>NC_022011.1:34704356-34713319 GCF_000317375.1 Microtus ochrogaster | reverse complement strand
GTATGGACCATAAAGATGCCCCAGGTATGGAGCATAAGGATGCTGTGGGTATGGACCATAATGATGCCCCAGGTATGGAGCATAAGGATGCTGCAGGTACGGACCATAAGGATTCCATGGCTTTTCTAGTCCACTCACCACCAGGAAGGGAAGCAGGTAAGCAAATCACTTGCCAGTTCACAGAGTATTTACTACCTGAAAACCAATTTTTCAAAAGAAGAAAGGAAAGATGACAAGCAGGCCCCTCTGTCTAGAGTGGCCTGTAACCACCAAGAGGACACAGTGAACCATGGCTCACACCGAAGCACCACAGTCCTGAAGCTCTTGGGCACCTTTGTGAACTAAGGGAAAGAAGCTGTACCCACACTGATGGACTAGCTGGGGCTTTCCGTGGTTGTGGGGCGGTTGGAATTGCTGTGGGTCCAGCCCCAGGCTGTCCTGCTCTCTTGGTCATTTACTGCCTCTGTGGGTGACCTAACATCCTGTGGCTATTCTCAGATCCCTGCCGTCCACCAACCCAAAAGCTAGGGACATGATCAGACAGCATCTGAGGCTGGCAGCAGAGAGTCCCTGCTTTGCTGTGTGATGTGCCCATCCAACGAGAACACCAACGTGTCTTCAAAGTGCTCAAACCTATGGCGGTGAGGCTTCATATCAGAACAGGAAACATGGAGCAACCTAACTCCGTGCTCCTGGAGCACAGTCACTCATTTCTGGCTCCAGAATAAATTATCTCTTATACCCTTTGAGGCAACAGCTATAGTTTTTTGTTTGTTTTTTTTTTAAAGACACCTTTTGTAAGCAACAAAGAAAAAATAGAATTGGTTGAGTTTAAAAGGTTATGTGCTGCATCTGGGGAGATGGCCCAGAGAGAAAGTATCTGTGTGCCGGCATGAAGACTGAGTTTGGATGCCCAGCACCCATGAGCAGAGCTGGGTGAGGTGGAATATGCCTGTAACTGTGACACCGAGAAGGATGGGTAAGGTGGGATATACCTGTAACCGTGGCACCGGGGATGGAGATGGGTGTGGTGGTATATGCCTGTAACCCTGGTACTGGGGATGGAGATGGGTGTTGTGGTATATACCTGTAACCCTGGCACTGGGGATGGAGAGACAGGAGGATCCTTAGATGTACTGGCTGGCCAACCTGGCCAATCAGTGAATCCCAGGTTCAGGGAGACCCTACTTCAAAAATTTAGGATAAAAATATGGAAAGAGACAATCTGATGTTGTCTTCAGCCTACACACACCACACACACACACAGGCACGCACACACACATGCGCACGTACACACCCCACAGTGTGCTGAGGGATGAGGATTATAGCTAAAACAAGTAGATATTCATTGAAAATGTATCACCATCACCTCATCATTAAAATTCCATTCTATTTTTATATCAACCAGAAAGCCTCTGGGAATATCTGGTTTGCAATGACCACACAACACAGATAGGACCAAACCCAGGAAGGGCTGCACTGTAGGCCTTCAGGCTTGCCTGCCTCTGTCCTCCCCAGATGGTGGGCTGTGTCCTGAAGAACCTGACAGAGTTTACCACGTGACAGTCCTCCTGGCAGGAACAGGACAAAATGGCCTCCCGCAGATTTGACACTGTGGAGGTAACAACAGGGTATGGGTCCTGACGGCTTCTATGCTGGAACCTGATACAGAACCAAGTCCGTAAAGGACAGAACCTTAGCGCCCGTCCCTCAGCGCACACACCCAGCATGTGCCTTCAGAACGGACTGAACTCTACATGCAATTTCAGGTTCTGCACAGCTCTGCCAGTTCACCCAGAGCCCAGAACCACAAACTCAAACAGCCAAACTCTCCAGAACCTGGAATCTGCTTTCTCAGAGCCACGAAGGCATCCTAACAAGCTTCAACAGATTTTTATACTCAGTGCCAACTGGCAATGGGCATCGAAGCTAAAGTGACTGTAGTAGTTAATGTGAAGAGTCAACTTGTGTACCAGCCACCTCGAATGCCAAGGCTGGAGGGAGAAGAAGGGAAATGGGGCGGCTGTATAAGCCTCGGGCATGCCCTTAGCTGCCAGGAGCTGCTCTGCCCAGCTAGGAGTGTGCAATGCCCAGCTAGGAACATGCAATGCCCAGCTAGGAGCATGCAATGCCCTCCCGCTGCACCTCTTCCCTGCCACATGCAGCAGCACTGCCCCTGGCAGACTTCCTATGCGCTCAGAGCCGCCTGCAAAATGGCTCCGAGCAACAGCGTGTCTCTGCTTGTCGAAGAGATCCCTAGACACTGCCCTCGTGAAATCAGCAGCAAACAGGCAGGCCTGGCAGACCCAGATGACAAGACAGACTGTGGCAACTGCAGCTGCTAAAAGCAGTCAATGAGGACCTTGCCCCTCACCTCCTTAGGGCCCAGTGGCACTCCCTGGGTTCCTGAGAACTAGCAGTGAGTAGCACGGCTCTCGTTTATAGTTAAAAGACAACAAGGCAGCTTTGTTCTCTAACAATGTCCATGTTCAGTCAAGATGTACAGGATCTGTGTAAACTGGAAGATACCATGATCCATCTTCCAGAAGGGGTTAGCATGACGGCTCCCAGAAGCTGGAGCAGCATGGGGAAGAGGTGGGAATACGAAGGTGGACGCTGGTTAAAAGATACGCTTTCGTAGCTGGGCTGCATAACTCGGAAAAGCTGTACGGTTCAGCTGAGTGTCTGTGAAAAGACTTCATTCTTGAATGCACCAAGCAGACACCATACACTGTTGCCACAAATCTGACAACGGTGGGATAACAATCAGCCAAATGGCGCCATTCCACCACGCAGATTTCCTTCAACACTCCTAAACAGGGCACGGCCATAGGACGATTTCAGTTAATGTTTTAAATAACATGAAACTAAAACACAGTCACCATTAAGAGAAATTCAATAACAAGACAACACACTTCCTGTCTCAAAGTAATACAAAAAAAATAAAATTAATTCAATCCATGACTATTTATTTCCCATGTGGGATTAAACAAGTATCTGCCTACCCTAAAGACATTTTTTCTGACCACTCTGGGGTGTGTGTGTGTGTGTGTGTGTGTGTGTGTGTGCATACTCGCACAAGCATGTGCCATGGAACATGTGTGGAGAACAGGAGAACACAGGACAACCTGGGTTGCTGGTCCTTGCCTTTCACCCTGATGGCGACAGGGTCTCGGCTTTGCTGTTCAGTACTGCACAGGCCAGGCGAACCAGCCTTGAGCTTCTGGAGATGCTCCTGTCTCCACCTCCCATCCTCCAGGAGCAACTGGGTTGCAGGTGCAGACTGCCATGCCTCACGGGTTCTGGGGATCTGCATGCTTTGCAGAACACATGCTTCTACCCTCCGAGACGTAAGTCTGATTCATTTGTTCGCTTGTTTGTATGAGGCATGGTCTCTATATTGCTCTGGCTAGCCTGTACTCTCGATATAGACCAGGCTGGCCTAGAACTGACAGAGATCCACTTGCCTCTGCCTCCCAAGGGCCAGGATCAAAGCTGTGTGTGTCAGCACACCCATCTGAGCTGTTTGCATGCTAGGTTCATACAACCATAAGCACAGCAGCAATGGGCATGAACAGGCACAGTCCACAGCTATCTTATCACCGAAGCTCTTCCTTAAACTTACAGGGTTCTTGGCTTTGATGCAGTATTTTGCAATGAGAACTATAAAGAACTTTTAAAGTTTGCAAGACAGTAATTGGAGCCAGGCCTAAATTTAGCAAAACAACAGAGGGAAAGCAATATATGAATTGCAACATAAACAGAATGCCAAATGTTAAAGAAAAACAAGATAATTTGGGCACTCTATTAGGTAATGAGGACACTGAAAAAATGTCTTTCCAACACATCCGAGCTTTTGCTGTGATATGAGAACATCAACAAGCGTTACTGTTCAGTTGAGTTCCAAAAATAAAACACAAAAGATCTCATACTGTTCCAAGTAAGTTTATGATTTTGTTATTGGGTCTCATATAGCTATCTTTAGCAGCACGTATGTATGGCCTGCAACTTGGACATATGTGCATCATCGTCACAGGCCACTTTGGTCCCCTAGGGTCAGAGGAGCATCAGTGGACTTGAGGATGTGCTGTAGGAAATCATACAGCCAATAGCCTTTAAGTTAACCACCCACTGGGGCATGGCCTCTTATACTATTTATGCCAATGTAAAGCATGCATCTGGCCTCTTTTCTCCATAGCTGCATCATCATCATGGGCCACTTTGGTCCTCTAGGGTCAGAGGAGCATCAGTGGACTTGAGGATGCAGCACATGCAGGCAGGAGTCCCGAGTTACAGAGTCAGCTCCCACCAGCCTCTTCTACCTTCAGAGAGCATGCCACTCAACCTAAAACACGGGGCTGCCCCACCCATCCTTGACCAACATGCAACAAGGGGAAGCCAGGGCCTCTGAACCCTCCCAGACACCCAGGTTCTGGACTGGACACAGAAAACTAACAAAAACAACATAGCAATCAACCTTACCTCTTACAAATGAGAAAAACAGAGACTGGGAGTGTAGCTCAGTGGTAGAGGCTTTGTCCAGCACGAGTGAGGTCCTGGGTTCAAACTAGCACTACCCAAGGAATGAATGAATAAAAACAATGGGCAAATGAGAAACTCTGACTCAAAAATCTAGACTTAAGAAACGAATACACATTCTGGACCTACAGATTGTTAATGCAAAAGAGACAAGACTATCACATGGCCAGCAATAAGGCTGTAACGTGGCCAGCAGCAAGGCTGTGACGTGGCCAGCAGCAAGGCTGTAACATGGCCAGCAGCAAGGCTGTGACATGGCCAGCAGCAACATTCTAACGGGGCTGGCAGCAAAGCTGGTGGCTGGCAGCAAGGCTGTGACATTGCCAGCCATCCTCACAGGAGCCCCCACACTAGAAGACTCAGTAAGTTGACAAGCTAGCTTGAACTTCTGACCCTCCGAGTGTTGGATTACGGTATGTGCCGCCACACCCAAGTATCGTGGGACTGGGACTCAAACCCAGGATTTATGGAGTGTTTAGGCAAGCAATAAACCAAGTGAGTTACATGTCTAGCTTTTCAGTTTTAAATTTTTAACTTTTTTCAAACGAGACAGTATGTTAGCCCATATATAGGCATGTTCTGTCACAGTATGAACTCCAACCATGGACAACTCATTCTGGGTCAGAACTCACCACGACAGAGCATCCAAAGCAGAGGCTAGGTCCTTGGGTCCATCAGGGGAAAAAAATAAATATTGGTGGGGAGAGGGGCTCAAGTTTCATATCAAGTTAAACAGCAGGTTACAGTCCTGAAATACATTATCGCATACACCTGAAAACACCATGTTGTTGTATTTATCAGGACACACAAGTTCTCTTGATGTGTCAATAAGGTGACTACATTTATTTTTCAAATATCAAGTATTTTTTTTATTTTTTATTTCCCACAATGTAAAAAATACCTGCAAGAAGCAGTGTTGGCTGTAATTAAGTTGGCATTGGCAAATGTCATTCCTACTTTACACGGATCTGCAGTTTTCAGCCCGAAAAGGATCACATGTGGCCCATTACACCTCTAATAACTTGCTGTAGACTAGTATTGCACCTATGGTTGGGGGGGAGGGAGATGGAATTCCCAGAACAGGGCAAAATCCCAGGCTCTCCCTCCCACCCGCAGCAGCCAGAAGCCCCTCTATAAAATGCTCTCTCGCAGATGGGACTTCTCTTCCTTCCTGACAGCAACTGCAGTCAGATATTCTTGACACCCAAACCTGTGTCATCCACTTACAAACTCTGAGAGGTTGTGCAAGGCACCAGGTTTCTATCTAACTGTCATACCACCCACATGATAGGAACAACATAAGAGCTGAAGACTTATATACATAATCCTCCATCGAGGTAGCTGGACAGTAAACATCGTCTCCTTTAATGGTCTGCCAAAGTGTGTTTATTAAAGGTACTTTTCCAAGCAGCTCTGCTCTAAAAGTTCACAGATGAGAGAGAGAGAGAGAGAGAGAGAGAGAGAGAGAGAGAGAGAGAGAGAACCCAACGTAAACGTTTTAGAAACATTAAGGATTTTTAAGCCATCTGTACCTACATTAATAAAGTTCACGGTAAAACACACCATCCCTTTCCGAGGGCAGCCTTCATGTTCCAAGGACAGAGAAAATGGTTTGACACCAACTGCTAAAGCCCATCTGCCCTTTTGCGATCCAAAGCAAACAGTCCCATCCCTCTTAAGAGAGCAACTCAAAAACAGTGACAAATCATAAACACTGACTGTATCGTTCTCATATCTCATCAGTGTGGCACACACCTGAGGAGAGGCTCGAAGAAGCAAGGGTCTGCTCTGGCAATCCAACATGACAGGGAAGCAAGGCAGCAGCAGCGTGAGCATCTGGGCACACTGTACACGCAGTCAAGAGAGAGCAATGGAGGTTGCTGATCTACCTCCTGCCATTTGATTCAGTACAGGGCTCCCTGTTCATCAGACAGTGCCAGTGGCCCACCCTAGAAACTCCTTCACAAGCATGCCTGGAGGTTGTCTTCTAGTGGTTCTGGGACCTCTCAGGTGAACTGCCGACATGAACCATCACAAGTGCTGTATCTAGGGGCTGGGGTAGCTTTGTTGTACGTGCTCGCTGTGCGAGCACAAGGACCTGAGTGCAGAACCCCAGCACCCATGTGAAACACGGGGCAGTAGGCAGTGTGACACACACCTGCAATCCAGCACTGGAGAAGCAGGGATGGACGGGGTTCCAGGGCTTGCCAGGCAGCACATCTAACCAAATGGTGAGCTCTGACTTCACTGAAAGACCCTGTCTCAGAAAGATACAGTGGAGAAGAAGAGATACAAAATAACCAACATCAACCTGTAGGACACACATTTAACCAGAGTGTACCCACCTACATGTAAACACACACACAGAGAGAAAGAGAGAGGGGGGGGAGGGAAGGAGAGAGATGAGAGACAGAGAGACAGAGACAGAGAGACAGAAACAAAGAGAGAGAGAGAGAGAGAGAGAGAGAGAGAGAGAGAGAGAGAGAGAGGGGCAGTCCGTATAGTAGCAATTCCTACTGCCACCTTAGGCACAACTCAATTTTAAAAAAAAAAAAAAGCTTACATCCCAATTGTTCTTTGCCATCCACGATAGGGTGGCGCAGCTGTTTGGGAGCCCCCTATACACCTGTCAGTGACCCTTCACTCATGCTCTATAAGTCCAATAAACGCATTAGTTCACCAACTTGGACTCGAGCATAAGCCTTTTTTGTCATTGGTGCCTCATCTGGAAAGCCACAGGCCTGGCATTTCCAGGGCTAGTCCAGCCCAGAAAGACAATTATTGTGCGCTCCCCATAAAGGCTGACTCATGAAAATTTGCTTCATCAAAGGTTTCATGACCAACGTGATTTGAAAAGCACTTGTGAAAGACATTCCAACAGGCTCACAACCAGGTGAGTGAAAGAGGCAAAGTACCAGCAGCTCTGCGGTGAGCGTTATAACCAGCTCACGTAACATCCTGCCCTAACCTCTCTGGTCCCAGCCGTCTTCATGGGACAGCTAACTGAAATAAACAACCTGGGACTCATGCTTCACGGCCACAAGACATGGTTTTCTAAATGAGAATCACCACCAGTCATTCATGGGGCACGGAGCACAGGACTGGACTGAGGACTGTGGATTTCAGGTTTAATTATTCTCTACCCTGTCTGGATCATGGAAAACATAGAAAATCTAGGATTAGGTGGCCAGGTGGGCCCACCTCTTATTGGCCACAATCCACGCCACCTCATCCCACCATATTTTACAAGCCCTTGCTTGGTTCCTTCTGTGCCCTTGCCTGCCCTCGCTCCCCAGCCAGCACCCACACCATAGCAGAATGATTCACCTGCATCAAAGTCTTCAAGCCGGGTTCTCTCTGCCAACAAAACCCAGCATATGCCTGCCCTTCACCGTGCCAGCCAAGAGTGGCAGCTGGCAGTGACTTCGGGTTAAGCACTAATGCAGATGTGGGCACTATCTGGTGTTGCATCCAGTTCCAGGCATGAAGACGGGAGCCGTGTGGTGTGGCCATCTAGTAAAACGCTGTGGCATCTGGTCACTGGTGGCACATTCCCACACTCAGATTTCCACTGCACTAATAGCCACGCAGAGGCCACCTTGCTAATCTCAGGCTAGCTTCAAATTGGCTATGTAGCTAAGGATAACCTTCAGCTTCTAATCCCCCTGTGTCAAAATCCATGACCAAAGGCCAGACAGTGTGTTTGACAAACTGAAAAACACAACATGAGCTAGGACACCCTTGAAGAAGCTAGCAGACAGGCTCCGGGGGGGGGGGGGGGGGGCTCAGGAATGCGCCAGTCGGTGCCAACTGTGACCTCACCAGGTGCCACATCTGACTGTCCAAACACCAGTGACTTGATGTTGTGTTAACTATCCCTGAGGAGACCTGAGCAAATGTTATGACCCCAGATAAGGACCAATGACAAAAGAAGGCTTCACCCAAGTCCAAACTAGTGAACTAGTAAGTTCATTGGCCTTGTTACAGAGCATGGGTGAAGGGCTACTTACAGGACAAGGGGACCCCAAAACACCCTCATCACCATGAATGACAGCCTCATGGAAGCTGCAACTCAGAACCCCCTTTAGAACTCTGAATCCCCAACCCCTATGGAGCTGGGGAAAGAGAAATGGCTGCAATCCCAGGTGGGGGGGCTTCTGAGCCATCCCTCCTTCCATCTGCTAGAAGACACCAGTAAAAAGCTCCATTGCATAGATCAGTCACCGTATTGCTTAGCTCATTGGCTTACCAGACTCCAAGACGGCAATGGCATGACTATGTCATATCTGTGTCACGGTCTAACATGTCTATGTTATACCTGTGTTACTCTGACATGACTATGTTATATCTGTGTTACTCTCTGACATGACTATGTTATACCTGTGTTACTCTCTGACATGACTATGTTATACCTGTGTTACTCT
>NC_022011.1:34694627-34704246 GCF_000317375.1 Microtus ochrogaster | reverse complement strand
CTCTGACATGACTATGTTATACCTGTGTTACTCTCTGACATGACTATGTTATACCTGTGTTACTCTCTGACATGACTATGTTATATCTGTGTTATTCTCTGACATGACTATGTTATATCTGTGTTACTCTCTGACATGACTATAAGGCAATCTATATTTCTCTGCTGCCTGTCTACCATCAGTGTCTGACTTCAACAGCTATTTCTTAGTGAAAGGAAAGAATTTCTAGACATTCTGACCTTCAATGGTTCTTTTAAGGAATGTGTACGTGGCAATCATGCCTTCCAATTTACAGCAAGTGAAGAAGGCAAAGAAAAATCACCCTAACAAAGCGATTCATGTCCATAATCCTGGTGGCTGGGAGCAGAAGGCCAGTCTGGGCTTCACAGCCTGTGTCTTGAGATGTCGAGGAACTCAGAACATTAGTCAGGGCTGCCAATTCCACAGCCCACCACTTAAGGCCAAGAGAAAAATACTCAGCAAAAATAATGTTAAACACAAAGACTTCAGCCAGCATAACGTGCTGAGATAAAAACTAATATTAAAGGTTACTGAATAAAGGCACCCATGAGAGCAATTCACAAGTTAATGTATTTCATATACGAAGTAAAACAGAAAGTCATCTCGGGCCTTAATTTTTAATATAATAAAAAGCTGTGCCTGTACCACTGAGAGTTCTACTTTCTCTCCACAATAAATAACCAACTTAGAATTCATGAACAAAAATAAATTTAATTTCCCTTGGAATAACACATTCATTCTCACCCCCACACACACTCTAGGGATGGAACCTGGTGTAACACACATACTCAGCCCTCTTCATTCATTTCTGCAAATATAATTTAACTAACCAAAATCTGTCACACTGCCATCGGGTATACACACTGCGACAAAGCTGATGTAGCTCCTGCTGTCACAGACCATGTTACAGACAATCAGTCTCTTGTATCGCTGCATCTCCTCGCGCTCACATACCTGAACAATCCCCTCCCTGACTCCCTCCTAATGACCAGACGATGACAGAAGGGGTGTGCTGTCACCTCCACACTGGCTCACCAAAGCCACTCACTGGTTCCCCTTCAAGTCCCCAGCTACATGTGAAGAGGGGCTAAGAACGGCTGCCAACCAGGCCCATGAGAGAGCCATGCATGAATTCTTAGCTCTGCTCAAGCCACAGGAAGGCCACAGCCTCCTAAGACACGGCTAGCCATGCAGACCCAACAGCACCACACCGAGTGATCTGGCTACAGAAACCACGAGTCCAGGAAGTTTGGGTTTCTTTTTAAGCCACTAAGTTTTGGGAGAAGGTCCCATAGTGCGACAGCCACAAAACTACATGAATGAGACAAATAGTTCAATTATTGCAGAAGACCTATCACTGTTTGGGCATAATGTTCATCAAAAAGGGAACGGAGCACAAATAATCTACCCTTGTTAAAAAAAACAGAAAGAACCCTAATTCTAATTTACTGTTTTCTGAACATTAGAGAAAGGACACATTCAGGGACTGGAAAGTCGCTGGGGTGTAAGGACCACAAACCACCCCTACTGAGGACCAGAGCTTGCTGCCCAGCACCCACACTGGTTGGCTCACAACTGTCTGTAACTCCAACTCTGGGGGGATCTGACACCCTCTTTTGGCCTCTAAGGGCACTGAACATATAATTTTTATATTACTATTTATTTCTAATGATGTTTATATATGTTTATATGAATGCAGTGCCCTCAGAAGACAATGGATCCCCTGCAAATGGAGTTTCATGGGGTTGTGAGCCACCTGATATGGGGGAATTCAAGGTTATCATAACTCAAGTATATATGGAGTTTTAGAACAAACTGGAATACATAGGCCTTTTTTCAAAAAAGATAAAAATAAAAAAGAGAAAAAGGATCTTCGTTGGATTTTCACTTCCAACTTACATGTCGATCAGTAGTAACGAGGTTTCAGCTCTCCAATCTTATTAGACAGCACATATAGAAGATGGGCTGTGGACAGCACCCCTAAGGCTGCCCACACTTGGGCTTCCTAGAAGCAAGAAGGGATCGCCCTCCTGCGTGAGGTTGGAAAGTTATGAGCTACTCCCGGCATTAATCAAATGATATCACAGGTTTTTAATTCTCTAGATCTCTTAGGAGTTTGTCTGCAAGACCTTCAGGAAATAAACCACCTGTGATTTCCCAGGAATGTCTCACGGCACGCCATCTGTCTGAATCTTGTAGGCCATGAATACAGTATCTCCTATAAAAAAAACTCAGGTACAACGGCACATTCCTCTAATTCCAGCACTTGGTAACCTGAAGCAGGACTGTATGTCTGAGGCCAACCTGGGCTACACAGTGAGACCCTGTCTCAACAACACAATTTCAAATTACTAAAACTTTATAATAAACATACTAAAGCTTTCTGTGGCATGTGCACAGTAACTGATTTTGATAACGGCGTGTTTTGGAGAACTATGGAAAAACGGGGCAGATAAGAAAGACGTTACAGGAAAAACAGGATGGCCACATGCGTGTGTTGATAATTGTGGAAACTGAGTGACAGGTACCCAGCAGCTTTGGCTCTGCCCTCCAGCCATTGATGTGTAAGCAATCCCACAGTGGAATGCTACCCTCAAAGTAGCTTGGTGTATGCAAAGCAATGTTGACAGGTAAACATATTATGGGAAAGTCACCCAACACTGAAGCAAGCAGATCCTAAGTGGGTATTTGCCAAGAGAAACACTTCAAGGTACAGGACCAGATTTTCAAGGCCGGGATTCAACACTGACATCTGTTCTACCATATGCGACCATCTGCCTCCGATCACAGACAGTAAAACATTTCAATAGGAAGTGTCAGAGGCGACTCCTAATCAGAAAGCAATTACCGACATGTGCTTCCAGCCCAAAGCAGATTAGAAACTCCTGGGCAGAAGTTAATGGAAAAACCACAAAACCACAATGCAGGTACACATTCTAATGAGGGTGGTTACCTGCTGAGAATCCTGCCAACTCTCATATTTTAAATATTTAATTAAAAGGAAAAAAACAGGATATAAGACAAGAGATGTTGATAAAAATGTTCAGAGGTAAGAATGAAGCATTGAAGAAACAAAGACCATTGAGTCAAAGACTTGGGGGCATTAAGTTCCCTAAGCAGAGGCACTCAGCCAGGGACAGTGTAGAATAAAAACAGTCCTACACCCAAAGGGCCCCTAGCAAAAAAGACAACACACGCAGGTCACAAGGCACAAGCATTGTAAGGCGTCTGTCAATTAAAATGAACCCCAGGCACTCATACAATCAAGCACAGCAGCTAGCATGAAGCCCAGGCACTCATACGATATTGCACAGCAGCTAGCATGAACCCCAGGCACTCATATGACCAAGCACAGCAGCTAGCATGAACCCCAGGCACTCATATGACCAAACACAGCAGCTAGCATGAACCCCAGGCACTCATACCACAAAGCACAGCAGCTAGCATGAACCCCAGGCACTCATACCATACTGCACAGCAGCTAGCATGAACCCAGGCTCTCATACAATCAAGCACGGCAGCTATCGAGGACATTGGGAGGAATTTGTGGATGAGCCTCCTGGTTTCATCAGGTGCAGAAGGTGCCCTGGCAGGTAAAGGAGCAAGCGGGCCAGCAGCCACAAGCCTAAGCAGGAGCTGAAAGACAGGAGTGGCCAGTGACTCACAAATAACATGAGAAGCAGTTCGGTGCAAGCGAGGAGCCTGTGAACGAAGGTTTGCTAATGTGTTCACAGGCCATAGAACCTTCTGGAGGCTTCCAGGAAGGAACACAGTCAACACCTCTTAGGAGAAGGTCTTTGGGAGCTGGGTATGAGCTCTAGAAACTAGTATGAGGCATGATACGAAGACAGGAAATTCGGGAGATCTGGGAGGCAACAGGCCCTTTGGGAGACTCTGGAGCCTGAGCGGAGCCCGTGACTAGCGGAGAGTCAAGTTATAGCAGAAGCTGGACCAATGGCTCAGCAGATAAAAGAGCACTGGCTGCTCATCCACAAGACCCAGGCTAGGTTCCCAGCAGCTCACAATCATCCCCATAACTCTGTTTCCCAGGGATCCAATGCTTTTTCTTCTGGCCTCAAACACATTACATAAATGTGAGAAACCTATCCCAGCACAACTAACGCTCACTGGGAAGGATGCCTTGAGAAATAATATTCCTTTTAGGTAGACATATTTACATTAAGATAACACTCATCCATGTTTAAGAACTAAGCCTATATGACCTTACTCCTGTCCTAGATATTACAAATCTCAAATATAAGGTTAAAACTTTGCTTACAGTAAAGATATGAACTTCCCCTTTTAACACTTGGGACCTTATCAGCTGTGACCCTGTCCAGTGCAAACCGACCATCCGAGGATCTCGTTTAGCTACTTAGCATCTTCAAGCTGTAGAGTCAGAAGTCATCCTACACAGTACATATGGCTAAGTTGTTTTTTAGATTTTTTTTTTATTTTTACATGTGTGTTTTGCCTTCATGCATGGATGTTGACTGCATGTGTGCATGGTGGCCATGGAGGTGAGAAGAGTGTGTCACATTCCTCGAAACTAGAGTTACAGAGAGCTGTGAACCTCCGTATGGGTCTGATAATAGAGCCTGGGTTCTCACACAAAAAGCACATGCTCTCTACTCCTGAGCCATAGTTCCAACCTCTACGTGGTTTATAAAGACACAACTGTGACTCTCGAGAAGCCCACACCTATTCCTGGGTTGCTTTCTTCCCAAGAGCCTTTCAAAACTGTCTTTTAGTAAACGCCAAGGCTGCCTCACACTGGCTTGCCTAAAACCCTCCTTTTCTGGAGTCAATCAAGAATCTGGCTTTGCCTAACTTTAGGTACTTAAAAGCTTCAAGAAACTCTTGAGTCTGATGCAGGGGACAGCAGGGAGCTGGGCATCCACCACTGACAAATGGTGCTTGTTATAGAGCCTGGATTCTGGGGGACCAAGTCAAAAAAGTGTGACATAACTTCACCTATTAAGAAAGTAAAAGGAAATGAAACAAGATGCCAGGCTCAGGGACGCTTCTTCGTGGCTCATGTGGCTTCCAGGAAGGGTGGGCTTCTGCAAGCAGGAGGCCTAGGTGACCAGACCAGCCCCCAAGCAGGGCTGTGTTCCCCTCCAGCAGCTCGGGAAGACTCTCTGACTCCACATCTCTTTAATTCAACCTTGTAATTGAGCTAATGAAAGGCTGAATGCAAAATTACTTGTCATTAATATAAGGAGCACTAGGATCTTGACCGTGGCACTGAGTTCTCTTTGGGGTTCACCTAACAGACAGCTACTACTTCCCTCCTGCTGCAGGGAGAGCACCATGTGCCCTCACCATACGACTCCAGGAAGCAGAGAGCCACAGGGACGTCAGAAAGTGCAATTTCATAGCAAAATACATATATTATGAGCAAAGAGGACGCACGCGCCTTCACACAGGGCTGCTATGTAGACCAAGTGACTGCACCACAGCACCCTGGGGCATAGTGCACTGTCCTTGAGAGTCAATAATCCCACTCACGGAATCAATAGATAATATTGGATATTAAGATAAATACTATCACATAGATAACTTTAGTGTGGTATTATCCTGAAGAACAAATTAAATATTTAATAAGAATAATCAAATAAACATTATACTGTTACATCCGTGGAAAGAAACATGTTAATCATTAATAGTGTTAAAGATATTAATATAAGGAAACATGATGACTTTTAAAACAGCAAATAATTATGTTTAATGTAACCTTCAAATTCATAAGGGATTTTAGGAGCTTTCAAGGTTTGGGTCATTGGTAATAGAATTTGAAAGGCCTGGATTTGATTCCCTGGCAGCAAGGAGGGAAATAAAAATGCAAAATGTGATGCAATGAAATTTCAATCTCTCTATTAAAAGTATGAATTTGTTTTATAAAACATACAAACTTTTCTTCTTTCCAAAGCAGCACATTACAGAACTGAATGGACAAGAGTTCTCAGGCTACCCAAGGTCCCACGGTGGCACATCAGAGCCCAAGAACTCCAAGCGTGTCAAGGAAGAAAGGAACACCTGACTTCATTTGGACTGCTCTTATTCCCTCAACACTACATAAGACAGACACACACACGGCTGAGTCCCTTGAACATGGCCCTGGCTACAGAGCACAGTCAGGTGTGGCTCCACCCCTGGGCAAAGTGACACCCAAGGCAGGGCTTTGACTCCTGGGTTTAAACAGATAAACAGCCAGTTCCCAGCACTGGCCTCCCTGGCAAGCTCCTGGATGTGCCCTGCTATCACCATGCCAGCTTCTGCCTCTGCCTCCTACCCACACTGCATGGATTCCACTGGTCTACCCTGTTTCCACCTCACACTGATGTTCCAATCAGCCTACGCTCACCCTCTTCAGCTGTTGACATGGGTTGTGGGCACAGCCAAGCTCGGCCCCTCTACATACTCAATGCTTGTGGATTTCTAAGAATACAGAGTCCACCCACCAGGATGGCTTCCTGACCAACTCCTTGACCAAATCTGCCCTACAGAAACACACACATCATTTTTCTTATTTTAAAAATAAATCTTGAGGCTGGAGAGATGGCTTAGCACATGGAGAGCACGTACTGCTTGTGCAGCAGCTGAGTGTGGGCCCCAGCACCAACATTAGTCAGGTCACAACTGCCGGGAACTCCAGCCCCAGAAGATCCAATGCCTCGGCCTCCATGGGCACCTGCACTCGCGCACACGCTAACGTACATACACACATACCCACACCTAACTTTAAAAATAAATCCTTTTAAAACGACTTTTTTTTTTTTGACTAAATGTTCTGGCCTTCAAAAGCAAACATGGAAAAGCAGTGAGGATGGCAAATCTTTGGGTCACAGGGATTCAGTTTCCAGCACCCACATCGTGGCCCACAATCATATGCATCTCTAGGTCCAGGAGATCCACTGCCCTCATCTGACCTCCACAGGCACCAAGCATGTACATGCTATGTATATATGCATGCAGGAAAAATGCTCACACGCATAAAATTAAGATAAATAAACCTTCAAAATTGTTTTTTTTTAAAAAAAAACAGAAGTCACAAAAATGGAGAAAGGACAACCACATGGGCTGTCCAACCCACAAACTTCTTGAGACCACTTGCTGGCTTTTCTTCAGTGTGACATTCTGAGGTCAGGCAGGGAACATTTTCTTCGTTGGCTTTGGCTAATTCTGTGGTGTGCCTTATGAAGCAATAGGTGCTTAGTCAAAGACACACAAGTCCAGGCTGGTATATTAGGAGTTCAGATAGAAATGAACATCCTGTCCTTTTCGGGGGAAACAAAGGAGTTGTTCAACATTGTAATCGCAAGCCTAGCTTCCTGGAGTTTTACAAGAACATACCAAAATATACCGAGGAACTGATAAAGGATGATCGCCCTGGACACATCACCTCACTCTGGGCAACAGTGAGAGAGAGCATAGATGCCCCACAGAGCACAGTACCACGGAGTTCAGTCTAGAAGGCAAGACCATCCAGCTGCATCTCCACTGTCAAGGGTGCTGGCTCTTCTAACAACTCCTCAGGACAAACACACAAAACTGCTCATTCAATAAAGAACTCGAGCCTGAAGCATAAAGCAGACTCTGTGTAAGCCCACAGTCAACAATATTGGATATAAACACAAACAGACCCTCATGGGGGCTGTCACTCATTCTGAGCCCACTCCATCCAGGCAACTGAGCTCTCTGAATCTCTATATGCTGTAGAAAGCTCCCAGTGCAGGTTCTTAGTCAACCTGAAAAAAACTAGAGACTCCTCAGAAGAAGGAGCCTCAGCTGAGAAAGTGTCTCCATCACACGATCCCCTGGGCATGTCTGTGGGGGCATTTTCTTGATTAAGGACTGATTAGGGGAAGAGGGCCCAGTTTACTGTGGGTGGTGCCAGTCCTGGGCACACAAAATAGTAGGCTGGGCAAGCCAGTAAGCATTAATCCTCCACGGTCTGTCTCTGCTTCAGCTCCTGCCTCCAGGTCTCTTTCTCGAGTGAACTGGGAATTATAAAATGAAATCCTGTCCTCCACAACTTGTTTGGGGTCAGTGTTTTATTACAGCAGACAGAAAAAGCACACAGTGCCAGGAACGTGTGGTGTTCCTATGAGAGACCGAACCACAAGGATTTTGAACTGTTTGATGAGAGGACTTTGGGGCATTTGGCTAGAAAGGGACTTTGAGTGCTCAGTGCTTCATGGGCTGTTCTGTGAAAAACTTGGAAGACAGCGACGTTGAAAAAGAAGTAAAGATGATGGAGCTTGTGAGGTTTCAAAGGAAAGCAAAGACTCTATTAGGGTCACCTATGTGATATTTTGGATTAAGAATCTGAAGTGAAACCTTTGCTTTACTGTGGCAGTCAGTGCTGGTCAGCTGGGGCAGAAGAATCAGCTGTGATTACTCAAAGAACAGAAACACTATGGAATGCTCTTGAGAGTGTTTCCTCATGGTCTGTGGTTCAGAGGGGGCCAAGGGTGCATCACCATTTGGGAGCTGAACTTGGCATTGTGTAAGAGTCTACCACACGCTTCTTGCTCTGGTAGCATCAGGGATGCAGGACTGGCCGGGTCATGGAGAGAAACTGAAACTTGTCAGAGTCCTGGTGACGGTGCAGCCTTGGCTTCAGCGGAGACCCCAGCATACTAATCATGCCAGGACCCTGGAGGGACCCCAACAGAAGGCGGCAAGTGAAGAGCGGAGCCAGCCTTAGCCTACGAGACATGCTGTGCATTTCGTGGAGGTCAGAGCTGAAGAAACAATCTGCCTAAGCGCTTTGGAGCCCGGAACATCATGAGTGTTGTAGAACATCATTTTAACTAGGCAAAGATGTGCTAGGTTTGGGACTGCTGCAGGATATCACTTGAACTCTGTAAAGGTGTGTTATATTTGTTTGTGATACATTTGTTTAACAATGTAAGGATGATGTATATTTAACTTTGTAAAGATGTGTTGCATCTGTTTCACCTTGCCTAAGGCACCTGATTGGTCCAATAAAGAGCTGAATGGTCAATAGCTAGGCAGAGAAAGGATGGCAGGGCTGGCAGGCAGAGGCAAATAAGTAGGAGGAGAGAAAGAGAAGGGAGGGGCTGGAGAGACGGCTCGGTGGTTAAGAGCACTGTCTGCTCTTCCAGAGGTCCTGAGTTCAATTCCCAGCAACCACATGGTGGCTCACAACCATCTGTAATGAGATCTGCTGCCCTCCTCGGGTGTGTGGGTATAAATGGAGGCAGAAAGTTGTACACATAATGAATAAATAAATCTTTAAGAAAAAGAAAGAAAGAAAGAAAGAAAGGAAGGAAGGAAGGAAGGAAGGAAGGAAGGAAGGAAGGAAGGAAGGAAGGGAAGGGAGGAAGGAGAAGAGAATGAGGGAGAAAGAGCAGGAGACGCCTGAGGCCAGCAGGCAGCTGGCAACCAGCAGACACAGAGCAGGACACATAGAACAAAAGTTAGAAGCCCTGAGGCAAAACGTAGGTAAAGAGAAACATATCAAAATAAGAGCTAAGAGCCGGGCGATGGTGGCGCACGCCTTTAATCCCAGCACTCAGGAGGCAGAGGCAGGTGGATCTCTGTGAGTTCGAGACCAGCCTGGTCTACA
>NC_022011.1:34687210-34694522 GCF_000317375.1 Microtus ochrogaster | reverse complement strand
AAAGAGCTAAGGCTGAGCATTCATAACTAACATTAAGTCTCCATGTCATGATTTGGGAGCTGGCTGGTGGCTCAAAAGAAAAGTCTGCAACACATGAGTACCAGACATCAGGTTTTTTCTGATTAATGCTGGATGTGTGAGGACCCAGACCGCTGTGTAAGAGTCATCCTGGGATTTAAAAGAAAGCAGGCTGAGCAAGGTCATGGGGAGAAAGCCAGTGAGCAGTTCCTCCACAGTCTCTGCTTCAGTTGCTGCCTCTGCTTCCCTGGATGATGAACTACACAGCCCATAAGCCAATTCAGCCCTTTCCTCCCCAAGCTGCGTTTGGTGGGTGTTTTATTGTAGCAACAGACACTTGCCCACACCCATGGGTGAGAACTTTCTTAAAGGAGTTGGTAGCAAAGTCTACGTGTGTCACCACCATGAGTACCCAACTGTGAGGGCTACTAGAACCAGACTGGAGTAAATATTTACGTGACATTATACATAAGATTATCAGTCAATATAAGATTGATTATCAGTCAAGCACACACCACCATGGCAGGACAGCAAAGACAGAGAGGCAGACAGATATCCATGACTTCAAGGCCAACCTGATCTACACAGCAAGCTCCAAGCTAACCCATAGGGAGACCATGACTCAAAACAAATTAACAAAACCAGAAACACTAATTCACTCCTGATATCATTCACAAAATACTTTGCTCCTTATGATGTCAAGATTTGAAATAAAAGGAAGGCACTGGTTTTGTTTGTTTGTTTTTGTTTTGTTTTGTTTTGTTTTCTTTAGAGGTGTGTGTGTGTGTGTGTGTGTGTGTGTGTGTGTGTGTGTGTGTGTGTGTAACTATCAAAACAAACTCTGCCAATTTTGCAGGGCAACTCAGAATGGCAACTTGCCAAGTCCTTTGGAAACACTGTGTTTTACAACCAGTACTCAGCCCTTGTGAATCTGTAACACTGGGCAGAATGGCGGGTTCTTGTTTTCAATACTTCGGTAAACAAGGAAAGCATATAAAAACGTCTGCTCACACTGTAGGATTCAAAGGGCAGGAAAACCTAGGCACAAGAATCTATTCCCACCATCAAGGGATGTAATGCACTCCCACAGCAGAACCTCTGCCCCCAGCCAGACAGGTTCTTCACCTTAGAACTTAGCAAAGAGGTGTGCTCTCAGGCCCCACCCCAAGCCTGAGGAATAAGCTCTGCACCTTCACAATGGTGGGAGGAAAGAGAGATGCCTGCACACTGTGCCCCAACCTCCACAGGTGCGTGTCCCCACACACCCCCACACATCCAGTAAAGAAACAAACTTCTTTAAATAAATAAATAAATAAATAAATAAGTAAGTAAGTAAGTAAGTAAGTAAATAAATGGTCTTTTTTTTGGATGGTCTTTTTTTTTTTTCTTTAATGGTGCCAAAGTTCTTTCCAGATGACAGACAGCTCTGCCTCCTTTGTGGGTTTCTCAAGAGCACATCCCTCTGTGAAGGATGACTTAAAACCCTTGTGCTCAACTAAGGCTGCAGCTTATTGCTAGCATGTTCCATCACCACTGCTGCAAGAGTAACCAGACCTTTAGAGATGCTGTGCCCTTTCCAGAACTATCTTCCAAAGGCTAGCATAGCAATGCCACCTCTTCAAACATGCCTGGGACCGTCTTTTACCCCATTCTAAGAAAGCAAGGGAGCCTTCCGTCACCTTCTCCACGTTGCCTTCCACAGTTCCCAAGTGCATTCTGTGCATGGCACCAGAAAATTCAAGGCCGTTCAAACTTGTCCTGGCCTAGAGTTTATTACTCAGATGCTGCCCAATCCTCAAGGCCAAGTCCCACATCCTCTGTGACGCCTCCTTTGAGCAGACAGATGCAGGGCTCTCTGTGTCCTATACCTCTTGGGAGAAATCGTGTCCAGGTCACCCACCTAGCCTTCTCTTCAATATCTTAGTCAGGGTTACGTCTATAATGAAACACCATAACCAAATGCAACTTAGGAAGGAAAGGGTTCATTGGTCTTATATTTCCACATCACTTTTCATCATTGAAGAAGTTACGACAGGAACTCAAACAAGGCAGGAAACCAAGCAGGGAGGCAGGAGCTGATGAAGAGGCCATGGAGGGTGCTGCTTACTGGCTTGCCTTCATGGCTTGCTCAGTCTGTTTTCTTAAAGAACCCAGGACCACCAGCCCAGGATGGCACCAACACCAATGAATGGACTGAGCTCTCCCCTATCAATCACTAATTAAGAAAATGTCCTAACAACTTGCCTGCAGCCCCATCTTAGGGAAGGATTTTCTCAACTGAGGTTCTCTGCTCTCAGATGACTCTTGCTGTGTCAAGTTAACAGAAAACCAGCCAGTGCAGTCAAGATTTTGTGGATAGTGTTTTGGTGGTTAAATCCTTCCCCTGCAAACTGCCTATCTGCGTCCTTTGGGCAGACACTCCTGGGCTCTTAATGTTCTTCTCATCAATATGGCAGAGAACAAGTGCCCGTAAGTGCTCTGCATTTTCAACTAGAAGCTTTCATCTTAGAATAATAAAAAGCTAATTCTACGGCTGATTGGCTGGTTAAATGTTCAGAAGTAAAGACATCAGAACTCCCAGAGACTCCCATACCTACAAAATAAAACGTGCTTGACTTTAAACCAACAACCCACATGCAACTGAACACAGCCCACAATTCTTGCAAACACAATCGTAAAAAAAAAAAAAAATCAATGGTCACAACGCGTATGAACTGAGATCAGAAAATGGCATTTATACAGAAATAGAGTCAATGACAACTCATATGTGAATGGGAAAAGAACTAGGCTTCGATTTTTCTCATTAGAAAAGTATAGCCCTAAATACTGCTGCTGATAAAATGCATCATTTCGCTCTGTGCATGTGACCACAGAACTCAGAACTGCCTGGAGTCACACAGTGCACAAGACACGGCTGCTGCCGTGAGGCAAACATTAAGACGCCACTGCCCTTGGAAACCATTTGAACAGCACACACCCGAGACCCTTGCGGCTTTTCTAGCAATGCATCTCTCACAGAATGCAAAGCTGCTTCTTCAGTGCTGGGAGACATCGCTGTTTCCGTTGACAACCCTGAGGTTCAGGCCTACACTACACAGGAATGCTGTATGAGAAACAGTCATGGTTAGGCCAAAGCACATGCTGGGAGTTGGGTCAATGAGGAATCTGTGTAGATGACGCAGTGTAAAAGAACGGGGAGCATAGAGGCAAGCAAAGACAGCAGTCAAAACCACAACCAGCTCCACACGCACCCTTCACATACGCAGCAGACACGTGAGTTAAAGCTAGCAGCATGTGCAGATCTGTCACTGCTTAGCCGTCTTGCCAAGTACTAGTCAGGCTTCAGAGTACCGGGTTTGAATAGAGCAATGTAATGATACAGATATTTTACTTTCACAAATACTGAATTGCAGAAAGCCCTGGAAGCTGACTCTTCGAGATGGAGAAGGTGGAAGGATACTATGGTGCTATGAGGCCTTCCTGTCACCTCTTGTACAGCTCCAAGTTCAAGTACCTGAGTGTGCAGGTTCCCCGAGACCCCATCTCTACACACAGCAACCTTGGGCTCACCAGAAATCCCTCTGACTTAGAGATCTGCCACAGAATGGAGCAGCATGGAGCTTGCCAAAGAAGGTGTGTTAGAAAGAAGCTGCTCAGAATCCAGCAGAACTCTAAATGATGTGGCTTTCAACCAATGAGAACATCAAGGAGAACAAATGTTCACAGGACTCAGGCTGGGCAGGCAGTGGAATTCAAGGCTGCCAAGCAACTCAACTGTTCTTTAGGTTTGTAAAACTCATGCAGGGAGAGCAAGAAGACATACAGGTTCAACTAGGAAGCAGGGGCTGGGGAGAAGAGCAGTCAGTCAGTGAAGTGTTTATCATGCAAACATTAAGAACCTGAGCTCAGAACCCGAGGACCCATGTAAAAACCCGGCCTGAGAGCATGCCTGTGATCCCAGTACTGAGGGACGGGGAGATGCCAAAACTGGAGGATACCTGGGGCTCAATGGCCAGCCATCCAAACCAATGAGAGACTATCTCAAAACACTAACCAAAAAGCTAGGAGTCATGGCACACCTTTAACCCCAGCATTTGTGAGACAGAAGCAAGCAGATCACTGTGAATTCAAAGCCAGCCTGGTCTACATAGTGAGTTTCAGGACAGCCTAATGAAACCATCTCAAACAATAAAAAAGTGGAGAGTAACTGAGGGAGACACTCAACATCAGCTCTGGCCTTCACAAGTACATACACACGCATGCCCATGTACACACATACACACACTACAAAAAAAAAGAAAAAATAGGGAAGGGAGGGAGGGAGGGAGGAGGGAGGGAGGGAGGGAGGGGACAAGAAGGGGAGCCAGAGGCAGCACCAGCATTAGAGTTTGCCATTTACCTACCAGAGAAGGCCAGGATGCAGTAACAAGCCTCCAGAGCTTAGAGAAGTTCCAGAAGCAGGTATATTACTCGCAAGGGATGTCCATCGCAGGGGAGAGGCAGAAATACAGCAGCCTAGGGAAGAGAAGCAGCAGCCGCCGAAGCAATGAGTCTAGCTGGAAACCTTGGCTTCCAACAATCGAGCCGAGAACCCAAGAGTGGGTGCACGGCCAAGGAGGAAACAAACGTGGTAGGATCTGCAGAACACTGTTGGGAAGATGAGCCCCAGGAGTCACTGAAGC
This sequence comes from Microtus ochrogaster, assembly GCF_000317375.1. Classification (NCBI taxonomy): domain Eukaryota; kingdom Metazoa; phylum Chordata; class Mammalia; order Rodentia; family Cricetidae; genus Microtus; species Microtus ochrogaster. The sequence goes on along the minus strand of NC_022011.1, from coordinate 34,689,822 downwards.
TCAGGAGCAAACGGTTTCTTAGCAAGCAGAGGAAGAAAATACATTTTTAGGAGAAGCTGCAGGGTGGAGGATGAACCTGTGGCTCTTCTTTGTCTCTGCCAACCTAAGAACCATCAAGCCAGAGAGAGAGCAACTACGTGAACAGGAAATTAGAGATCACTTACACTCTCACCCCCAACACCACACCCACACAATTAAGGCAGAAGCTTCCAAACCTCAGCTGTTTGTGTCACCCCCAAGTACCGGGCGGAGACTAAGTTAGCACTACAAAGTCCCGTGCTCCACCTTCTTCCTCTTATGGACAGAGGCCTCCAAATCTGCCCCAGAGGCCTCTGCAGAATGTGACAGCTGCCATCAGCCTGGGGTGTCAAGAAAGCCTTCCTGGGACCGGAGAGACGATGGCTCTGCAGTAAAAGCACTTGCTGTTTGTTTTTGTTTTTTTTTTTTAGTGAATCTATATTTTATTTTTTAGCTTCCTTTTTTATTGAAATATATATTTTTCTCCACTCCCCTCCCTTTCCCTCTCCCCTCCTATCCTCTCCCATGATCCCCACGCTCCCAATTTACTAAGATCTTGTCTTTTTCTACTTCCCACTTGTTGCTCTTACAGAGGACTCAAATCGGGTTCCCAGCACTCACATGGTGGCTCACAAACATCTGTGACCACATACACAGTGTATATACATGCATGTGGTCAAAACACTCATACACACAAAATACATCTAAAATACTTTTTATTATTAAAAAAAAATAAAAGCCTTCGTGTGTCTCCAGGTAGAACCATGAATGTATCTCCTACCTCACTGGCCACTTCTGTGGACATCCGCACGGCCATCTCACCCTGGACTGGGAGTTCTAAAACAGTCTCCTTTGCCAGACCCAGGAGCACAGCAGGAGACATTCATATTTGGTTAATCAACCCACCAGTGTTTCAGAGGACAGGGACAGGACGCTGCAACCACAGTGCTTTGAGGGGCTTCTCTAACATGTTAGAAACCTCAGCTACTAAAACCAGGATCTGTGGCTGCAGTACAGGAAAGATCCTCTCAGCCTAGGTCATATGAGCACTACCAGGGTTTAACAAAGATACGTTAACACAGACTTAAGCAGCAGGGCTAAGAGAAAGAGAGGCACTAAGAAGGAAGATAGATACCCCACCCAAGAGCACGATTTTCTCCCCAAGAGATAATCCAGACTCAGTATCTTTCCAACAACTGCCCTTGGAATTGTGGTGGGATTCTAAACTACCCTCTTCAAAGGGTTGCTAAGGAACCTAAATGAGATCAGAGGGTGGTTGCTGAGGGACCTCTGATTGCAACTGATAAGGTAAAGTCTAACACTGGGATGCACCAAGATAGGATATCTTCACTATCAACAAAGCTAACTGTTTTGTTTGAGGTCCCAGAAGTCTGCAGAAAGGAATGAGGTCATACCCAAGGTCATATATACACAGGCATAAGCCTGGCACACTGTTGTTTTAAAATACCTAAATATATAAAGGAATATTTTTATGTCAGCATCCTTCATAGCAAATACTTCAGCACAGCGAATTTTGCCAAAATTCTTGCTTTTCAGTTGGTGAGAAGCTTTCAACACCTTTCCCTGTCCTTCTAGTCCTACCTCAAACCAATGATAGTTTCTCCTTGGGGCAGGAAAACCAAGACAAACACTGGACACCTCCCCCAAAGACATGGGCTAGGAAAGACTCTCGGCTGAACCTCGGCCATGCAGAGCAGGGTTAAAGCTTTATTCTCCAGGATTCCCTTTACTAAAGGGAGAAACACAGCTCAGCAGCTGGGTGGCCTACACAAGGGCTCAGGCTCACATGGCCACAGCTACAAGCAGGCAAGGCTGAAGGCTTCTCTGCCTCAGGAGCCAAGGAAAGCAGTAGTTTCTGGGGAAACCTGAGGCTCAGAGAAGAACCAAAGGGAGAATGAACACTGCTGCACCCCCTGACCCATCAGGATCCAGAGCATGAAGACTTGCCTGTTTAGAAGACACTTGTCAAATGCTAGAAAAATATTTCCAGCAATTACCACAGCCTTACTGAGGCAGCCAGCCGTGAATTAGTGTCTCACCTGCAGAAACCACACTATAAAGCAAGAGCTAGCACCTTTCCAGACTGGACATTAAAGTCCTTCATCATCGAACCCAGAATTGAAATAAAACTCCCTGAACTTAGAAGCAATGTGTGCAGTTTCTCCTAGCATTTTTAAGTTCTGTGTTGTCTGGAGGGGAGATGGGGGGGCTGGGGACCTGAGAGAAGGCAGCTTCCTTGTGAGAGGACGAAGTAGTTTCTAAGTCAGATTCACAGTCTGCTGGATTCTAAACCCTGGGACCTAGCAATTTCTAAGTCAGAGTTTCAGTTTCTTGAATTCTAAACACTGGACCTGGCCCAGGCAGAAAGTAATAGCTATCTTCAATGAACGGGCAGAGTAGAAAATCAGCAATATGGCCACAGTACCCTACGTTCATCCCCTTTGGAGACGGATGCAAGGGAGCACATGAGGTCTATGTTGCTACAGGGTAAATAACATAAATTAGTGATGGTGAAACACAATAAAAGATGCAAACTCGGGCTGGAGAGATGGCTCAGTGGTTAAGAGCATTGC
>NC_022011.1:34677831-34687050 GCF_000317375.1 Microtus ochrogaster | reverse complement strand
AATACATAATAAATAAATAAATATTTTAAAAAAAGATGCAAACTCCTGCCCTAATGAAAGATGTCACCCCTCAGAGCAGACCTGCAGCACACGGCATCAGGGCACCCCAGCAAAGCTGCGGGGACATTGCTCCATTGTGCCCAAAAATATCTAAACACCTAGAAGAAACCCCCCACTTCGCAACTCTACACCCCACAATGTAAATGTGGGAACTAAGAGACCAGGTGCTGCACTGGTAAACATGACAAACCCATTATCTTGTGTTCAGATATGTAGGCGTGTCTGAGTCTGTGCAGGCGCGGGTTATCTGTGTGCACGCGGAGGCAAAGGGGTCAAAGTCTGGCGTCATCCTCAGGAGACAGCCATCTATCTACCTTGGGGTTTGGTGTGGTAGTTTTCTGTGGGATTTTGCTGCTGTTTTTTAGGTAAGGTCTCTCACTGGGACCTGGAGGCTAGCTGACTCGGAGATGCTGACTGGCCAGCAAGGACTAGAGATCTGCTGGCCTCTGCCTCTGAGCACCAGAGTTACGAGTGCACAGCCCCTCCCCCGCTGGCCACTTATCAGCTTTCCCATGGGGGTCAGGGTTCCAAACTCAGATCCTCACACTCACATGGCATGAGCAGTCTGCCCGGCCCCAAACAGTCTTTCTAACAGTTTGCTGTTATGAGGACCTGGTAGGATCTTCTTCCTAGTGATCAGGTTTGCTTTACTTTTAATACTTCTAAATCTACCTTCCCCATTTCCTAAAAATGAAGTGGGCCAGCATCACTGATGACCAAATGCTGACAAACAGCAGTGATTGAAAATTTAGCGCCCAACATATAGGCATCCTCCTTCATCATTAACCTTCATCAGGCGATGAAAGGAGACAGAGACAGAGACCCACATTGGAGCACCGGACAGAAATCTCAAGGTCCAAATCAGGAGCAGGAGAGAGAGCACGAGCAAGGAACTCAGGACCGCGAGGGGTGCACCCACACACTGAGACAATGGGGATGTTCTATCCGGAACTCACTAAGACCAGCTGGCCTGGGTCTGAAAAACCTGGGATAAAACCGGACTTGCTGAACATAGCGGACAATGAGGACTACTGGGAACTCAAGAACAATGGCAATGGGTTTTTGATCCTACTGCACGTACTGGCTTTGTGGGAGCCTAGGCAGTTTGGATGCTCACCTTACTAGACCTGGATGGAGGTGGGTGGTCCTTGGACTTCCCACAGGGCAGGGAACCCTGACTGCTCTTTGGGCTGATGAGGGAGGGGGACTTAATTAGGGGAGGGGGAGGGAAATGGGAGGCGGCAGCGGGGAAGAGACAGAAATCTTTAATAAATAAATAAATTTAAAAAAAAAAAAAAGAAAATTTAGCGCCCAGCCAGGATTGGTGGCACCCACCTGGAATCCCAAAGCTGAGAAGTGAAGAGCTGGACAACGCTAGTTCTTCAAGGCAGCCCTGGAAGAGCTAGACCTGGCCTCAAAATGTCAAGGGCAACCAATGGCATTAAGACTTCCGGATACTAGGCTGGAGATATGGCTCAGTGGTTGTAGAATGAGCTGCTCTTTCCAGAAGACCCAGGTTCGAATCCCAGCACCCACTTGGTACTCACAACCATCAGTAACTCTAGTTCCAGGGAATCCAATGTCCTCTTCTAGCCTTCGTGGGCACCAGGCATACACGTGGTACACAACATACATATAGGCAAAAATACCCATACACAAAAAAATAAAATTAAATGAATAAATAAAAGACTTCTGGATGGGATCGGAAATCAGCGCCGCCCTACCCACCCTTCCTGAGATCACCCTGTTGTTTACCCCTCTGTCTCCAGATGCCACGGTATCCCTGTGGGAAAGCCCCCTGGAAACGACAATGGCAGCTACATCTTTTCTACAAACGGTTTTGAAGTTATCAAAACTTGTTCCAAAAAAAAAATTTCACTTGTCCTTGACAAAAATCACCTGGAATATACGTCTTCAAGACCCGTTGTGCTTTTCAATCTCTTGCCCCCAAACATGGAAGCTCTCCAAAGCTGGAGTCACAATCTGTGAAACACTTCGAGAGTATTCCTTGTTAAGCCCAAGTTCTGGTTGACGCTAAGGTACTCAAGGAAAACACTTTCAAAATAGCTTCGGAACAACACAGAATATAAAGAGCAACAATTGACATAATAGGAGGCATAAGTACTTCCCTTACCCTGGTAATAAAATTTTGTTGGCAGTATTTTCAGGTATAAACATCTCGTTATTAACAAGCCTGTAATCTGAAAGGTGCCACATGCACCCTGCACTGCAGAATTATTTCTCAGAGGTCACCAGGACACACAATGGAAGGAAATCCGGCTCTGCAGTGAAAAGTCTGCTGGGAGCCATTAATAAAATCATTGGGAAGGAGGAACTTAGGCTTTGGTCTCCTGCCTGCTTTATCCCCTGGGCCAGCAATACACTCTTAAACATTTTTCCTAAGGCTGTGCTTCTTAAATAAAAAAGAGGAGATAGCTGTTATCCCAAATTGTTGGTATTTTTCTGTTCTGTTTCTGCGTGTGAAACAAGACTTCTAAACGAACAAACAACAACAATCAGTCCAGAAGGGAGACACAATGCACTATAATAAGAAAATGCTAGAAACAACACTCACAGCATCAAGCTTAATAAGAAGCTGAAACTTGGTGTTTGGGCTAAATCATAAGATAGCTGTTTTGTTTTGTTTGTTTGCTGTTGAACATAGCTACAAAAGCAAACATAAAGGCAACCTAGGAGTTCCTATGGGTGAAGGGTGTGTTTACGTTGACTTTGTACTATGACCTGGGGATAGTAACCTAAGCTCATTTCCCATGCTTCTCAGTTCAAGCCAGGTTCTACGGAAGCTGTGGGACTTTAGGGACTGGGAGTCTTGCCCCACCTTGTCCACCTGAAGGCTGCATGTATGTACAAATCAAGGATATATATCTGGTGGGGCTCCTCAACCTCACAGTTGGTGACCGAGATGTCCTTGCAGGAAGGAGCTATTGGATTTCACTTGCCCCTGTGGCCTGAGCCCATGCTCCTTAGATGAGCTTGGGGTAGCGGGGATGGCATTTCCTGTCTGCTCTTCAGTCATTTCCCATCCTCTTTTGATTGATTTCTTCTGGTGGTTTCCACATATGGAGAAATGGGACAGAAGAAACAGACTCACCAGACCTCAGCATGGTTTGCTTGCTTGTTTTTAACAGTTAACAGTTGGACTGGGAATGTTACTCAGTTGGTAAAATGCTTTCTTAGCATGCATGATACAAACTCAAACAAAGCCAGGATCTCCTGTGAATACATATATGATATACAATAAAACATTTCCTGTGGATTCGTGATACTCGGTGAAACAAAACCAGGGTCTCCTGTGAATACACGCATGATACACGATGGGACAGGGCCCAGGGAGTCCCTCAAAGGCACGAATGATAAGCTGTGAAAGAAGGCCAGGATCTCCTGTGGATGCATTACACACTGAATTATATATGTTATTAGAGAGCCAGAAGTTCCTATGAACGTATGCATATCATACATTCAAACAGCCAGGATCTCCTGTGGATGCATTACACACTAAATTATATATATATTATTATAGCGCCAGGAGTTCCTATGAATGTATGCATAGCATAGATTCAAACATCCAGGTTCTCCTGCCCAGAGAAAGGATTCCACAGTGGCACCAGCTGAGAAAGATCCTGTGTTGACTGGCTGTTTTGCCAGTTGTAGATGGTTCTGTTTCTTGCAGATGGTTCCACTCATCTGCAAAGGTAAGCTGCTCCTATACAGAACTGGAGGTATACTGGGAACTATCCAGAAGTGTTAGAACGTTTGGAGCACACAAAACCCAGTGAAACACGATGGACTGTTCTCTTTTTTACTCACTAAAGATATTGCTCCAAAATAAAAATGTTAGTCCTATGCAAACACAGTCATGGATTTTTTCCAAAGGCATTAGTTAATTCAAAGTGTGACATTTTATTTCATGTGTGAAGCGTGGTATTTATTCAGTAATTCTCCAGCCTGTCAGTTCATCCACAAATAGACTAGCTCCATGAAGACACATTCTTCAGCGCTGGAGAGATGGCTCAGTCTTTATGAGCATTTACTGCTCTTACTACAGAGGACACACACTTGGTTCTCAGCACCCACACTAGGTGGCTCACAAATGCGTATAATTCCAGCTCTGTGGAATTTGGTGCCCTCTCCCCTCCCACGGCAACTACACCCATGTGCACATTCCCACATACAGACACAAGGACACACACATGCACACATAGTTAAAAATAAAACAAAACCTTTTTTCAAAAAGACATTCTTTCTATGGGTAAAAAAAATTTTACTGTAACTTAGGAACATAGCTTAGTTGGTAGAGTATTTGCCCAATACGAAAGAAGCCCTGTGTTCCATCCTTAGCCCAGAATAAGCCAGGAATGGTACAGTGCACCTGTATTCCCAGCACTCGGGACGTGAAGGCAGGAAAAGCACAAGTTCCAGGTCATTTTCCTTGGCTACATACCAAACCTAAGTCTAGCAAGAACTACGTGAGACCCTGTCACAACCAAAATAATGTTTTATTAAAGAAAAAAATCAACAGAAAACTAACAGTAGCAAAGGAAAACCAAAAGAAATTAACACTTTCAGACTATACATACAGAATAAAAGAAGTTTGGCCGTGAGCTAGAATCAGAGCTCTGAAAGGGTTGCCATAGTGAAGATCCTTCACACCTGAACTGCACGGCTCACGCCAGCAACAGCACACAGCCAGGGAGACAGATGGCTTACTTAATTAACGGGATTTTCCTCCACAGCCCTTCAACTTTGAAGACAATGGCTACAGCCAGCAGCTGTGAGGAACTGTGATGTGGCTGGTGGCTGCATTCTAGATGTTTGAACTTAAATGAGAGAATACATACTGATTCAAATATACATGAGTTTGTTTTGGAGATTTTTCTGTTGTCGTTTTGTTTGCTTTAAATATCATCCTAGTTGGCTTCTGGACCGAGATGCTGGTATAACAGCAAAAGAAAAGCTAACAATAATTTTAATTTTAAAGATTTTTTTTACAAAGCAGCACAAGAAAAGCTACATGCATCCTTGGGGATCCTGAAAAGTTCTAGGAGAAACAAGGCAGAGCCCAGCCTTTACCTCTGGTCCTGGGTGCTGGGCCAAGTTTTATAAAGGAGACATATGAGGTCTGAACAAGGGTAGGGTTACTAAACACCCTGGGAGAACCAGGTACAGTAAGAGCAACCTGAGGATACGGGAAAACCTTCGGTGAGAAAATCTTCATCTTCTTCTCTAGTCTCCAACTGCCAGAATCAGCCCTTTTTTTTTAAACAAACTTTTCATCTGTGAGATGACATCAAAGCCTTCTCATCCATCTATCCATCTATCTATCTCTCTATCTATCTATGAATCTATTTATGGATCTATCTATCATCTCTATCTATCATCTATCTAACTATCCACCTATCTATCAATCTATCTTTGTATCTATCTATCTATTTTGAATAGGGTGTCAGGATTCCTAGGCTGGTCTTGAACTCATTGTAGTAAACTCTGAATCTTCTACATCCACCTCCTCAGTGTTGAGATTAAAAGCATATGCTACCTCATCCAATTTACGCCCCGCTGGGATCAAATACTCTACCAACTGAGCTCATCCACAGTCTAAGATTATTTTAATTAAAATAAAAAAAAGCACTGACTTGGAAGAATTAGACACTGAGATGTTGCAACTTCCATCTAAACATCTAAATATGCTCTCTAAAATACACTTATTTTATTGTCTACTAGAATGTTTAAATAAAAGCAAGTGATTATATAGTCTAGATCCATCACAAAAATATTACCAACCACAGTATAAAATCTTCAGGAAAAGTCATAATCCCATCACTTTAAAATAAACACTGGCATGTGTTTCTGTGTCATTTAAGTGAATACATGTCTTTAACTATTTTGAAACCCATTCAAAATAATGTTTATCTCATATGTAGTTTCTGAAACTTCATGTTTAAACTCATAATTTGATTATTTAAAGTATTCTAAAAATGCAAACGGCAAACTTTAGCTAAAGAAGCTGAAATGGCTCAGGGTATAAAAACGCTAGTGAAGCCTGACAACATGGGTCCTCAGAGCCATCAGCAGAGGAAAAAGTGCCCAAAACTGTCCTCTGACCACACATGCGTTGTGCACTTGTGTGCCCACACTCACACCTATACATACAATAACAATAAATCAAGATGAATTTTATTTTTTAATTTATTTATTTATTAAAAATTTCCACCTCCTCCCCTCCTACCATTTCCCTCTTACTTAAAGATGAATTTTAAAATTTAAAATAAATGAAGTAAAGGTTCTTGTGAAAATAATAGAAGAAAAAAAAACTCTTGTGTTTTAAGATTTCCCACTTCAGCCAAAATGATGGAAAATTAAGAAATCCAGGGACATCTAACTGAAGGTAAGATTTTTTTCCTGGTATTCTCAAACATGTTTTAAAACCATTTTCTTCCCCTTTCTGTTCCCATCTCTTTGTCTCTTGTGGAATTTTGGGAAGAGTACGGTAAACTGTCCCAGACCATCAAGTAGAGACACTTGAGTTCTCTGGCACAAAGCTTGTCTCAGCCACTGACCAGACTAACAGTCCCAGGGGGCATCCCTGTTCTCACTTCTCAGTATGCTCTTGGAAAAGGTAAGCGGTGAGGGCTGGGCAGGAGTTCTAGGTTCTGATCCAGGAAGGGAATGAGAGAGCAAGAGGCAGGAAACCATGGTAAGTCTGAAGCGTTAGTCCCATGGGCAAAGTGTGCTATAGGAGTATGAGAACCTGAGTTTAGATCTTCAGAACCCGGATGTGGCAGCACCTGTCTGCAATTCCAGGACTCCCAGATGAGATAGGAGCTGGAGACAGGACAATCCCAAGATGCTAAGGGCTGGCTAGCTCAGCCTGGTGAGAAAGACTCTCTCAAACAATGTGCAAGGGGAAGACTGGCACCCAGGAATGCACACACAGGAACATACACACACAGGAGAGAGACAGAGACAGACAGAGAGATAGAGACACACAGACACACACAGGAGAGAGAAAGACAGAGACAGACAGACAGGGTGGAGATTTGAAAGGGAAAGGAAAGAAAGTAAGAAATCTAATCACCATCTGAATGTCTCCCTACCTTGGAGCTGCTGGGAGTAAAGTGGATACTGGAGTTTGTGCCAATTAATTTACAGAACCAATTATAGACTCAAGTAGCTGCAGGAAGTGTGTGCTGCACATGAGATGGGATGGTAGGGCTCTCAAGGGGGAAGGAGTAGCTGCAGCTTCACTTAGGAATGCTGTCAATCTTCCAGTCCATGTGGCAAGGCTATCTTTAACAAAACATACGAGTGAACGATCTTATTCTACTGAAAACGGGCGATTTTCCAGATCTCCTGAAACCTGCACGTTCCGCATAGCTGGGCTTTTATAACCTCAGAAGCAAAAACCCATTGTTTTCCAAAGATTCCCATACCATGCATTTTGAAAACCATACTCTTCAGATAAACCTCGAGAGAGAGCACTTCCAAGGCATGTTATAGACCACACCATATTAAAAAAGAAAAGACTTATTTTGGACATTTCTCCCCACCCTAAACATCTCTTCCTCTAGACCCACATGTGCGGTGACACTCCCAGTCAGTGAGACGTCAACAGGCAGAGGTAGATAAATGACATTACACATCCAATACATTCGCCAACAGTTGGCCTTTCTAAACTCTGTGCTTCCCCTAGGGCACTGTGGACGCTCCGGGCGGCAGACATTCACATAACCGGAATATGCCAGTGCAGGACACGCTGCTGGATTACCTGATGCAAAGATGGCTGTCACCCAATGAACACCCACCCACCCTTCACCTTGACACTAAGTAGCAGTCCAAGGAAAGAAAAAACCCACGGTGATGAAAACTATACATTCACAGCAGAAGAGCCCCTGCAAGGGGAAGGCATATGTAGGTTGCCAGAAAATTAGTGGCCAAACCCTCTCCCATTTTGAATAACTTTATGACTACTACTGCCACCAAGGTGGACAGACCAGGGACTTTATGAATAACAGGGGAAAGTAACTATACCAGAGGTACCACACTACATGTGTGGACTGGGAAGGAAAGAACATGCCTTCCCACTGAGGACCGGAGCCAGATCTCACCAAGGTCCATGACCCGTTCCTGACACCTGCTACATGCGGTCCGTCTTCTAAACACCCACAACGTTAGATTTTGGATCATTTATGCTATGTACATATAGATTTATTCTAGCACCCCAAAACTGACATGCAAACAAGAAAACTGTAGAGCGTGTTTGCTTAAAGAAAACACCACTCCCACGGTGTCTCCCCCTTCTCTGCCAGCACTAATTTACCAATCAGTCAGGTCCCTGAGGAGGCAGGCACGGTAATGATGCTCGATAAACAAGGGGGAAGAAGATGCTGGCGTCATTCCACCACCAGCGGCGCAGAGCAGCAATGCAAAACAAGAGGAGGGAAACCCGAATGATTCCATCTCCCCCTCAGTTACAGAGTCCCTCCTCATCCTGATTTCAATACCCTACTCACCACTACCACAGTCAGCAGGACTCAGACATCACAGTGACTGAAGCAAAGGAGAAGGGAGGATGCATCAGAGAGGGGAAAATAATACAGTGCTCTTTCAAATGAAGCAGAGTGAAAAGTTACAACAGGGTTAACAAAAAAAAGAATGAAAAACTTGGAAAGTTCTGTTGCAAAGTTTACACATACATGCATACGTACACACACGCATACACACATACACACACTCCAGGAAATTCTAAGTATCTCAGCAGCAATGTTTTTTAAGATTTATGAGTCACACAAAAACTGACTGCATTTCCGTAATCCACAGAGTTACACAACAGAGTCAATGATTACCTCAGAGACACTTGAAAGCCTGTAACTCTAAAACGAGTCCGAAGCCTACCAGCAGTGGTAATAACATCCCTTCAATCCGAGCTCCCACAATGCACACATACACATATGCACACCACAGGCACACACAGGCGCACAGACATGCTGGCATGCACACACTATGAGGTAGACATATAGATAAATATCTTTGGATAGTTAGCATCCTAAAATTGAAAAGCCAGCTCCAGCCGGGCGGTGGTGGCGCACGCCTTTAATTCCAGCACTCGGGAGGCAGAGGCAGGCGGATCTCTGTGAGTTC
>NC_022011.1:34674148-34677631 GCF_000317375.1 Microtus ochrogaster | reverse complement strand
GTGCACAGCACAATGCATCGTCCTCTGTTGAGGTGCACAGCACAATGCATCGTCCTCTGTTGAGGTGCACAGCACAATGCATCGTCCTCTGTTGATAGCGAGCCACCACAGGGCCCAGAAAGCTGGTGTCTCTGGCAGTGCTGAACTCTACTCAAAGAAGAGTATACGGAAGCAATGCTTCGGCCTCCCTGGGAAGAAATGACAAAGGATATCTGCAGAGGTGGGTCAGCACACCCTACACCCACTGGCACATTCTTAGGGCACCAACGGTTGGATGATGCCTCCTCTAACTCCTAGCGCTCCCAGGTACCAGAACCCCGTTGCTGGGCACAAGGGAATTCCCTGCTATTCTTCCTGCTTCCACAACTTCCACTGTATGACTTCTCTGGCACGGCATAAAGAAGCATGTACTTATTCACCACAGACAGGGAGGGCATTGGCAACAGACCTAAGAAATGACTCCAACCAAGTCAAGATTGGTGAACCCCTGGGTTGGTGGCGGTCACTTCAGGGGCATGGGTGACTAAAAAGAGGAGTAGCTACATCACCAAAAAGCCCATCACAGCATGGGTGACCACTCGGGAGAGCTGCAACCCTGCCCAGCTTGTAAGCAATCCCACTGAAGCATCTCCCACGCCACCAGTTTTTACTGCTTATACAGCTGTGGGCAGAGACCTTGTGAATCTTCTAGCTTTCCGACCTTTATATCGGTAAGGTCTTTAGCTTCCCGAGCAGCGCTTCCTCCCTCCAGGAGGCTATGTTTCAAGTGGAGTGGGGCTGGAGGTTACAGAATATAGTCCACAGGCTTTTAGCAATTATTTAAAAAAAAAAAAAAAAAAAGAGGGAAAGGAAGGGAGAAGGGAGAAGGAGGAAAAAAGGAAGGAAGAAAAAAAGATCTAGCTTGCTACTGCTGCTGGTATAATTAACCTAGTATTCATAAAAGCCCTAGGTTCAATTCCAGCACACCAAAAATAGACACACACACACACACACACACACACAATGATGAATTAATGATTCAAGAACCACGTTCAAGTCAAACATTCCTTCCAGGAAGACAGCAGCACATATACCCCCATGACCAACATGTTACTAACTCCACGCTGTATATGAAGTGTACCTCTTACCGTCCATTCAGGCTTAATTACAAGGGGCTCCTCAAACCTGGAGGACTAGTCCTTAATTAGTACCTGCATCAGTCATGAGCCCTGCAGTTCAGAACCTGATTCTACATGAAACAGTCAGCCCTACTCTTTACGGTGATGTATTATGGGAGCCACCAATACACCAGACCAGGCCATACAGTCAGCAGACAGAACTGCAGAACTACAGGAGCTTTAGCGGGTGCCTGCAAGGGTGAGCCCCCACGACACAGAGGGGTGGCGGAAGGGCGGAAGGGAGGGGCCAGAACAAGCCAAATACAAGGATATGCCAGCCTGCGAGACAAGTATCAAGGAAATTCCGGTCAATTCTACAAAGAGTAAATATCCCCAAGATTGCAGTCAGTGCCCAGCATTCACACAACCGCATCTCAAAGGGGCAGATTGGTGCTGCGGTTCTTAGCAGCCCAGTGTTGCAAAAGTGACCCTCTGGGCACTGCTCTCAAGTGAACTGATGAAATCACCACTTCCCCCATCTGTGCAGGAACTCAGAAGGTACTACAGATCACTTACCTCACAGGACATGGCCATAATGGAGTCTCGAGTGGCTCCGCCACTTTGAACCTCTCAGAGAAAGATGCCACATAAACCTAAGCTATGATTATCATTATCTCTCTCTAGCATGTAGCCTGGGAAAGCTGGCAGGTCACTGGCCCATGAAATATGTAAACAGACTACTACTTAGGTCGTTCAGCCTCAAACACACAGGACGTGGACTTTACAACCCTAGCCTAGATCGAAACAGGGCAAGTTTAAAACATCTCAGCTAAAAGAAAGCTTGATTCTATATTCAGGACATGCATGCACACACATGTACACACACACAGCAGGGGACAGACAGCTGCCGAAAGTTACTGCACACCTCTGATTTTGAGAAGTATGGCATCTGCACAGATCTGGTGACTGTGTACATACAAGGACAGTGCCGCTGTGCTGGCCTCTCCGTCTCAAGAGTGGCCGCTTCCTCATCCTGACCCAGAACTCCTTGTAGGAGCCTGAGATACAGCCTAAGATGCTCAACAACAGACTGGGGACCAGCACATTGAGCCACCTCACACAGTGCTCTAGCTAACAGTGCCTGCCGTACAGCGGCAGCATATTTGAAGATAATATTTTATTATATTATTTTACTATTAGTAAGAACTGCAACCTGCCCCTCTGAAAGCATCATTGAGGAGGCTGCTCTACTATCAGCCCCTCTCCAGATCTGTCCCTGGCTTACTGTGCACACACACACAGGTCACTGGCTTACTGTGCACATGCACGCAGGTCCCTGGCTTACTGCATACACACACTGTCAGCTATCAGAGGAAGAAGCTAAAGGAAGGAGGGCCAGACCAGGCCCAGAGCCGTATTAGGAGCCCAGCTTGCCAGAGCGAACAGGACGCAAACATGCTGGAGAGATGGCTCAGCGGTTAAGAGCACTTGCTGACAAACCCTATGACCTGAGTTTTCTACCCACAATGCACAGGGTGAGAGAAGAGAACCAACCCCTGCAAGTTGTCATCCAACTGTCACGAGTGTTGCCATGGCACTTGTATGCCCATACACATATACACACAGAGATAAATGAATAGATAAGCAAATGTTAAAATAATTAAATAGCCAGGCATAATGGAACATGTATTTAATCCCGGCATTGGGAGCCAGAGGCAGGAGGACCCCTGAATTGAGACTGATCTACAAAGCAAATTCCAGGACACTCAGGGCTACACAGAGAAACTCTGCATTAAGAGAAAGAATGGAGGGAGGGGAAGAGAGTGGAGGAAGAGGAGGGGAAGAAAGTGGAGAGAAGGGGAGGGGAGGTAAAGCAAAGCTACCAGTGGTTATGCTGATGAAAGAACAGGCCTTGATACAGACAGACCTTCTGAGAAGGTTTCCAGGTCCATGGTACTTTGGGGCAGGGCTAAGAAATGTCCTAAGATGCAGAGCATAAAATTATGCAAATGGAATGCTCTATGGCCGGGCAAAAGGCATCTCCAGGCTTCTCTGCCGTACCCTGTCTAACACAGTTGTACACTCGGAAACAAACAGGAAAAATTCCACCAAGAGCACTCAGTCCAGCACTCAGGCCTCCTCCCCAGCTTTACCACAAAACAAACCATGGTCCATAGCTTTGACAGTCAACTGATCTTCAACAGCAAAAGCGAACTTATTTCCTGAATCCCTAAATCATTCACGTTAACTTAAGACAGATGAGAACATGCTCTTCTGGGGAATTCCTGTAGGACTGCACTATCCTACAGTGTGTGGTCACACGTGTGTCCTGTGCAGGGAGACTGCACTATCCTACAGTGTGTGGTCACACCGTGTGTCCTGTGCA
>NC_022011.1:34664542-34673808 GCF_000317375.1 Microtus ochrogaster | reverse complement strand
GACTGCACTATCCTACAGTGTGTGGTCACACGTGTGTCCTGTGCTACAGTAGAGACTGCACTATCCTACAGTGTGTGGTCACACCGTGTGTCCTATGCAGGGAGAGTCATAGTACAGGCTCAACAGCATCAGAGCTGTGCATGAGAGACAAACATGCATCATTGTGCAGCCTTATCCCCGATTCCAACATTCCTCACTGGGGAAGTGAGGATTTCATCACCGCCAACCCTCTGTGGGGTGAACAGGTAAGGCCCTCGGCCATCGCATGCACCGCCATCAACACCCCACTCCTGGGAATGGCCGCAACCACGACTGCTCCCTGGTGTCTCTACAGGGTCTCCTCCCACCTCTCGGAAATGCCCTTGAGATAAACTTGACCCGAGAAAATACGATGAATATTCCTGTGAAAGACCCTGTCCCCATAACTCCACAAGTCAACAGGCAAGCAACTCATGCCCCGGTACAACACTTGGGTGAGCCTTCCACCACCGCTCTGACCTGAGGATCCTTGTGATGCCAAGAGCAAGGACTGGGTAGAGTCCATGAAAGAAGCTTCCTTTTAGTGGCAGGAAGGCAACAGAACCACTCTCCATCTAAAACCCTTCCAGTATAGCTTTCCTCTCAAACACTTCATTCTCTTATCTCATTATAGGCCTCATCCGGCCCAGAGCTCACTATGTAGATAAGGCTGGCCTCACACTTGGAGTAATAATCCTCCTGCCTCTTCCTCCCAAATGCTGAGACAAGTGTGTACCACCAAGCCCAGCTTCTGCCAAAGTCTATCAAACACACGAGTGTTCTAGAAGGTTTCCGAAAGCACTGCTCAGCGTTTTACCAGCAAAGCGCAAAAAAGCAAAGGAGATCAGAAATACGGAAGCTAAGCTTTACATTTCAGCACACTTCCTGTGCAGCGATGTTTACAAACAAAATGCTGGAAGGGAGCATGGAAATAACATTGCCCAACCACGCAGCTTTATCACACTGATCAGGGCTTAGCAACTTCCTAAGTCTCTGTGAGGACAGGAGGGAGGGAGCACTACTTTCATGAAGACAGCCTTCACGGTGCAGGAGCCCACACTGTGCCCCAGAGTGGGGAGATGGGGAGAGAGGGTCATCTGGAACACAAAGCTATGTGCCCCTAATGTTGTAAGTCTAACCAACAACACCTCCTGCCCTACCCAAAACTCACCACACCCTCGAGATACCACTCCCTATTTCTCATACAATAAATAGGTCAATTCTTGGGTGAAGTCAAGAGGTGGTTGACAATGGGAGCCCTTAGCTGAACTAAGTTTTAAAAGGGGTGTCAATCAATCTGCCAGCCCTTACAAGCAAAAGATGTTCTGTGCTCCTATATGTTGATGTGAGCTGTTCCTAGTCACCAACTTGAGGCTCACAGGAGGGTAAGAAAGGGCTATGAGCACAGAAGTTATAGAAGCTTAGATAACAAAGGCTCCGAGTAGTCACAAAAGGTCTCCTTTCCCATTCCAAATCCAGCACGGGTGGTTTCTATGCCCTACAGTAGTCTCAGAGCTGTTTAGTGAAGGAATCAGGAAGATCTTCAGAAGCCTCAGGCATGTTACAAATAGATTACACTTGCACTTCCAAAGTGTATCCTCCCCAAGATTCAAAAGGTTTTTAAGTGAAAAATACAGATTTGGTGCCTTTCAAAATGTTTGAGGAGACTGAGTTGGTGGTGCCTACACGGCACTTCCAGTGCCCTGCAGTTCACTCCCAGCACAGAGGAAACTGGGTGTCGCAGAGACCTAAGCACCCAGGAGATAAGCACCTAGGAGTGGGACAGGAAGACCAGAAATTCAAGGTCACACTCAGCTACTCTGGCTTCATGAGACCATCTTTAAAAATATCAAATAAAGAAATAATTCAAATATAGCACAGGACAGGTGTATGTCGATTAGCTTTTTTCAAGTTGACATAAACTACAGTCTCCTGGGAACAGGAACTACCTCCATCAGATTGGCTTGTGGCATTTCATGGCTGTCAGGCACTTTCTTGATGAATGATTGATGTGGGAGGGCCCAGCCCTTTTGTGGGCGGTACCTCCCCTGGGCAGGTGGTCCTGTATTATGTAAGAAAACAAGTTGAGCAAGGTGTGGAGAAGCCAGTAAGCCTCCCCCCTCTGTGGTCTGTGCTTCAGCTCCTGCCTCGGAATGAGCCACAGGGCTAGAGACATCTGAAAACCTCCACAGAGCCCTGCTACCGGCCCTACCAGTCCTTCTGAGGTCAGGTACAAGGAACTGGAGCTGGCCACAGCCTGAGTGATCTCAGAAGCTGAGTGAGCCCTGACTCCGTGCCTTCCTACTCTGTCCTAGGGTCTGCAGCAGTAAGTGGCCCTGTAGCAAAAGGAGTTCCTGACTTCTCTGGAGTCTTGAAGATCAGGCACCTGGGGAAAGCTTGCCACATCTTCTACAGGTGAAATCCTAAGATGCTTCCCGTGATGACGGACTGCAACCTGAAAACTGAAAATAAACCCCTTGCTTGGTGTTTTGTTTTGGTTTTGTTGTTGTTGTTTCATTTTGTTTTGGCTTTTTTGGCCAGTGTTTTATCTCAGAAAGCCACCTTGAACAACACATCCTTCAATTTCCTTTATCAGTGCAGTATGGCAGCTTCCATCGCTGTAGAAAATAGCAAGGATTAATGGAAAACCCATCACAGGGCCACGGGTGTGTAAGTCCCGGCACAGTGCTGGCACAGCATGGAAGTGGACAGGCCGCTGCGCTCTATCTAGCCCCAGGTGCTTCGTGCGAAAATGAAAACAGAAGACAGGGAAGACCAATGAGCAGATCGTCACCTCTGACCCACTGCACCTACTGGCGTTCATACACTGTGGGGCCTAGAATTGTTTTTCTCCTTTTTCCGATGATTTATATACCAAACTTGAATTTCTATAAAACGTCTTAGAAGAAAGAGTGATTCTTTAGCAAACCATCTTGAAAAACAACACCCGATATAATAAATAAGATAAAAATTGACCTGATTAATAAACTAGTCAGTAAAAGTGGGTCTAGCCAATAATTAAAACCGGAGGAGGAAGAAAAGATTCAAGAGGACTAAGACTCTATCACACAGAAAGGAGATGGTACATAATCACTAACTCATCATGAAAGCCCAAGAAAGACAGCATCCCGGACACAGAAGAGAAAACAGGCCTCACTGCTGGTAAGAGGGGCCACACAGAGCCAAAAGTGGGAACTTCCTCGACGAACATCTCTGGAGCCTCCAGTTGACCAGTGAGACATAAAATGTCTCTTAGAACAGTTTAAAAGGAAAGGCTGCTTATATAGCCCACCCAATGGCCCACAACCAGGGCCGTTTCCAAGTGGGCTGAGAAGAAACAGAAGTCTATGCGAATGGTCCTTACCAATGACAAACCAAGCAAAACTGAGCAGTGGTTACAGGTAACTCCACCAACATTTGCTTCCCAGTGCCTGCACCCTTCCTCTGTTTGGAAACAGCTTTAGTAGTCTAGTCTCCTAACGAGTGTGTACTGGGTTCAACGCCCAACACACAATCTAACAACGACAGCAAAAATCATTACCTTTGATCCCTGGCAACAGCCCAGTAAGATTGGGATACCCAAGATCACCCTCAACCTTTTCTCACTCTGACATGTCTGCTGCTTAATGAAGAAACCACCTCCTCCTGGATGTTCCAGTTCTGTAGCTGAATCTGGATGTGTTTGTGCAGACATCTGTGTTGTCATCAGAAGATCATAAAACATGGGCCATAAAACTAACATCTTAGAATGCTTAGCGGTTAATTAGCATTCCAAGTTTCCTTGAAAAAAAATAAAAACCTTTGAGGATGTGCCTTCGTTAACGAACTATGTTCTTCAAGACTTGAACACTGGAATGGCCCAGCTTCCAAGCCCAACTGTTTCCATGGTGAGCAGACCATAAGATGCACTCTCACAACGAAGCCTCTAGATTTTTCTGGAACTTCAACCAAGTGGTGAAGATCCCAAATCCTGCATCCAGCGTCAGTGGATTTAGTGGCTAGTCACACTCTGCACACTCCACCAGGAATCCACACCCTGCCCCCTCTAACTCTCGCCTGGGCTGTAAGAGAACTCTTCAATGAAGAATACCCCGCTGGGCAGAAATCCTCTCGCCATCCCTCACAACGACGCTGCTACACACTGGGTTTCGGAATTATACATTATTTATCTGAAATGCCTTTTGTAGTATGAGAAAATATTTCCTAGAGAAGAACTTGCATCAAAAAGTAGGTTTAATATTGGACACAGAATGACAATTAAAACACCCACACGCAAGAGTTGCCAAATTCCATTTATTTTAAACATTAAAAAAGTATAACACAAAGCCTACGGTTCTCTCAACCACCTACACAAGACCAGCACTTTCTGATCCAAGGCTTTCATCTCTTAATCCGGCCACATTTTGGCAAGCTGGCCATTTTTGTTCTGCAGGATGGACAGTGAGCTATTTTGTCAGGTGCACCAAAACATTCATTTTTAGCATAGGCTATCTTCTGAACCACAATACCTGTAACATACGCTGGTTTTCTATTCTGAAAAGATGCAACAGGCCCAAAACTCAACTCTGCAATAACTGAATACAGAACACAGAAAGTGAGAAAAATGACTGCCCTGACATTGCTAAAACTACTGATAGTTAGAAACCATGAAAATGCTGCCTCCGTATACACATACACGTATGGACACATATGACATTCATTTAGCACCAGGTCAGAGCAAATATTAGTTAAAACTCACAAAGGGAACAGTGAAGAAATCATCTCTGAGCATAAGATTATCTTCAAAGACGCATGTCCTCAAACAGTGAACTCTGAGGCTACCCTAAACTACGTTTACCCTGACTCCCACCAGCATGTGTCCAAGAGGGCCACTAAGAGAGGCAACAGACTCTTACTACACAGGTGAGTAGAAAGAGATCCAGGACCCTGTCTGCTCCCTGGTAAAGTCCATGCATATCACGCTTGCCTGGTAATCCGGCAGCATGGCAATATGGTGACCTGCAGAGTAGACCTGCTGGTGATCCTGCAGACTAGATCAGCAGCATGGTGACCTGCAGACTAGATATGCTGGTAATCCAGCAGCATGGTGACCTGCACACTAGGTATGCTGGTAGAGCTCAAGGGCTGGAACTGGAGCTGCCGAGCCCTCAAATGTGGTGAGACAGCATGGGAAGGGGTGGGGGGAGGGTGCAGAGAGCCAAAAGCAAACACACATAAAACTCTTTCACTAGGCATCTTTGCAGCATCCCAGTCAAGTCTCCATTTAGCAAAGGCAGCTGGGGAGCGAGGCTGAGGGAACGGTTTAACAGCTGAGAAGCCTTCCAAGGGGGTATGGCAACAGCATACAGGACGCAGAGGTTCATCGGATGAGAGCTCCCCAGGCAGACATCATAGGCTGCACTGGCCCAAGGAAGAAGGGTTAATTTAGTCCATTGTATTTAAAATCCCTTAAAAAAAATTGTTTCCAATTGGGTTATCTGGTTATCTCTGACACACAATGACATGTTTTATGGGACTCTTGGAACTATAAAATACCTAAAAATGGAATCCTATTCATACTGTCTTATGTAATCTATTTTTAACATCTTTATTGAGATATAATCACAAACCATAAAATTCACCCATTTAAAGTATACAATTGGGGTTAGAAAGATAGTGTGCATTCAGTTATGTGCTTGCACACAGCATGAGGCCCTCAGTCCCTGCCCGCCCACCCATGCAAAAGCAGGGTTTGGTGACCCACACCCATAATCATGACTATTTGGTGTCACGACGAACATTTATATCTAAGTTTTTATATAAATGTTTTATTTCTCTTATCTATATATCAAAGAATTAAAGAAAAGAAAATAAACAATATTTTAGGACATTTGGATGTAAAGCTCAAAGTTTTGCTCATAAGTATCAATATCGATAGAAATCAGAGAAGAAACATGCTGGGTTTTGTTTTGTTTTGTTTTGACACAGTCACCTGTAGCTCAGAGAAGCCTTGAACTTGCTATGTTGAACTTCCACCTGATCCTCCAACCGCCAACTCAAGAGTGAAGGAATCATAGGCTTGCCTCTCCAAACCTGGTTCTAGGTAGTAATGGAGACCGAACCTAGGCCTGTTCTTGTATAGGCTGGGTAAGCAGTCAAGCGAACAAGCTGAATCTTGAGCACAAGCGTACTACTTAACGGTGTAAATCCTGAAAGACCTAAGGCCAGACAAAAGGAAGCAAAGCCCCACGAAAACACATTTTTGCATTAATTTTTCCTAAGTTTCTTAAGGCAAAAATAGTAACAGAGGAAAAATATCAGACCCTCTCCTCCTTTAGTCACTAAACATTAAATTGCTTTTCATTAGAATTTGACTCTCTGAAAGCAGGCAAGCGAAGCAGGCCTTTAATCCGGGCACTTAGGAGACAGTAGTTAGGAGACAGAGGCAGAGAGAGCACTGTGTGTTCAAGCTCAAGGTGGTCTACATATTAAGTTCCAAGGCAGTCAGAGCTATGCACAAAGACCCTATTGAAAAGAAAGAAAGGGAGGGAGGGAAGGACGGTGGGAGAGAGGGAAGGAGAGAGGGAGGGGGAGGA
Organism: Microtus ochrogaster; assembly: GCF_000317375.1. NCBI lineage: Eukaryota > Metazoa > Chordata > Mammalia > Rodentia > Cricetidae > Microtus > Microtus ochrogaster. The sequence goes on along the minus strand of NC_022011.1, from coordinate 34,667,215 downwards.
AAAACAGGAAAGAAGGAATGAAGAAAAGATGGATGATTCTCTAACACGCCATGGTGGTACACATATGTAACCAAAGGCAGGAGATCACTACAAGTTTGAGGCACCCTGAGCTGCAGAGTAAAGCAGGAACTAAAAAAAAAAAAAAAAAAAAAAGATATTCTATTTTCTGTGTCAAACAAAAAAGGCACCAAAAAGATTTGGCATACTGACCTCAGGCTCTACTGCTACTGATCTAGGTCTAGACAGGAATGTGGAATTGATGGCTATGGAGGAGGGAGGATGCTGTGTGTGCCTAAAATGCCAGCTCCACCCAGTGGAAAATAACCTATGGAAAGAACCCACTGACCTAATTGTCTCCCATTTTTTCCAACCTTAAAAAGAGGAAAACAGTGTGTGTGTGTGTGTGTGTGTCATCTGTTGAGCGTCTGCCTTCACAAACATGCATCCAACACCACAGGAAGGTAAGACCCTTCCAGGACAGATGGAAGATCTGTCTGCAGGTTAATGGCCCATGTGGGACTTTAAACATTACCTTCAACAAGTAACTCATCCATGAGGAATTGAAAACACCATAAGCCAAGCAGAGCTTCTCCTCAGCCAGATTCATCCTGTGAAGCTCAAATCCTAAACACTTGCGTTCACTTCTGGCCCAGCCCCAAGGATTCACACTGAAAGACATGGAGGCACTAGACCGAGCCTAAGTAGAGTCAGGGCCAGATTCCCACACTGCTTTGGCCACATGCCTTGAACCTGACCCAGCGCAAACTCCAGGACTAAGCACTGTTTGGTCTCACAGGCAGACTAGCATCCTTGAAAATAGCTGGCATGAAAGAGAACCTTCCATGTTGTCCAAACTCTCTCAGTCTTAGTTCTGATTGTACGCTGTGTGTGCTACATGACAAACACACGGGCCTTAGGCTCCTTCTAACTAGCGGGAGGGAATCAGTGCCTTCTCAGAAGGTCCTTCCCGTGTGCTATTTGTGTGATGTGTTTACTCATCCTTTATGATGGCTATGTGACAGACATCTGCTGAACAAGCCAGACTGAAGTAAGGCATTTGTACCAGCACCTCACCTGGAGGAGAATCACAGCTCCATCCTTCATAGCCTTGAGTCCTACACGGTACAAGAGGTTTAGGAAGTCCTCAGGAGACGCACAAAGAAAAGAGGGCCTGAAACAGCCAAGTACACACAGCCCACTCCCAAAGAGGACTAGCCTGAGCTGAGGGTCAAAGGAAGCCTGCAAAGAGGGAACAAGCATCCTAGGAAGGAAAATCGGGAAAGACAGAGCAGAGGCAGGGAAGTGCAGGGAATTCCAAGGGGCTGGGTTATGGGCTAAGGAGTCCAGAGAAGAAAGCAAGAGATCTCTAGAGACCCTTGGACCTCTGAGAGAGGAGGACACCAGAGAGCTGAATTTTGAAGTATGTTTAACTATGTTTCCTCTTCCCTCTTTCTATTTTGCAACAGAAAATGTTGCAAATAATAACAAATGCCTTTACTCCACTAGTTCTTTTTTATCCTTGCCTGTATCTTCTCTCAATTACTGCTATAATGTAACTTCCATTAAGTTTTCAGTAAGTTTGCAACTGTGTGGCAAAATGTTAGCATGCATTCATTCACATACAAGAAAAGAAAACAGAAAAAAAATACCAACTACCAGGCATTTCCTAAAATCTCTGATTCATAAGTTTAATAATTAACAATATCCCAAAAGAAATTTTTTTGAATGTTCATGAGCATACATTGTTTTTATTTATTTCTTCATTCATTCATTGTTCTTTGAAACACGAACTGGCCTGGAACTCACTATTCAGACCAAGCTGGCCTGGAACTTGTGACCAGTCCTCCTGCCTCTCACTCCCATTGCTTGAACTGCAGGATTGTGGGTATGTCCCACATCCCCTCCTCTTTAAATTGTATCTAAACAAGTTGCTACTAGGTCACCCTTAGGAGACTGGTTTGGGAAGCAGAGGCCCAGCAGCCCATCTGAAACACGTAGAGCACTCCTGGCATTCTCTGCTCCCTAGGCTTACTGAATCAATCTGCCCTTCTGATTGCACCATTGCATGAGCAGGTTTGAAATCAACCAACTCTTCAATTAACTAACACTCTAAACAAAAGAAGCAAAAGCTAAGCAGGAACTACGGGATAGAGGAAAGTTGAGCATGTTCTGCAGGTGAAATGTATCAGTGATTCAATCTTTACCTAGCAGCGTCTACAGACTAGATCTAGTTCAGAAGAAGTCATATTCATCAAGTTCAACACGCACTCTCTGCAAAAGAGATGAGGAAAGTGAGGGTTAGCTTGCCCAAGGTTAAATAGCTAACACAGTGAGGTTCCCAACATTGTCGCCACAACAAGGCTCTAAGGAGAAGGGAGGTGAGCCAAGGGGTTGCAGCACTCATCTTGTCTGCAATCCCTTCTCCTGTCTACAGAAGCTGCTCTTTCCACTAAGCCAGGCTCATCCAATCAACTCCGTGTCCTGTCTTTGCTGTCACCAGACCACAAGACATCCCAGAGTCTCTCCCTGGCATTTCCTGTCATCCACAGCCAGATCCTAACATCGGTGCTCCAAAACCCCAAAGTTTCTGTTCTCACAGTGCACTCGCTCACACTTTCAGGACAGCAACACGCTGTCCAGGATCACACACCATGACTCCCCCACTTTCAGGAC
>NC_022011.1:34651435-34664442 GCF_000317375.1 Microtus ochrogaster | reverse complement strand
ATCCAGGATCACACACCATGACTCCCCCACTTTCAGGACAGCAACACGCTGTCCAGGATCACACACCATGACTCCCCCACTTTCAGGACGGCAACTCGCTCTCTAGGCTCCCACACCATGACCCCACTGCAGCCCTGCAGACCCAGAACTCTCCCACTGCAAGGAAGGTGCTTTCTGAGGTCACTCAGACTCTCAGTTAGAAAGCAGGGCCCTAAACATGGCTAGCCATCCCGCCCACCAAGCCCACTGCAAACCCTAATACAAGATACCCACCACCTGCCACTGCATAATGGTGGCTCCTTCTGTGAAGTCCAGAGCAGGGCATTTAGTAAACAGCTTTCCTTCAATAAACCCCATGCTTAAAGCTAAGGTTCTGTGCGTGCCAGAAATAGTAAGTTAGGCTCTGAACACACACAGAGCCACAAATGGTCCTCCAATTGGACACACTCGGTGAAGTATACACATAACCTGTCTACGCACAGCATCTGCTCAAACCAGGTCTTGATAATGGTAGGTAAATGAGGACAGCTAGTGTACACTAGTGTAAAAATATAGATTACAGCGGGGGGGGGGTGGCTCACACCTTTAATCTCAGCAGCACTCAGGAGGCAGAGGCAGGTAGATCTCTAAGTTCAAGACCAGCTTGGTCTATAGAGTTCCAGGACAGTCAGAGTTGTTACACAGAGAGAGCCTGTCTTGAAAAACCGATAGGTGTGTGTGTGTGTGTGTGTGTGTGTGTGTGTGTGTGTGTGTGAGAGAGAGAGAGGGGGGGGGAGAGGGAGGGAGGGAGGGAAGGAGAGGGAAGGAAGGAGGAAGGGAGGGAGAGATTGCATATGACTAAAAGTAAGCTATCTAACACTGACTTTTTAAGGACATTTTTGGTACTAAGACATGGTATTTTCCTGGTCGTAAGTTGATTTGTCCAAGCTACAGAGAAAACAGCTCAAACAACACAAACAACATGCCAGAGAATTCACCCCACCACACCACAAAGTGCTTAGTGCACAGAAAACTTGACTGGTTTTTCTTTGCCAGCTCTTTTCCTTCTCCTTTTCTTCTGCTTCATGGGTTTGCATCCATTGAACACGCACTGCCTGCCCCCACTTTTCCCCAGCAGGTGGGAGCTCATCACGTCTCATGTCACCTAGCAACCTAAGCAAGATTTTACCACGACCTGGCTACCCAGTTCTTCATACAGGATCTACCCTGTCTTATTAAGCAGAAGTCTCAACACTCACAGCCTTAATATGTTTGCTCCTTAATGACCTTAAATGGGAAGGGTGGTATAGAATTGTCTGTATTCTGTCAATCATGTTTTAAATAAAAGCTGATTGGCCAGGCAGGAAGTATAGGTGGGTCAACCAGACAGGAAGTAGAGGTGGGGCAACGAGAACAGGAGTATTCTGGGAAGCAGGAAGCTCCCTCCACAGTTCTGCCCAGACCACTGAAGAAGCAGGATGTGAGCTGCCCCTCTGAGAAAGGTACTGAGCCATGTGGCAAACATAGATAAGAATAATGGGTTAATATAAGCTACAAGAACTAATAAGTAGCCTGAGCTAAGGGGCCAATCAGTTTATAATCTTATGGTGACCTCTGTGTGATTTTTTTGGGGGGTCTTGCCGGCTGTGGGGTACCGGGCAGGACAGAAACCCCAACAGCCTGGCCTTCATGTTACAGAAGGGAGAAGTGTGAAAGCCTAAAGATCAATCTCAGCCATCGCCTAACCATCCAAGAGGAAAAACAAATGGATGAAACAGCTTTTAAGTTAATTTGTTTACTTTATGTGTATGGATGTTCGTCTGCATGTATGGGTACCACATTCACATAGCGCTTGCTGAGACCAGAACAGCATTAGATCCCCTGGGACTGGCGTTATACATGGTTGTGAGCAGCCACCATGAGAGTGTTGAGAATTCAACCCAGGTCCTCTGGAAGAGCAGCACTTAGTTGCTGACCTAGCCCTTGCTTGATTGGTTTTGGTTTTTGGTTTGTTTTGGGGATTTTTTTTCTTTTAGGCAGGATCTCATTCTGTAGCCTTGGGTGGCCTGGAGCTCACTCTATAGATGAAGCTAGCCTTGAATTCACAGAGACTGACCTGCCTCTGCCTCCGAGTTCTGGGATAAAGCTATGTGTCACCAAATCCAACCCTTTGTACACTTATGAGTCAACTTGTGATCCAATGGTTAAACTCCGAATACTATAAAAAAAAAACTAAGTGGGTGGGGGAGCAAGTAGCCCTGGCTGGCCTTAAATTCTAGGTTCAGAAAGACTGTCTCAAAACAGAAAGTGCAGAGAGGCTGAGAAAGACACACAACAAATACCTCTGATCTCTAAACACACACACACACACACACACACACACACACCACCTCCTAAACTGAGCTTTTTTGGAAACCAGTGAGTCACCCTTGACTCTCTTATCTCTAGCAATCCCTCTCCCTTTCTTGCTTTCTCCCACCTGGTCATCTCACAATTACTCCTGCTCTTTTTATGACCTCTTCCCCACCCAGTCCCTTCACCACCGAGCAGCCACTGCTGACGGTGAAGAACAGGCCACATCTATCAACAAGGGTGTTCCACTCCCTCCATCCAACATCCCAGAGACATCTTCTTCCCACAGCACAAACAAGCCACTCCATGGCTGTCTCCACTGAGGAGCCACAGGAATCTTGCTTTAGATTTTCACTATCCCTCTTCTAGGAAGAAGCCTACCAGTCCCTCAAATGCCTAGCACCCACAACACAATAAATGCTTAGTTTGACCTAGGATAGTAAATGCTTACATTTCTATGGAAAAATTAATAATTCAGCCAAACAGTCAGTCACTGTGTTTTCCTATAACAGGCAATTTGACCAAGTTGACCATTTCAACTTGTGGTGTGCAAGATGAAACACGGCTAGTTTTACAAACAAAATCAGCAGAGAGCAACGGCACCATGCATTCTGCTCTGGAACTAGGCACACTTCTTTGCACTATATGTTACTGCCATTTTTCTTTTCTCTTTTTCCACAGCTACCAGTGTTGGTCTGCAGAGTACAAAGACAACATTACAACATTAAATCACCAACTGTCAATCAGAAAGGATGCTTAAAACACTTAAGTGTGAAGTTACAGAGGATTTCCCCTCTTGTCAGCTTTACAAGATAAACAGGTGCCCAATTTCCACAAACGTTGTTTGATTTTTCAATGAATTCGACCAACTGGAAGAACACAGCTGTTGAACTCAACATCTCCTATCCCTGTATCAGATTCCTAACCATCCCCCCAAAGTTGCCTTAAAGGGACGATTTTGTTATTTTTTCCAACACAGAGTAAAAGCAAAATAAAACAGAAATGTGACCATTTTGCCCTTCCTTAATTTCAGAGAAAAATGGAGGGTGGCCCCTGAGCGTTCGGCGACTTAGGCAGACAAAGCCACCTTCCCCCTCTCGCTCGTTCCGAAGTCACAGAAGGCAGGCCACTCCACTGCTGAACAGACAGCAGACGGGAAATACCAAAGGGAACACATTCCACTCTAGTACAAAGGAAATATCCTCAGGTGCTGGAGCGAAACTTCAGCGTGGGCTGTTGTCAAGCAGAGTGGGTAAAACAGTCTAACAAAACGCCCTTCCACTTCTGCCCCACAATGGAGGAATGCGGTTTAAGGGAGACAATGTTACTCCAGCAGAAAAACAGAGAAACGACGCTCCCCCGACCCCAGGCCCTCTGCAGCCCCGGCTCCGCACAACTTGTCCAGCGAGGTAAGGGTAGAGGTCAGGAGGGAGCTCCGACTCCAGAAGCGAGTCCAGATTGAGATGTTTCAAGGAGCCTAACATCGGTCGGAACCACTCCATCGCCCCCACCGGAGTCCATGAGTCCAGGTCGACCCAACCTGGGCTGCCTGTGCGACCTGGAGATCCCGCAAGAACACAGAAGGTTCCCGGACCGGCTGCGGCTCCGGCGTGTACGGGATCACCCAACTCTTTCCACACCCCCCAAAGTTCCGTGGCCAACCCTCCGCGGCAGGCCTGCTCGGGGAGAGGCCTGGAGCTGGATTGCCAGGGCCCGCGGTCGGCCGGGCAGAGGCGCCCCGCCAGGCAACGCCGCGCCTCCCGCGTGCGGCACTCAGCCTCGCCCGGTACCGGCTCCGGGCGCCGAGCCGCCCACTCCTAAGCCCCGAGGACCCATTCCGTGTCCAGGAACTGTGCGGGTGGCGATCTCGGCCCAGCCCGAGCGCGCCGAGAACTTTGCGGTCGCAGGGTCCGGGCCGGGGGCGCAGACGAGGCCACCGGGCTGCAGCACTTTCCCTTTCCCCGCCTCCCGGTCTCCCTCCTCCGTCTCCAGGAAGCGCCATATTGATCCCCGCGCCTTCCCCGTCCGCTCCCCGCCGCGCGCCCCAGGCCACTCACCTTGGCCACGGCCTTCCGGTAGCGGGTCACTGCCTGCTGGATGAGGCTGAAAACTTTCATGCGGCCGTCTCCGCACGGCACGACCACCCGGGTCCTCCCGAAGCACACGGTCACTTTCATGCCGCCGTCCCTCGCTGGCCCCGGCCGGAGAGGCACTGGGCCCGGCGACTGCTGCACGCAGGGCGCGGTGGGGCCGCTGCGCCGGCGCGCCGGCGGCTAGGGGCGCGAGCAGGCGGCGGCGGCGGCACGGAGCCGCCCGGCTACCATGTCCAGCCCGGCCGCCTTGGCCTCGCCTCGCCTCGCCTCGCCTCAGCCTGGGCGCCTGCAGCCTCCGGCCACCTGTTCGGTGGCTTGGCGTCTTGGCGCGCTCGGCGGCGGCCCGGGGCCGTGTGGCGCTCGCGCTCAGTCAGGACTCCGAGGAGGGGACCGCGAGGCGGGGAGGAGGAGCGGAGCGGCGGCGGGCCGGGCGCACAGCACCGCGCGCAGGCGGCTGGAGGAGGCGCAGGGCGGGGCGCCCGGGAGGCCTCGGCCGCTGCCCCGCCGCTTGGGTCACCGCGCGGCGCTGCGCATCGCAGCCCGCGGCGCTGGGTTTGGGCCGGAGCTGGGCAGGGCGCGTCCTCCTCCTCCAACCCGCTTGCTCTAGAGCTGCGGCGTTAGGCCCACTCGGGGACGCCCCACCCACGCCCCCAAGGGCTCCACCGAGGTCCCCTCCCTTTCTTTGTGACTTTTAATCCCCTTCCCGGGAGAAAGCAGTTTAGGCTTGGAGACGCCCCTAGAGCCCAGCAGCCACCGAGTAGCCCCGGAGAGGATAGGGACCCAACAGCGGAGGAAGCACCAGGCCAAGTCTCTTTCTGTCCGCAGCAGGCAGGCTCTCAGTCCTAAGTGCCTGGCTCCGGTGCAGAGCCGGGCGGCGCTGTTCTGTAGCAGAGATTAATTGGCTGGTCCCGAGAGAGGCTGGAGACGCTTGGACGCCCTGGTACTTCCTCTTGAGGCCACTATTTACCTTAAAGTTTCTTGGTGAGCCACTTGTTTAAATAAGTAGGACTTAAAACCCAGTTCAAATACATTTGTTTCTTGAAAATTCTTCAATCTAAGCAACTTAACAAACCCTCTGAAAAATAAAGTCCGAATGCTCTCAGAGGAAAACGGTTCTAGGATATTCCCTCACCAGGCTGGCTCATGGCTCATAACTCAGGCAGGCACTGACACACCCCCAACTCCCTAGGGAGTGGGTGACATGCAGACTCTAACACATTTAAAAAACTACGTGGACCAAGTCTAGAAAAGTGACTGAAGCTGGCCTCCGACTTATATGATGTTCCTAAATAAATGTGTACCATTGTCTTCAAAGAATGGCAAACGTCAAGAGAGCCGCTGTTGGCCTGCTTGTCTGTCACTATATAGAAAGTTCATTTTGGCAGGATTTGTTCATAATTTGCAGGACTCCCTTGAACCCATTAAAGAGCCTGTGAGCCCCAGAAGAACTTGAGCACTTAAAGCCAACTCTGGGGGTCATCCATCTATTCCTCCTCCCTTTTTAAAATAATAAACAAAACAAAGAAGTTCCTTGGCTTTTCAGAATCGTGCACATTCTCCTTGGCTTTGTGTCTCTAGGTCAGAGGAAGCATCGTGTTTCCTCCTTTCTGGCGGCTCTCAACCCACCCGATGAATCCCGGTCCCAGCAAATGGTGCCATCATGTGTCCTCCCCTCCGATGTCCATCAAGAAGTCACCCTCCCAAGTCCACAAGAGAATGCTTGAATGAGCACAGCCCTGGGAAAGATTCATATTACTTCAATATGGCGACATTGTTGAACTTGTCTACCAGTGACTATGCCAGTAACTCCTGCTGAGGATACATTGCTTCCGACATTATCAAACCTGCGAACATGGTCCAGCAAGATAGCTCAGCCCACCAGGGAACCTGCCACCAAGACTACATAAATTCCAACCCCAGAACCCACTAGTGGAAAGAGAACTGCCCCTGCAAATTGTCCTCCAACATTCACGCACGCGCGTGTGCACACACACATAATAATAATAAATAATAATAATAGTAGTAAGAGTAATAATAATAATAATAAACAATACTTGAGCCCTCAATAATTATGGATAATTAGGTAGAGATGGTGTTTCTGTTTTTACACATGGGAGGAATATAAAGTAGAGAGTGGGTTTGTCAAAAAGCAAAAATGTAAACGTGGCACTGAGCTGGTTCAGGTCTAAGTTTCAGCACTAGTGCCTTCGAGTATGATGTTCACACTCTCCCCAGCCTTGCCTTTACCAGCTGAGGAAAGAAATCGATGAGATTCATTCCATAAAGTGTGAAAATCAAGCTAATTCTGTATTAAAAGTTTTGATCCATGCTGCTGTGTGGAGCGTGCAATAACATTGCAGAGTCTGTTGGCCATGAGGAAACCAAACCTAGACTGGGTAGCAAATGACTGGGAGGAATAAGCGAGGGAAGCTCAAAGCTGGAGAAACAACTGGACAAGGGCTGGGGATAGAGCTAGGAGAAGGCTTGTCTAGGGTCCAAAGCCCTGGGTTTGATCCCTAACACTACATAAAAGCTGGGTATGGTAGTCCGCACCTGCAATCCCAGCACGTAGCAAGTGATTTGCAAATATATAACAAGTTCCAAAACAACCTGGGCTACAAGAGACCATGTATTGTTAAGTAGGTAGGTAGATAGAGAGATAGACAAACAGATAGATGATGATGATGATGATAGATGATAGATAGATAGATAGATAGATAGATAGATAGATAGATAGATAGATAGACAGATAGATAAGAGAGAGAAAAAGAGAGAGAGTAAGACTTTAAGACTTTATCTGGCTAGTTAAATAGGGATGTGATTGTCATTAATCTTACGTCTGAAAATGTCCCAAGCTTTGATTAGCAACTAAATATATGTCAATCAACAGATTATCACTCTTGAAAGCATGCTTCCCTCCCTAATACAGTCATAAATATTGATACCTTCAACTTGAGGTCTTGATGCGGTAGCGATTTAAAATGTAACTACTGGAGTATTTATCTTATTCTAACCTTTCCATAACTCACCTGTGCAGTTCTGTAACATCTTAGAGCTTTGCCTGCGGCAGCCTCAGTACCTCCAGATAGAATTGAACTCCCATGAATGAGGTACAGCCTTATGTCTCAGTGTGGAGGGTGACCTTGAACTTCTGAATCCCATTCCTCTACCTCCAGAGTTCGGGACTTACAAGCATGCGCCACCACCCTTGGTTTATGCAAAGCTGTGGTAGAATATAGGGCTTCATGCATTCTGACTAAGCACATTACCAACTCAGCTATATCATTAGCCCCGTGTGTGTGTGTATGTGTGTGTGTGTGTGTGTGTATGCAGTGAATCTCTTTATATTAAAAATTGATGAGAATAATGCTTTGTAATTTTAGATACCAGACCTTTTCTGTCTTTAAAAAAATTCATAAAATTCTATGGCAAATAATTAATTTATTTTCACCACTATATTGCTCAGATAACATCTAACCATCATGATGGATCATAGCCAAGCCACCTTCAAGTCAATAAAATATTCAGCTCAACAAATAGCTTCTAGTCTGAGGTAAGCATTAAAGCAACCCAGTCTCCTGGAGAAGCAAAATTATCAAAGTCAGGGGTCAAATGTTGTGTAAATATCTTAAAGTAGATTTACTTACTTTCTTAAATTCTAGAGTTTCTAGGTAAAAAATAATCATGGCCTTTGCCTGTATTTCTGTTTCACAGTTAATTGATTCAATGGGTTATGAACACCCAAGGGGGTTCTGAGGAATTAATTAGGTTTTGTCTGGGCTTTGTGCCTAGGTATGGGTGGGCACATATGACCACACGGAACATAAGGTCAGTGCTATCCAGCTATGCTCACACACTCCACATGTGTAAGAAAATCACTATACCAAGCAGCTTGCTATTAGAAAGTTAATAATTGAAAATAAGGGAGGTGGGGGATGGGAAGATGGCTCAGTTCAATTCCCAGAAATCTGGTGGGGTTTGGGAGGAGGCAGGTTTTGTAGTGTACTTGTAATCCCAGTGCCTAATCAGTGATGAGGAAGAGACATGTGGATCCCTGGAGCTTACTGACCTACTTGGAGAGTGCTTGTCTCGAAAAAATGTGTGTGTGTGTGTGTGTGTGTGTGTGTGTGTGTGTGTGTGAAATCCAGAGCTGATCTGGCTTCTACGTGCACATGCACACACTCACATGTATACAAACAAACATGAACACGCATAAAGAATAAAGACAGAGTGTAAAAGATTTTTGAAATGCTATCATCCTGCGAAGATTATTATTTCCAAGGCATTTCATACAATGCAATGCTTACCTTTAGATTACATATCCAAAAACAAATGCCTGGACTCCCATGAGTTGGGTCTGACAGATGCATCATGCTCATTGAGTAGCAACAATGATGCGTTTTATATCAAGCCCTAAACTACACCTTTACAAGGTTCTTCCTCAAGAGGAGCCCAGTCTGGTGAAAATTTCAGAAAGGAATGAAGAGCAACTGAAATATGACTGCCTGCTATACACTAGCAACTATGGTGGTATCAAAGAAACTACTCACTCCCTCCAACAGAGACAGAAATGGCCTTCTAATTCCCTCGAAGAGAAATACACTGTAACAATATTTATGTGTTAAAAGTAACAAATGGCCACAAATAAAATGATCACAATGTAGTTTATTTAACCAAAGATACTAAATATTGCCATCTTGACTTATAGAAACATTAATGAAATGGGGGTCTTGCTTTATATGCATGTAGAAAATCAAGAAAATAGACATTTATCCAAAGTAACCAAAGGCATAGAGATAGAGAGAATATCCAAACTAACAAAATCAGAAAGGAAAGAGGGAACATAACAACAGACATGAAGAAAATCCAGAGAATTATCAGGTCATATTTTGAAAACCTGTACTCCACAAAGTTGGAAAACTTAAAGGAAATGGACAACTTTCTGGATAAATATCACTTACCAAAATTAAATCAAGACCAGATAAGCAAATTAAACAGACCTATAACTGCTGAAGAAATAGAAACAGTCATCAGAATTCAAAAAGATTTTCAAAGAAATAAAACCAATACTCCTCAAATTGTTTCATACAATAGAAACAGAAGGAACATTGCCAAACTCTTTTTATGAGGCTACAATTACCCTGATACCCAAACCACAGAAAGACAATACTAAGAAAGAGAATTACAGACCAATCTCACTCATGAACATTGATGCAAGGATACTAAATAAAATACTGGCAAATCGAACACAAGAACACATCAGAACCAACACCCACCATGATCAAGTTGGCTTCATCCCACAGATGCAGGGATGGTTCAACATATAAAAATCTGTCAATGTAATCCACCATATAAATAAACTGAAAAATAAAACCAACAAGATCATCTCATTAGATGATGAAAAAGCTTTCAACAAAATACAACATCACTTCATCATAAAGGTCTTGGAGCAAGCAGGGATACAAGGAACATACCTAAACATAATTAAGACAATATACAGCAAGCCAACAGCCAACATCAAACTAAATGGAGAGAAACTCACAGTGATCCCACTGAAAGATACCAAATATTGCCATCTCAATGTATAGAAGCATTAATGAGATGGGGTCTTGCTTTATAGTTGAACGCATTCCCAGGGTTGCCTCAAACTTGCAATCCCCCAGCCTCGGAGTGCTGCAGTTGCCCATGTACAGTTTAGTAAGTCTCTGTATTCATATCTCTCAGTTAGGTCATGTTGATCCTGTGTGTGACTAATGCCCATGGCACAGCTCGATGTGGAGCACATTTACAGAGCTCAGCAGCGACCTGTGGTCAGTGGGTGCCATCTTGGACAGCATAGCTCTGGAGTTCAGGGCCACTAGTAGCCCAGACATAGCGTGACGTCAAAGAAGAGACTCACAAATGGATTGGACTCCTTGAAGCAGAAACTGTTTTTCAGCAGGTGGGCTCAGTTCACACTTCGTGACTGGATGAGGGTGTGTGAGTGACTGAATATGAAGGGGTGGGTGACAAGTGTCGTCCTGACATGCAAATTGCACAGCAGTGCAGAATATAACAAGCAAGGATGGGGCTGGGCCCGGAGCTCAGCTGTCAGAGCGCTTGCCTAGCGTGTACAAAGCCCTGCCTAGATTTGATCCACAGTTCCGCATAAACTAGGCATAATGACTCATACTTATAATCTCAGACAAGGGGACTGGAAGCTCAAGATTGTCAGGGGCTGGAGAGATGGTTCAGCAGTTAAGAGCACAGGCTATTCTCTCGGAGGACCTGCATTCAATTCCCAGCACTAATTCAGCTGCTCGCAACTGTCTGTAACTCTTCACAGTCAGACATGCGGACAAAATAGCAACACACATAAAAATAAACATGCAATGGTTGTCCTCAACTACACATTGAGTTTGAGGCCAGCCTGGGCTACAAAGTGAGTTCCAGAACAGCCAGAGTTAAACAGTGAAACCCTATCTCAAAACACCACCAACCACAAGAGAAAGAGGGGTGGGGGGGGGAGAGAACCAAGCTGGATGACCAATCTTAATCACAGGGACCCACATGCTAGAAAGAGAGCACTAATTCCTACAAATTGTACTGTGACCTCTACATATATGCTGTATATGTTTGCAAATACACACAATAAATGTAAAACATGATGTATTAAAGGTGGCTGACTAGGGGCTGGAGAGATGGCTCAGCGGTTAAGAACACAGGCTGCTCCTACCTAGGACCCAAGTTGGATTCCCAACAACCACAAGGTAATGGGGCTCACGACCACCTGTTACTCCAGTCCCAGGGAGTCCAGTGCACCTTGTGCAGTGATCCTGACAGCTGGACCTGGGTACATCCAGCCTATGGATGACCACTATGTAGTGTCAGACACTTGTTTGTCTTCCTCTGATAGCTACCCTGCTGAGTTCAAAGCTTGCTGTCATGGATCTCTTGCTTTGGGAAGTCGGTACCCAATCAAAGACTCCATGCTTTCTCAGATGAAGGTATCCTGGGGGGGAACATCATGCAGCAGACTTCTCATCAGAGATCCAGAACCAACAGCAAGAAATCGTTGAACCCGCAAACAGATCTCCCTGTTATGGCCCAGCCCCCCTTTCCCATTGGCCAGTTTGCAGGCCAAGTGTGTTGACTTGAACAAGACTGACTCCCGTAGGCTCATATGTTTGACTATTTGGTCCCCAGTTGGTGGAAACGTTTGCAAAGATTTGGGCAGTGTTGTCTTGTTGAAGGTGTATCATTTGGGAAAGACTGTGAGGTTTCAAAAGACCTCTTCCAGTCCTACTGTGCATACTGCCTCTGTGTGTGGGTTTTAGATGTTTCAGCTGTTCGTGCCAGCACGCTTTGGTTCTGCCGTCATGAACTCCAACCCTAGGAACTGTAAACTCCATTAAACCCTTCCTTCTAAAATCGTCTCTGTCATGGTGTCTTATCAAAGCAATAGAAAAGTAATTAAGACAGTAGGTAATGTCACTTTTCTTCTCAGAGCCGTTCAAAACTGTGTACCCCATTCCAAAACAGAACCCCTATCCTCACAGTGATTCCCGGGGGCCCAGGTGATCCATGCTCCATTTCCCACTCCTTTCTCCCCAGCTCCCTGTTCATTATGCCCATACTTAGTTTTCCTGCTGGTCTCTAGCCAAACTGAGTGGACTCTTGTTTTGGGGCCTTTGCATTTGCTGTTCCCAAATTCCAGAATGTTCTTCTTAGTTCCATGTCCTTCAGGCATCTACTCAATATCATTTTCGTATTTCTTGACCTCCTACCTATAGTAAATTCTCCCTGTCCCTCTCAAGGCCTGTCATTTTATTCTGCTCCTTAGCACTCACCACCCTTTAATATCGAGGTGGTTATTAATTCACTACATGTGTCTCCAAAAAGCCGGCAACCGCGAGAGAAGAGATCTCATCTGTTTTGTTCACTGCTGTAGTACCTGAGTTGCTAAGTTCACAACAATCAAACCTCAGACACAAAGGACTTGATGGCACTGAGAAGATATCAGTAGGTTAAATGTTTGCTATACAAGCGTGAGGACCTGTTAGAAATTACATATGGAAGCTCATTTTCAAAGATGCCTCCAGCCAGCTTAGGTCCAGTTGCTGCTGAATATAAAAGGCTAGACTCCACTTAATGCCTTCAAGCCCAGCTATCTAACACATACACACACACACACGCACACACACACACACACACACACACACACACAACATGCACACACACACACACACATATCTAGAAATGTAGAGTAGAAAATTACTCATAGCAAGCTAACCTGTAAGGTTATCTGCCTGACAAGTTCTACAGTGAACAGGATGTAAAATGGTAGCAACGAAGCCACACTTGATGTTGTTGTTGTTGTTGTTGTTAAGAAAAGAGCGTACTAAACAACACAGAGGAAGTAAGACCTAGAAGATGTATAATATTGGACCCTTCTGGTTGTTAAATAGAAAGAGGAAGGGCCTGGTGTTAGGGTTTAAAAACTGTCCTCTGGCCGGGCGATGGTGGCGCATGCCTTTAATCCCAGCACTCGGGAGGCAGAGGCAGGTGGATCTCTGTGAGTTCGAGACCAGCCTGGTCTACAGA
>NC_022011.1:34647458-34651335 GCF_000317375.1 Microtus ochrogaster | reverse complement strand
CAGAGGCAGGTGGATCTCTGTGAGTTCGAGACCAGCCTGGTCTACAGAGCTAGTTCCAGGACAGGCTCCAAAGCCACAGAGAAACCCTGTCTCGAAAAAGAAAAAAAAAAAAAACTGTCCTCTGTACTCAGTGTCCCTGCCATTGTAAGTCTTGACAACCAGCCTTGCAAAGCTGTAAGTAAAACTGACCCAAGTTATATCTCCAGAACACACACATGCGCACACACACCGCTAGGCATGCTAGTCCATGCTTGTGATCCCAGTGGAGAGGTGGAGGCCGGAAAACTCTTGGAGTCTGCGGAGAATTCCAGGCCAGTGAGAAGTCGGATCTCAAGAAACAAGTTCAATGTCTCCTGAGAAATACGTGAGGTTGACCTCCTTCATGCACACCCACGCACACAATGCACATACCCCCACGCTCACCCGTGATGACCGTCTTGTTTGTCACTCAGAAGCATTCTTGCCTAGTGAATCCTGGCATTCCCTTTGCTTCGGAGAACAGCTCTGTGAAGCCGCCACCATTATGACCCCTACATTATTGTTATTTGATTTTATTTTCTATTTTCAAATGGAAAAAAACAGACTATTTTGCCTGTCTTGTCTATCTGTGCGCCACAGGCCGCAGTGCCTGCAGGGGGCGGAAGAGAGTGCCGGATCCCCTGGGACTGGAATCACAGATGGTTGGGAACCGTCCTGTGAGCGCTAAGAACGGAGCCTGGCTCCTCAGAAGAGCAGCGGGTGTACCTAGTGGCTGAGCCATCTCTCCAGGCCCAGTTGTTGCTATTTTAAAAACAGTGAAAGCCAGCTGCGTGTGCAGCAGTTGTCCGCCGAGAGAGGGGTTGGTCAGTGCGGCCTGAAGTCCGCATCAAACCCACCATCTGTTCTCGGTGCCCTGTGAGCTAAGAATGTGGATTTTGTTGTTGTTCTGTTTTTGTTTTTATCCCTTTCAAGTGGCTGTGTAAAAGTCACAGCAACAATAATTTGTGACGTGAAATTTGCATGCAATTCTCATGTCGGTGTAGCTGGGAGGGACATGGTGTGCTCATTTTTTCTTGTCTTGGCTGATTGTGCGATACATCGTCAGATGAACACTCGCAGCAAAGAGCAGATGGTCTGTGAAACATAAATCTTTCCAACCATTTGCGGCAGATGTTTCCAGGTCTCCGGCTTAGAGCAGGGCACAGTGATTGAAAAGTAAAGGCAGGGCTGGCAAGATGGCTCCATGGGTAAATGCACTTGTCACCAAGCCTGACAGTCTGGGTTCTGTCCACTGAACCCAAATATTAGACAGAAGACTGTTCCCCACCCCCAGGCTCCCAACACGTATGCATACAAATTCTTTTGTTGTTTTTGTTTAAGGTGAGACACTGTAAAGGGTAGAAGGAATATTTCCTTCAGTCCTTGGAAGCAAGAAGTGTGTCTTCCTTTTACTTCCTCCCCAACCTTGGGATCTCCACCATAAAATGATATAAGCCTCCATGTCTTTATCAGTTGTGGTAGGGAGATCCCAATGGCGGACCTACGCAGCCCCTTTCATCCTGGACAGACAGAACCTGGGACTGACCTCCAATCAATACGAGGTGCCTGATCTGGGTTAACTCGACCACATCTGGAACCAATGAGAACCCAAGCTATTGGACACTCCCTAACCCTAGGCCCTGCTGCTCTCTCTCATTCTCCTTCCAAAGGTCATCTATCCTGTCGCTGGCAATATTAAATCCCACTTCCTTAGGGTTCCAACATGGACTGAAGACCAGCCAGTCTCCGGGACGCCACTGCCAGACGTCCACCCTCCTGAGCTGAATGGCTGTGTTAATTCTCTTCTTTTCCACACAAGACAGTCGTCATTCAATGACCCAGACCCTGTCCTGTAAGCAAGCTTACTTAACTCCTTTTAATCTCTACGTTCGTTCTACCCACTCTGTTCCTTTAGAGAGCCCTGACTGATACACAGTGGAACTGAAAACTGCAGCAGGACGTGACTGTGTTCCCTGATGGAAGGTTCTACAACAGCAGGCCAGAAGCACCACGCTGTCAGCTGACCTTGGGAGAGGATCGTGAGCAGGAACCGGGGGTGGCCTCTGAGAGACTAGGACAGCGTTTGCTCACAGTAGATGAAAAGCCAGTGTTCTCTGTGTCAGTGCCGTACATAAGTGTTTGTGAGACATGGAGTCGTGACCCACAGCGACTGTGACAAGAAATAGGTATTATTGCAAGCCACTAAGTGTGTGGTCATTCATCCACACACTGGAAAACTAATACAGCTACACAATTCAGTGATTAACATCCTCGGCCTTCTCAGGTTCCTCACAAGCCCTGTGCCCCAATGCTCAGTCATTGAAGCGGCAGAATGGATCTCCGATCAACAGATGGATCCCCCGCAGGCCTCTCCTGACACTGTGGTTCTTCAGATGTAACCTGAGACTGAAATCTGACCCCGGCATCCTGCCTGAGTCTCATCTCTGAGCAACGAGTTAAAAAGGAAGTAAAGTAACCATGAGCGGAAGTGGTTGGAAATGAAGTGACCACAGAGTGGGTGATAAGTGGAGATGTCTGTGTTGCGCATACACACTGTTCTGGCTGGGCCACAGACGTGTTTGCCCGCTAGACTGTTGAAGGTAGGGATCCCAGGTAGGCCTGTTTGTTTGTTTGTTGTTTGAGGCAGGGTTTCTCTGTGTAGCTCTGGCTGTTCTAGAACTCACTCTGTAGACCAGGCTGGCCTCAAACTCACAGAGACCAAAGATGTGCACCACCATGCCCATTATTTATAAAAATTTTAACTTGTTACTTAAGCACAATATTTTTAAAGAACTTTTAAGTTGTCCACATTTTCAGTTGCACTTTTCCAGATGAATTCCAGAGGACACCCTTTTAAATAAAACACACACATGCACACATGCACGCACCCAGACTGTGGTTATAACTGCTCTCTGTGTGTTCTCTGCGCTCATGGTTTGCTTGTGTCCTGATAGTTCATTACCTGATTGTCAGGGGTCATGAGCATCCAGAACAAATAAGCAGACTGAAACTCCGTGATTTGCGTGGGGACCTTACCTCTGACAAGATCTGTTCTGTCAGTGGAGGAGCCACAGACAAGTCAGGACCTGTGGGTGTTTAAAATGGAGGAGCATTGGGCCGGGTGCAGCTGGAACACTTGCCTAGAGGCCGAGGCTTCCCTGTCTGTAAGAGGAAAGGGAAGCAGAAGAGAAAAGGATTTCTACAAAAGAGGTGCTTTAGAAAACAGTTAGAGCTGGGCATGGTGATGGCGCACTGAGACGGTTGGAGATCTGTGAGGTAGAGCCAGCCTGGTCTAGGAAGTGAGCTCTGGAACAGCCAGAGATGCACAGTGAGATCCTGTCGTGGGTGGCGGGGCAGGGAGAGCAACTTGACAATTAATGGGTCAGAAAAGGCCCTTGGGAAAACCTATCCAACTAGATGATATTTCTTAAACACATTTCGTTTTTAGAATAACATCGTCAAATAAACCATGAAGCAAAAACTATTTTGTAAATCGTGTTTGTATCCTCTTAATACAATTTTCCAAAATAGAAATGTAAAAGTTCAACTACATAGTGAGTACAAGGCTAGGGTGGTCTAAGGAAAAGAATAATTAGGAGCTGGGCAGTGGTGCACACCTTTGATCCCAGCACTCAGGAGGCAAGGTAAGTGGGTCTCTGTGAGTTCAAGGCCAGTCTGGTCTACAGAGCGAGTTCCAGCATAGCCAGGACTACACAGAGAAACCCTGTCTCACAAAGCAAAAATAAATAAAGAAATAATAACTAGGGAGTTGGAGGATTTGCCTCGGTGGTTCTGAGCCCTTGTTGCTCCTGTAGAGAGCCTAGGTTCAGACTCAGCACAAACTTGGGAGTTGGAGGAT
>NC_022011.1:34626240-34647353 GCF_000317375.1 Microtus ochrogaster | reverse complement strand
TGCTCCTGTAGAGAGCCTAGGTTCAGACTCAGCACAAACTTGGTGTTGCCTGGCATCGTGTGGGCACCTGGGCACCTGCACAGCATGCAAACACCCATGCCATCAGGGTGTGCACACATACGGAATAGAGTAAACCCATCTTCAAAGGAAATGCTTAAAGAATGATCAATGAAGTAATATCAAAGATTATTTTTCATATTTTCAGTTTCAGATTTCCAGATGAATTCCAATAAAGTATTTTCAAAATTACTATAACATGTCCCACTAGAGGGAGGTGAATTCAGAAAAATACCTTTGTACCCTCAGGTCGTCAGGTCTCGTACATGGCACAGATGCACAAAGATAAATGAACTGTTCAGGTTTGGCCATTGATTAGCCCCAGTTGGTATTAAAAATAGAAGGAAGGCCTTTCCTGTCAGCATCTCAGCACAATGACGTTCTTGCTCCCAGGAGGACTTCATGACCCAGATAAGAGGAAACACAGTAAGACTCTGAGCTTCCTATAACAGTGTCCATGAACACACAGATGTTCCCCTGTTTGGGCATCATTACTGTGTACCAAGGTCTTGGGATAAATAAAAAAGATTTAAGACAGGGCCACGCATACTATATGTTCCCGAGCAGATCGCAGCGTGAACACACGTGCAGTTACGTGTGACCTTCAAATAAGCATGAACAGAAAAGAGAAATAACCTGACACATGGCTTGCTAGGATTCGTCCTGGATAGACCGGGTTTATTCCCACAGGACCTTCTCTTTTCAGGCAGCGGTTGGCGTGTGAAAAGAGCACGTTCGTCGGCCATGCCGGTGATTTTAAATAGGGAGAGAACATGGTGATTCCAATGGGAAATGGAGCTGCTAGCCTCCCAAGAGGGCAGTGAGGCGGGCTCTCCCATAGGCTGTCAGCCGGCACGTCCCGGGAGGAGCGTAGCATGAAGAATCGTCTACAGGAAAGTTGCTACGTGGGAGTCCGTGCCCTTTGATATCCACGAGTTTCATGTGAATCAGAGCGAGCACTTGTGGACTTAATTAAACTCAGGAAGCCTCGCTTCCGCGTTTGTAAAAGCTGTAAACAAATAAATATACTCTATATGGTCATCTAGGTGTTGTCTCAGTAAGGCAAATAAAACCGCCGAGTCCTTGATTACACCGAGTGCTTAGTAGAAATGTCTGGTTCTGCATAGCCATTCTGACTACCAACATGTATTCTGTAGAATGACTTCAAAGGCTTCAGAATGAATTTTCAGTCGCTTCTTGTCAGTAGCCCAAGCTCCATTTCTTATCTGGTTTTATCTCAAACTTTCCATCAGGATTTTTCTCCCTGTTCAGTCATTTCCTGTTAGAATACAAAGGGCTAAATCTTGTATCTTGAGCAATGATAAACAAGAGTGAACATCTTCCACTTAGAAAGCAGCACCGTCCCACCAGAGCAGAGGCTGATGACGGGCCTCTTCTCTCTCAGATCCGTGAGATCATAATCCCGTCTTCACAGTTCAGTCACATGACTTCCACATTAGCCAACAAATATTCTTCCTCTGGAATTTTTAGGCTATACATGGTTTTTATTTGTTTGTTTTTTTTTCTGTTGGTTTTGGTTGCGTTTTTAAACAGGGTCTCAGGTAGTGCAGGCTGGCCTTGAACTCTCTAAGTAGACAACAATGACCTTGAAACACTGGTTCTACTGTCTCCACCTTTCAGGGCAGAGATCATAGGTGTAGGTCACTACTCCAGCTGGAATCTTCCTTCTTCGATCTCCACACACATCTGGAAAAGATTCTGTCAGTCCCTAAGTAGGAAAGAGCAAAGGAGGACCCTTGAGTCAAACAAATTGATCAACTTAGAAACCATCAATATATTGTTTTCCATCCATGAATTTGATCCTTTTTCCAACAACCCATGGCGCTTTAAAATGTTTTTCTGTAGAGCTTGCTCATTTTGGAGTATTTCTTCCTTGTTAGCCTATACGTCTGCTGCTACTATAACTGACTTTTTGTTTTGTTTTATTTTTATTTTTCAAGACAGGGTTTCTCTGTGTAGCTGTCTCCCTTCCCCCACTTTCATTCCTCACTGGCCAGGAACTTTAGAGAACGTTACTAGAAACGACAATGGATTTGTGTGGTTTGATCCTGATCTTGAAGTTAATGCTTGAAACCTGCTGATAGTAGGAATTAACTTTGCTCTTGAAGGAAGTTCTCTGCGTTTCCTGGCTAACTGAATATTTGTGAGTTTAGGTTTTAAGGGTTGTTTGCTTTGGTATTACTTTGGTTGTTTTGAGACAGAAGTCCATGTAGCCAAGGCTGACCTCTGTGTGTAGTTGAAGTTGATCTTGAGCCCCTAATCTTGCTACGTCTCCCCTCACGTACAGGGACTGTGGGTGTGCTCTTCCATGACTGATTTCTGAGGTGCTGGGGATTAAGTTTGGCATGCTAGGCCAGCCCTCTGCCAACTGGGTGGCAGCCCAGCTGCTAAGTATTTGTTTTTAATCATGAATGGATGTTGTAGTTCACAAATCTATTTTCTGCAGCTATATGGGTAGACTTAGGCTTTTGATCCATTAATCTAGTGAATGTATTAATCACATTTATAGTGTCCCCTTTCACCTTGTTTGGGACTTTTGCATCCATAAAGGTAAGATAAGATGGGGTGGCAATTTGCTTTTTTTCACACTGATCTTTATAGTTTTGATAGCTAGACCATAATAACCTCAATAAATTTATTACAGAGTTCCAACTTCTTATTTTCTCCAGATAGAAGACTGTAGACAATCAGAATTATTTGTTGCTTAAATTGAATGAATGCTATCTCTTCTATACAAATAAGCTCCCAGCACCCCAGGTTCATCAAAGAGCCTACACCAGGAGAAAAGAGTCCATGAAGCCTGGATTGGAGTAAAATGAGTAACCAGCACCTGCTTCAAGCAACTAATACCAGGAGCACCACACAATGCCCACTTCCGGAGAATGGGTGATAGATGCAAGCTGAGCAGTGACTATAGCCCCAACTGCCTGCTGACCATGGGAAAGACGTCACCCACTGACAGCAAAGCTGAGGAGCCTTTCTGGTGACAGGCTGGGTGAGTTCTGGTTACAACAGTGGTGTTTGCAAAGCTGATCAAATGAAGACAACATAAAAGGAGCGTGCTCGTGGGAGCCTCTAAAGGAACAGAACTGAAGGACGACAATATCAAAGGGGGGCTTGCTAGACCGGCTTACAGGATACAGTTCAGGTAAGCCAACAGTGGCTGCCTCACCCTGGAGAGGAAGAGAATCCTGAAACTGTTCAGTTCCCAAGCCTGGAGGTCTGAGCAGTTCAATTCTGATCTGAGGCCTGGAGAATTCCTGGAGAGCTGCTAGTCTTCAGTCTATGGAAATCCGGATTAGGTCCTAAGGTTGGTGAAGAAACCACAGCAACAGGGTAGGTAGAGCTGCCAGCAAGACTGAGGGCAATCAGGCAAAATCAATAAACAAAGTTTTCTTCATCCATGTCCTTTTGCCTGGGCTGCCACCAGAAGGTGCCACCAGCATCTAGTTGGGTCTTCCTGCTTCAAATAATCTGATTAAGAAAGTCAATCCAGGAACGTCAAGCTGTAGTGATATTTCAGAACACCTCTGTTGCAGTTTCTTCTGAGTTCTGCATCCAGAACAGCTTCAAGGCTGCTGGCTGAGATGATCCAGCCTCACAGGATACTCCAGTCAGGATTTGACCATAATCCTAAATTTTCTTTGGGTCTCCATAAGATTATCAATGTCCTCAATCAGCAGGAAGTAGCCTGGAAAACTACACCTACATTCCCAAAAGATAGATTATGGATATTTGTCTTTGTTTAGTGTGTTGGTTACAGGTTGTTATGGATAATGGTCATGAAAAAAAAAAGGTAAACAAAGGAGATTAGATTCAGCATCTTATTTTGAAAAGAAAAAAAGCAAAGTACTGTGGGACACTGTAAAAGTTTGTCACTCATATTGGCTTAGTAAAATGCTAATTGGCCAGTAGCTTCCAGGGGCCTTACAGTCTCCAGCGCAGTGGCTGTCTCTTTGTATGTTAATGAGCTATCAAGTGGCTATGGTCCAGGTAGCTTCAAGATGGGTCCAGTTGACAGAGGAACCAATTATGTGACTGAAGGATTGAAATGTTCAGTCTGACTCCTAATCTGAAGGGCAGAGAGACAGACTGGAGACCGAGTTCAGTCACCAGTGGCCAATAATTTCATCAGCCACCCTCAGCTACTCAGACTCCCAGACTTCCATGCTCTGACATAATTCTTCAAACAACTCATACGGAGGGAAGATCTGTCTTGGCTCTTGGTTCGGGCGTTCCAGTCCATTGCTGTTTGGTTCTGTTGTTCTGCAGCCTGTGCAGGAGCTCAGTGGCCAGAGAGAAGTGTGAGGCAGAACAAAACTGCCCCCTGACATGTGACTGGGAAATGGGGTTGGGGGATAGAAGGAGAAAGACGTAGAGAATGTCAGAGTCTTGATATCCCTTTCATGGTTACTCCCCAGTCAAGTCCCTTCCATCACAAGGCTCCGCCCTCTAAAGGTTCCAATAGAGCCACAAGCAAGTAATCAAGCCTCCACTACACAGACTTAGAAAACAATGAACATCCAAACCATAACAGTTATCTATGTGAAGAAGTCTCCACAAAACCCCTGAGTGATAGGTGACTTGCCAATGCCTTTGTTTTGGAGAAAACATGCCGAGGAACTGCCATAAGAATCAGCCTGTCATTTCTCTACACACCAAGGTACACACTACAGGACAGAAGTGGGGAGTATAAAAGGAGGTGCAAAGCTCCTTTTGGCCAAGAGTTGCCATGGCTGGGAAGAACCAGTGAGTCAATGTCTCTCGTGGTGGCCATGACTGAGGGTCATGGGGCAGGGACAGCAAGAGCCTAGAGAAACAAGTCACTTTGGTTCTGGAACCCAGCTGTAGTTAAGGGAGTTGTCGCCATTCAAAATGAAGGAGCTTTGCAAAATGGCGTGACCCTGGCTCACAGGACGGGAGTGCTCTTGTTATCTCGGAGAAGATGTTTCTGCACTTGGCGCCCTGCTGGACCTCACCCTGTGTGTCTACTCATCCGCCAGTCATGTGGCTCCTTTTGACACACCTTCCCACAAACCAATAAGGACCAGTGTTTCCCCGAGTTTACGAGCCACAGCTATAAACGTTCAATTATGAAGGGAGGGCACAGTAACTCCTACTCTGCAGCCAATCAGTTGGAAATACACAGCATGGCCAGATAAAGACTGGACTCTAAAGCATGAGCAGTCTTGTAGGACTGGATTAACCTGCAGGGTCCTTGCTCACTCCAGGGAGACAGTGTGATAATTCAGTGGAAATTAGTTTTAAGATACCAGTTCGAGCCTGGGGATTTAAGGAGTCGGTTATTAGTGTGGAAATTCTTCCACATTTCTTCAGCAGTACCGAGGACACACAAGCATGTTTTTCTTTGATGAGAGAGAGGGGAAAATGTTACTCTTGGATTCTGTCTGGTGGCAAACAGTGTTCTCACCTGAGACTATTAAAAGAAAACAACTTAAATTAAATATGTAATAGAGACAGACTGGTAGACTTGGTTTGTTTTGACCTAGATAGAACATGAGCCCGTATAGAATGAGATCCGATAATTCTGTTCCTTTTATGTTCATGACCTTTCGTGAGTGGGGTTGACAGTGTCCCCTGTCTATGTGCTATGTGTTTCCAAAGTATAATATCTGCTAAGTGTGAGTGTGCAGAGTCACTTCCCCAAGGGTTTTGTGAAATAAAAAGGGGTGTTGTCATTGTGTGTTGCTACGGGGCCTCCTTTTAGGACTTTGTGATTGACATCAGGCAGCTTAGAGCTTGTGAAAGGAACAGGAGGGGATTCTTACTATTGAGGTTGTGTATTGCTGTGTGATACTATTCCCGGGGAACTGTGAACAACCAACCACTCACCCCAGATATGGAGCCAACAACAGAACAGAGTGCAGATACCATCAAAGTCCAACTTGGTGAATCAAAAAGTTTTCTTAGGGTGACTTCTTAGGGAAGGAGCTTACTTCCAAGATGGATGGTTTTATTTTGGAGAAAATTGTTGCACAAAATGTATATTTTATTTCCTGTTTTTACATAGATATGCAGGTGTGGTATGTACTCATGTGTATATGCATTTGCATGTGTTTGAATGCAGGGTTTTGTGGTTGTGCACGTGTGCTTGTGTGTGTGTGTGTGTGTGTGTGTGTGTGTGTGTACATGTGTGTGTGCATATGCATGCCTACATGGTGTGGTGTCTGAAGTTAAAGTAGGGTGTCATTTTTGGTGGGTCTCCACTTTCTATACTGAGGCAGAATCTCTGAATGAACCTGGACCTTGCTTGCGGTTGGGCTGGTCTGGCTAGAAAGCTGGCTCCAAGGATTCCCACTCACTGGAATTAAAAGTGGGCTGCCACACCCACAGCTCTTACATTCTGTGTGTGATCTCCAGGGCTCGTGCTTGCATAGGAAGCACTTGGCCTGCTGTACTCTCTCCCTTTAATTAATTAAACACATTGAATGATGTATTTGTATGTGGTATACTTATTCCTTCATGGGGACAGAGAAAGATGATGGGTGTTCTGTTCTCTCATTTACCATGTTCCCTTGAGACAGGGTTTCTCATTGAATCTGAAGTTAAGCTACTAGCCTTCAAACTGTCCATCCTCCTGTCTCCACCCCTCGTAAAGCTAGTGTTATAGGCACTGACAGTCATGCCCAGCACTTGCAGCTGGTACTGTGGAACTGAACTCAGATCCTCATGCCTGCACAGTGTTCTTACTTGCTATTTCCTCAGCTCTGAGGTATTTAATCTTTAAAACTTTAAACCGTGCTCATGCATGTGTTTGCCACTGCACACGTATGGAGTTCGAAGAACAACTTGTAGGGGTTGTAACTCACCTTCTGCCGTGTGGGTCAAGCATCTAATGCAGACTTGCTGGTGAGCACCTTCACTTGCTGGGCCATCTCACTGGTCTGCGAAGTATTGAAGTTTTTTCATTAAAAAAAATATATTTAATTGCTTGAGAAATTTCACTCAGTGTATTTTGATCATATGCACCCTCAACTCCTCCCCTTAACTCCTCCTAGATCTAGCCCTCCTCCTTACCCACCAACTTTGTCTTCTCTTATTTTTTGTTTTTACTTTGATATCCCATAGACTCCAATTTGTGCGATTTTCATGATAGAAAATGAGACAGGCCATGTGTGATGGAGCACACCTTAAAACCCAGTACTTGGGAACCAGAGGCAGGCAGATCTCTAAGTTTTAGAGCAGTTTGGACTATACACAGAAACCCTGTCTCAAAAGAAGCAAAATTGAAGACAGAGAGACAGAGAGGAAGAAGAAGTAGAAAAGGAGGAGGAAGAGGAGGAGGAGGAAGAACCTAAAAGAAGCTGGAAGATCAGTGGGTACTGTAGCAGGAAACTGATCATGGATCAGAGAAGATGTCCTCTTGGGGGATGGAGACCACCCTTGGAAAGGCCCCGTTACTCGCAATTCTGTGTAGACACTGTGAAATATTCCTTAAAGCCTGGGGAGCTTCATTGTCCTCCCCTAAAGCCCAAAGCTATAGAGACCTGGATTAGAAATTTAAGGGTTAAAAGACATTTATAATTTGGTGGACTGGGCAGCTGTTGCTTATGCCTACTTCTTTAAAATGGTTTTAGGGGAAAAGGAAGGAAAATAAAGAAAAGAAAAATGATTTTTTTATGCTACCACATGGTAAATTTTTGAGCATAAATTTTTATGAAAACTCTGTAATGACTTACCATTTATTGGAAGGAGATGTAAATTTAATGATTCTCTTTGAAGTAATATTTCCATTCTCCAGCCTTAGCTTCTTTTCAACGGCTAAGTCAATTCAAGGTCCTTTGGTATAAGCAATAAGAATATTGCTTAACGGGTGTTTTTAAAAGAGCACAGAGGGGCCGGAGAGATGACTCGGCAATTAAGAGCACTGGCTGCTTTAACGGAGGGCCCAGCTTCAGATCCCCAAACCCAGTGGTGACTAACAACTGCCTGCAACTCCAGTCCCAGGATATTGATCACCTTCTGCTCTATGCAGACATGCAAGTGAGGGCACATGCTTACACACAGGTGAAACACTAAACATAAAGTAAATACATCTAAATTTTTAAAATGACAATGTTTTTACACAGAAAGAGCCCAAGTTGGAGGTCTCCATCAGGTACCTCCCGCTTGGAACTGGGGGTGGGGATGGGGGCAGAGCAGAAGAGGAGGAGGAATTGTGGGATTAAGGAGTGGTCAAGGGAACCAGAAGAGCATGCCCCGCCTCCAATCAACTAAACAGGGATGATGGGGGCTCACAGAGACTGAAGCAGCAACCCTGCACGGGTCTGTGTTAGGTCCTCTGCGTATATTACGACTGTTGACTTGGTGTTTTGAGGAGACAGTGGGAATAGGGGTGTCCAGATTCTTGTGCCTGCTCTTGTCACCCCTTTCCTCCTACTGAGTTGCCTCACCTAGCCTTGATGTGAGGGGTTTGTTCTTTATCTTATTGCATCTTGCTGTATTGTGTTCAGGCGATGTCCCTGGGAAGCCTGCTCTTTATTGTGGGGGGGCAGCATAGAGGATTGGGGGACTGCTGGGAGGAGTGGAAGAAGGGAAAATTTTGGTCAGGATCTATTGTATTAGAGAAGACTAAATTTTTTTTTTTTTTTTTTTTTTTTTTTTTTGGTTTTTTGAGACAGGATTTCTCTGCGATTTTGGAGCCTGTCCTGGAACTAGCTCTTGTAGACCAGGCTGGTCTCGAACTCACAGAGATCTGCCTGCCTCTACCTCCCGAGTGCTGGGATTAAAGGCGTGTGCCACCACCACCCGGCTAGAGAAGACTAAATTTTTAAAAAAATTTAATTATGATATTTTTAAAAAAAGAATAAAAAGAGCAAAATGAAATAAGGCCAGGTGGTTTGCTCCTGAAATTTCAGCCTTCAGGAGGATGAAGCAGGAGGACCAAGAGTTCCAAGTCAACCTGATTACAAAGAATCCTGTCCTGAAATAAATAACAAAATAAGGCAGTGACTTCCTTTTGCGTTTAGATTTCTGTATAACAAGCTTTGGTCCATCAGAAGGCTGCTCCAGGACAGGAAAGGCAGGTGACCAGGGAAATACCACCAAGGTGCACATGAAGTTTAAAGGCTGATGGTGAAGAACTCAGAATCAGAAGTGGACTTAGGACCCAGAGTGCTTGGGTGTGTGGACTCTGCTGGGTACCCTTGGCCAGATGAATTCACTCTGTTGGAACACAGCTTGCTCGGGGGTAAAACAGACACAATGATAAATGCCCTTCTCGTGGGATTGGGAAGATGGTGAATGAATCAGAAGCACGCCAAGTACCTGACTAGTGTGAGCAGGCACTTGTTAGTGTGTGTGTTCGCTCACCAAACGTGTAATGAGCACCTGGTAGGTGCTGTAATAGTGGAGGTGCTTGGGGTGTGTAACTCTGTGACTAGAACAGATGTACACAACGCCAGCCTGTGGGAACACGGCTCCAGTCAGAAGCACGACGGATACATTCTGAAGCCAGGAGCTCAATAAGGGCCAGATGTTTTTATGTGACTAATGAGATAAAAAGATCATAAAAGGTGAAGATGTGGCTCAATTGTTAGAGGGCTTGACTAGCGTGCACAATTCCTACCACCACAGAAAGAAGGAGTGGAGAATTCTTGAAATTCTAGCACTGCCAAGGTGGAGAATTAAAAATTGAAGGTCACCCTTACCTACACAGAGAGTCCAGGGCTAGCCGCCTGGGCCTATGAGACCTTGTCTGAGTTTTCTTTTTTTTTTTTTTTCTATAATAGAGAAGTAAAGGGTCATGAAATACATGAGAGGAGCCACGGGAATTTGTGGGGTTGTGTTACTAAAAGTAACCAGCTTTTGTGTAGAACTGGCTTCCTCAGGGGAAACCAAGCAGTTCTGAAGAGCTTTGGCGCCTGCTTGTTCAGACCTGCAGGAATCACTTTGCTGCTGCTGTCATAAACCACCGTAACCAAAGGTTATAAGAGAAAGAAGAGGCTGTGTTGGTTGTTGTTGTTGTTGTTGTTGTTGTTTTGACTCATGGTTCCGGGAGAGTAAGAACTCATCATGTCAGTAAAACACGGCAGCAAGTGGCAGGGATGGTGACCAGAGCCGGAAGTTGAGAGTTCACGTCCTCAACCATCAAACAGAGTGGAGGGGAAGTGGGGTGTCTTGGTCAGAGTTCTATTGCTGTGAAGAGCCACCATGACCAAGGCAACTCTAATAAAGGAAAGCATTTGATTGGGGCTGGCTGACAATTTCAGAGGTTTACTCCATTTATCATCATGGCAGAAAGCGTGGCAGCATGCAGGCAGACCCTGGAGCAATAGCTGAGAACTTTTGAACATGCTGATACACAGTAAGAGACCCAGGCCTTGGAATGGACTTTTCAAAACCGCAAAGCCTACCCCCCAGTGACACATTTCCTCCAACAAGGACACACCCCCTAGTTATTTCAAATAGTACGCTTTCCCGGTGTCCAATTATTCAAATCTATGGTCCTATGGGGTCATTCTCATTCAATGGGGCAAGACTACAAACACTTAATACCCAACTCCAATGAAATGCTTCTACCAGTAAAAAAAAAGTCACTCAACCTCCCCAAGCAGCATCACCCCACTGGTTAGTTTTTATGTCAATCTGACACAAGCAAGAGTCATTGGAGAAGAAGGAACCTTCACTGAGAAAACGCCTCCATAAGATCAGGCTGTGTAGGCAAGCCTATAGGACATTTTCTTAATTATTGACGTAGGAAGACCCAGCTCATTGTGGGCAGTACCATCCCCGGGCACACCGTCTTGGGGTATAGAAGTAGGCTGAGCAAGCCATGGTGAGCAAGCCGGTGAGCAGCATTCCTTCATGGCTTCTGCACCAGTTTCTGCCTCTAAGTTTCTGTCTTGAGTCCCTGCCCTGACTTTCTTTGGTGCTCAACTGTGATGCGAAAGTGCTAGCTGAAATAAACTTTTCCCTCCCCAGGTTGCTTTGTTCATGATATTTTATCAAAGCAGGAGGAACCATAAAACCAACTGGCAATCACGGCAATCACATATTCAAGTGCCTAAGCCTATGGGAAGGAACATTCCTCATTCAGACTCCCACAAGACACATCTGGACTCCTCTCAGAGTCTTACAGACACTCACTCAAAAGCAGCTCCCCCTCTGCATCCTGTTCTCTGGCCAGGTTCAGTCTTTGCCGCACTTTGGGTGATGTCAAGGCACTTGACCCTGGTTTTGCTTTGGTTGTATTTCTGCTATTTCCTGGAGTTGTGTCAGCCATCCAGCCTTACAGATTGCTTGGCTGAGATCTGTATTTGTCGTTTTCCTTTGAAACTGTGATCCACAGTGTACATGCTTTAAACAGAATCCTCCCAGCCCTGGAAACTGAAAAGCTTGTTTTAAAAAACAAAGCTGCGGAGCCAGCTGTCCTCGCCACACATCGGGATGGCCGCAGTTAAAGAAGGGTATGCGGAAATCTCAGTTACTCTTCTGTATTAACCGAAAGGCTTTCAGTGAGGAACAGAATGTCACTTTCTACCTCCAGGGTGCCCAAGACAAATCCAGCCAGCTGAAAAAACAGACTTCTAAATGAGAGCTTAAGAAAACAACACCCTGGCCACCATCAAAGCAGTCTTGTGATTCGTGTAGAATGTGTTCAGATGGGGTTTCTCAATCCAGTAAGAAAGGGCGATGACCACTGTGGTTGAGTTTACAATGTTCTCCTCCTGTCTGCTGGGTGTCGGAAGGCGCAGCGGTACAGTTCTTTGGTGCTGGTGTGGACTCTGTCCCGATTTTACATCTGGTTGACATTATTGTTTTGTCACCTTGACAAAAGCTGGGGTGATCTAGGTGGCGGAACCGCAGTTGAGAAAATGCTTCCACACAGATCGCCGGTGGCAAATTTTTAGAGCATTTTTTTAAATTAATGATTAATGGGGCAGGCCCAATCCACTGTGGGCGGTTTCGGTTTCTGTGGGTGGTCCTTAACTGAGGGATAAAACACAAAGAGGTCTCAGGTTTTATCACAAGCAAATAATATTGATGCTGACCGTTTTTTACGCCAGCTCGAGCCAGGCTAGAGTCATTTGGGAAGAGGGAGCCACAGCTGAGAAAATGCCCTCACCAGACTGTCCTGTGGGAAAGTCTGCCATACGATGGGCGTGGCTGATGTGTGTAAACCCATGCCACAGCCAGAGGATGGTGCCAGCCATGTTCCGTGGTCCTGGGTGGTGTTAGGAGTCAGGCTGAGCAAGCCGTGAGGGAAAGCAATAAGCATTACTCTTCCATGGCCTCTGTATTATTTTCTGGCTCCAGGTTCCTGACCTGCTTAAGTTCCAGGCCCAACTTCCTTCAGTGCTGGACTGTGATATACAGTATAAATGAATTGGGGGAAAAAAGCAAACTTTCAACCCCAAGTGGCTTTTGGTTATGATGTTTTGTCACAGCGATAGAAGCTCTAAGACATTGATACATTAATATTAAATGTATTTAATGCTCACTATGAGACAAGATCATGTGAAGTGTTGTTCATATATATATGAATATATATATATATATATATGAGTTTATTTAACCCCATGATGCTAAGTCCCAAGCATCTAGAATGCAAGTCTTTAATCTTCCTTAAACTATCCATGACTGGAAATCATGGCTTAATTGGTAAAGTATTTGCCATGTAAAACACAAGGATATGAGTTTTATGGCCAGCACCCATATAAAATCTGAATGTGATGGTGTGCACCTGCAGTTCTGGATCTGGGAACATACAGGACGATCACTGGTACTTACTGGTTAGGTTCAGGGAGAGAACTTGTTTCAAAACATAAGGTGGAGAACTATTGAATCTCTGGCCACCGTAGGGATGCATGTGTACATGTGCCCACATCCCCACTCCTAATACTGTTAGGGCTTCAAACCTAGAGTGTAGGGAGCTCAGAGGCTGACAAGGCTGACTAATTCCTCATAAAACTCTTGGGGAGACAGACAGCCCTGAAAATGGGCACCAAATGTCCTAAGGGCTCAGTGCTTCTTCCTGTAGCTACAACAATGCAGATTTGCTTATCAATAGCATGGGACTAGAAGCAAAGGCCTAGTCAACACTCTGGGTTCACACGGGGACCTAAAAAGGAAGATCTGGATTGTTGTGCTGATGGTCTCTGTGTTACTGTAGTTGGAGGCTGCTCATTTGTTTCCCTGCCGTCCAGACCTGAAATAATCACACCAGAAACTCTATTAATTAAAACACTATTTGGCCTATTAGCTTGGGTTTCTTATTAATTAGCTCTTATGTCTTAAATTAACCTATTTTTACTATTCTATGTATTGCCACATGGCTATGGCCTACCGGTAAAGTTCTAGGGCGTCTCTCTCCTTCGACTGCTACATGGCATCTCTATGACTCTGTCTTCTTTCTCCCAGCATTCAGTTTAGTTTTCCCATCTATCTCTATTCTGCCCCCCCCAGGTCAAAGCAGCTTCTTTATTAACTAATGGTAATAAAACATATTCACAGCACACAGAGGAGAAATCCTATATCAATACTGCCCAGATGTTGATGGTTTCCATGATGCATACTGCCCAGATGTTGGTGGTCTCCATGTTACATACTGCCCAGATGTTAATGGTCTCCATGCTAACTACTGCCCAGATGTTGCTGTTACATACTGCCCAGATGTTAGTGTTACATGCTGCCCAGATGTTAGTGTTACATGCAGCCCAGATGTTAGTGTTACATACTGACCAAATGTTAGTGTTACATACTGCCCAGATGTTGGTGTTACACACTGCTCAGATGTTGGTGTTACATACTGCCCAGATGTTGGTGTTACACATTGCCCAGATGTTGAGGATCTCCATGAGGCATACTGCACAGATCCCACATTTCACTCCACTGCATGTACCTGCACTCTTTATATTTAGTTCCCTTGGTAGACACTCCCAGCGATGATTCAAGTTAGTAGACTCTAGTCTGGACTTGATCTGAGTCTCAGGAGTCCTCATAAGGGACCAAGCTAGGATGAAGATCTAAGACCTCAGTGGTTTCCACAGTGGAAGGGGTGTTAAAGTTCTAATAACAACATCAACAGTTCAGCTCTGGCTAATCCCTTATAGACCATATTTATTATCACCTGAAATTATTTCTATGATGCCCCCAACAACACCCTCTTCTCTCCCCGCTCAGAAACGGAATCCATGGCTTCCTCGCCATTACTAAGGAAGTGCTCTGCTTTCGGAGCCACATCCCCAGTCTTTGTGTCCTGCGTCTTCACAGCAGAAAGTACCCACTTGACTTGTCTGGAGAGCTACAGAGGGGCTGGCTTCCTTCTCAAGGGTGTGGCAAGCCCTGCCTTCAGCTTTTACACGTCCCGAGAGGCACCAGCCAATTAGTTGAAATCCAGAGTCTCTCACTGTTGACACAGCACTCCTGCACAAATGTTTGCTGCAGAGAAAACATCTTTGATGCCCATGAAGCCAGTGAAATGAACTGGAGAATTAATGAGAACATTAAAATAATTTCTCTAAGAGCTCATGCAACCCCTGTTTGGCCTCATGCACAGCATGACTTTAAAGAGCCTCTCTGTCTGCTCCTCCTCCCCACTCTGCTCCTCTAATAAAAAGCTCTGAATTAAGTTGCTACTTGTCATCTGGTATTGTCTGACTCGATATGTTTCCACACAGCTTTGAAATCTCCCTTAGGAACATGGAGTTTAACTATAAGAACAAAGACAGGCTAATGGAAGAGAGGAAAATAGAAAAGAAGAAATTTGTACTTTTCCTAGCAGTTCCTTTCATTTTTCTGCTTTGAGGCAGGGTCTCAGGTAGCCCAGCCTGGTCTCAAGCTCTCTAACTAGCCTGAGAATGACCTTGAACTTTTGATGCTCCTGCCTCCACCTTCTGAGTGCTGGGCTTATAGGCGTGTCTACCCAGTTTTGTGTGGTGTTAGGGGTGGAACACGCTGGGCAAATGCTCCACCAACTGAGCTGTAGCCTTGGTCTAGCCTTTCCTTTAACCACCGCTTCCTTTCTCCAGCCTTCCACAGTTCCTTCTGGTGGGCTGTGTGCCATCTGTTGGCTCCCCCTCTGACTCATCTCTGTCCTCTGAAAGTTTTTATGTTTTCATCCATCCTTCAGAATTTAGCAGAAGAAGAAACACATTCCTTTATGCTCAGGCTCAAAATGGAGCCTTAATGTCTTAATAAAACTTGATGCCAGAAGTTCACTTGGATTCATATCATAACCCTGTTTTTAAGTTTTGGTGTCCTTCATCTCCTAATTTACTGGCTCAGCTAAACCTTTTGAGAATTGTGTTTAACTGGTACCCCACTGTCGTCTTTGTTTTTTTACTGTTTTCTACTATTTTTTGTTTTGTTTTGTTTCTTTGAGAAAGGATAGCCTAAACTTGCCTTGTAGTTGAAGATGACCTTGAATACCTGATCCTCTTGCCCCACTTCCTGAGTACTGGGATCACAGGCAGAAAAACAGCCCCCCCCCCTTTTTAAATGTAAGCTGCTTTTCCCTCTTGGTAATGTGAAGGGGTTATAATCAGCATGACATTCTGTAAGACTGTCAAATAGCAAGTACTCAGCTCCCTATGAAAGTGAGTTATTTTAGGAGCAGAGATAAGTCATCCTCATCTATTCTGAAATGTGATGTCTTTGCTTTACATGGGGGCTGAAGACACTTTGGAAGTCACTTTTCATTCGTTAGACACCAAACTGCTGAAGCCTTGTACAAGAAACAAACGAGAAAAATCCATCCGACAAATCTATAACAATTGCAAAATCCAGTTTGGGATCCTTTAGAGAATTTAAAATCTGAAAGAGAAGACAATAGGCCCCACGGATGAAAATGAGCTGTGACAGACAGTCCACTAAGGAAGGCTTCACTGGTCGGCCTTGGGCATCTGAGAGAGGAAGTTCTGCTTCCCAAGAGAGAGGATGTGTTCAGGGTGGGAAGGAACCTGCAGCATCCTGGGATGCTCCAGTGGTCCAGAATTCTGACTATTGCATTCAGATAACAGCCACAAGGTCTGTGACACCTGGGAACTCGATGAAAAGAGATGAAGTGTCGTTCCTACCCTCTAACCACTGAGGGAAAAGTTTCCTAAGCTGGGGGCTTGGGGAGGAGAGAAGTTTGTATGTTGATAAAGAACTTCTTGGGGGGAGATTTGATGCTATAATGGGGAACAAGGGAATGTTTAGAAAAATGCAGCTGTGAAGGGAAAAAATGAAATTTGACAATAAATGGATAGATAGAACTGGAAATGATTTTGAGTGAGATAACCCAGACCCAGAAAGGCAAACACTGTACATTGTCTCTCATAGTTAATGTTGGCTTTGAATCTTCAGTGTGTGTCTCTAAGCTGGAAGACCCACAAAAGACAGAAAACTAGGAATGGGCTGTGAAGGCAGAATTCAAGGAAAGGATATTGTAGGTGATTAGGAGGGGTTCAGGATGGGAGTACAGGATAGAAGCAGGAGTGTGGGGAAGGATCAGTAACATTAAAAACCTTTGGAAGTGTCATACGGAAACTTACTGCTGTAGAAGAGTCCTAATATATTAAATTAGGAGTTATCCTTTAATGGGAAGATACTACTTCTTCCCCAGACCCACTGGCCATCAAATAAGAAGCCTGATGCCAGGTATGGGTTATTTCTTTTTGCACTGTTGTTCAGTGGGATCCCACATGCCCCCTCCCAAACACTACAGGGTTTAGCCATTGCTCTGGTTACCCTGCAGAACTTGATTATAAGACCCTATTTCTGCCAGGTGTGATGGCATACACCTTCACCGTAGCGATAAGAAGGCAGAGGTAGGCAGATCTCTGAGTTCAAAGCCAACCTGGCTTGCTTAGCCAGTTCCAAGCAAACCGGGGCTACATAGTGAAACCCTGTTTCATAAACAAAGTAACTAATAAATAACTAACAACAAAAGGACCTATTGTTGAAAATATCATCTGTCTCAGTCACAGGGCATGGAGAAACCAATTAGGTACTGATTTGGAAGCTGCATTTCTATTGGCTAGCTTTCACAAGGCTTGCCGGTTCTGTGCACACTACTGGGAAAGAAAATCATCGGTTGTGCCCCCATGTAAACCGAGAGCTACAATAGCCACTTACCTAGCAAAATATACCCATGGGTACAATAATGGCATACATCTTATGGGAGTAGCCAATCACTCTCCGATTGGATTTAAAGCCTACTCCATAGGATTGGTCCCATGCCTGATACTATTAATTGGGTCAAAATAACAAAAAAAAGCCAGGCGGTGGTGGCGCACGCCTTTAATCCCAGCACTCGGGAGGCAGAGGCAGGCGGATCTCTGTGAGTTCGAGACCAGCCTGGTCTGGAAGAGCTAGTTCCAGGACAGGCTCCAAAACCACAGAGAAACCCTGTCTCGAAAAAAACAAACAAAAAAACCAAAAAACAAAAAAACAAACAAAAAACAAAACAAAACAAAAAAACCTAGAGGATAACTTTCTATTTTTTGAGACAGAGTTTCTCTGTAGCTTTGGAGCCTGTCCTGGAACTAGCTCTTGTAGACCAGGCTGGCCTTGAACTCACAGAGATCCACCTGCCTCTGCCTCCTGAACGCTGGACTTAATGATGTGTGCCACCACTGCCCAGCTTCACCAGAAAATTTTTTTTGTTTTTCAGTAGATGGTGATTAATACAGAGATCAACAGCCAGTCCATGTGGAGGAGTAAGAGACCAAGGAATGCTTAGCTCTGAATGGGACATCTGTATCACACATCCTTCTCCTGAGACAAAGGGATCATCACAGCCAAAGGAAGTGTCTGACCGTAACGGGACACTGCTTTCCAAACAACACATGTGTACACGTGAATTCACAGCAGCTCAGACGGCTTGCACAAGACCTGCACAAGATCAAGCTGGTCGAAATCCCAAATGCTCATGATGTCACACTCCTGCATGAGGAGACACTAACAGTTGGTGGTGACCTGGAGAGGTAGGTACCTTTTCTTCAGGGGTGTGGGCCCCTGAGAGACCTCCATGCTTATGGTCCATACCATGCTCATGCAGCCACCTCTAAATGGACTCAGTGTCTATTAATTTTTTTTAAAGATCACATGAAGTTGGGAGGGGAGATGAGAGGATAGGGAGAATTTGGAGGGAAGGGAATTGGGGGTAGATTGGATCCAACTACATCATGTGAATGTGTGACTATTAACTAAAATATTTAATAAAATGTCTTATTAAACAGAAAAAGAAAAAACTGTCTGCCATAATCTCGAGAGCAGTACAGTACCAGTTAGGATGCATGGCTTCAGAAACCATGAAAGTAACCTGGAATAATCAGGTAGAAAAGAAAGCTTGGGGGCTGGAGAGATGGCTCAGTGGTTAAGAGGATTGCCTGCTCTTCCAAAGGTCCTGAGTTCAATTCCCAGCAACCACATGGCAGCTCAACCATCTGTAATGAGGTCTGGTTCCCTCTTCTGACCTTCAGGCATATACACAGACAGAACATTATATACATAATAAATAAATTTTTAAAAAAAAAAAAAGCTCGGGGCTGTGAGTGACACCCTATTTTCTAGTAAACAGTTAAGTGTTTTAAGAGGCAGTTTGAGATGCCAAGGAGATGGGTTCTGGGCAGCAATCCCAGCAGGGGCGGAAGTCCAAGGTCCTTGTCTACCAAACATCTGTCTGAGATTCCCAGGAGCTACAAGGGATCCTTTTTTGTTCAGGATGGCTTCTGAAGGGTCAGCCAAGCCAATACCTTTTCTGAAGTAGTGCACCTGTAAATGTAATGAGGGGTGTATCCTGGCATATCTGCCCTCTACATCAGGATGTAAATCTAATCTCTGTCAGGATCTATCGGCAAAATAAGGGCAGTTCCCTGCCTAAAAGCCCCAG
The DNA here is from genome assembly GCF_000317375.1 of Microtus ochrogaster. Taxonomy (NCBI): domain Eukaryota; kingdom Metazoa; phylum Chordata; class Mammalia; order Rodentia; family Cricetidae; genus Microtus; species Microtus ochrogaster. The sequence goes on along the minus strand of NC_022011.1, from coordinate 34,628,434 downwards.
GGGCAACAATGGTCTGGTCTTCACTGGGAAGCCTCACCTTCCATAAATGGCACTTAGGATACAGATTCAGGAGGTCCCTCAGACACAAAGGGCAGTTCTGAATGAATACACAGGAAAAGCCTTGAGAAGGAAGCTACCAAGGAAAAGCCTGAGGGAAGCACTTTCTGGTGAAAGGCCAAAGTGTGGATGCACAAGAGCTCATGAATCTTCGGATGCTCTTCATCATGCAGCTGCATGGCGTGCGATCCCAAAGTGCCTGAGTTTTACAGAGCCGGGACAGAGAAGAGGTGGGACATTAAAGTGAAGAACTGGTTAATGACACCAGGAGGTCAGACTTTCCCATTGGGGTTCTCAGTCTCATTAGTAAAAGAATATAAGGACTGACTTAAATGTAAGCTTGGGAACAGGTTTATTCGAGTTTAAAAGAAAAACCCAGGGCTGGCAACCTGTAAAATCTGTGCCTGCCTGGAGGAGGAAGATGAAGAAGAGAAGGGAGGACAATCTGTGGAGGGGAGTTGTACCAGCATGGATGGTGTCAGCCACGTGGTGACAGGAAGCCAGCCCTATGGTGCCAGTCACATGGTGACAGGAAGCCAGCCGTATGGCAGAGAAGGGAGCATTTGAAAGGGCAAGGCCCAATGTGTCAGGAAAAGCATGGCTGGATAAAAGATAGAGAGAAATGTAAAGTTATATTTTTCTGAAGACATCAGCAAACTGGGAAGATTTATGAAGCTCCTTGGCTTTGGCCCCCTGCAATAGGGGGTGAGAATTCTGGGAAGGAAGTACATTATCTCATTAAAGATATAATCATTCTGCCTATCTCATTAGCATGGGTTACGGTTAACCCACCTTCTCAGGGGGTTGCCCTGCCTTCCTGAGGATTGTCCATTGGTCCAACTGCTATGTTAGATCTCTACCCAGGCCAGAGATTTTATTCTCCTGGCCAGAAGGAAAGCCATCCCTTAATGGATTTTTATGGCTGCTGTGTCATTAGGACTTGGCTTGTTTCTGGGCCTGAGAGTACGTCACAGGAAGATCAAATCTCTAGTAGACTAGCCTGACAGAAACAACCTGAACGAAATGAGGACATGACCACTCCATGCTGTGGTTGAGGTGAAGGTTTTTATTGTAGCTACGAGGGAGGGTACAGCCAGCAGCATCTGGAAGAGATGGAGAGAAAGTCGTAGAGTAAGCATGATCAGTAGACTGAACTGGGCCCTGAAAGGGGTTGGGGATCAAGAGAAGATGAGAAGAGAGAGGGAGTAAAGGAGATGGAGAGAGGAACAACCAAAGCAAGGGACACATGGCCTAAACGGCACGGGTATACAGGAATGAGAAGCTGGGAGAAGTGATAACCGTGGACTGGAGGAGTTTAAGGTAGGGGTGGAGTGGAAAGAACTGACAGGAGGCAGGTACCAGATGGGCTCTGTAGCAGGCACTTGCTGAGAGCTCCTGGAAGGCAGAATGTGCTTGGGTGCTCTAACAGGCATCACAGTTAGCTGTATCTAGGGTTTCTTTAGGACCTGACACAGCCAAGCAAAGAAGCAAACATCTAGGGGGTTGGGGGGCAGGAGAGATAGCGCGGTGGTTAGGAGCTCTTGCAGAGAACACAGGTTCTATTCCCAGCGCTCACGTGGCGGCTCTCAATCATCCATATTCCAGTTCCAGGTACTCCAACTCTCTCTTCTGACCTCTGTGGGCATTGGGCATGCATGTGGTACACACATATAAGCAAAACCCTCGGAAACATAAAACAAAATAAATCAAAAATACAATCTAGTGGCAGGGACTAAGGGACAGGGACTAGATACAATCCTGAATGCATGAAGCACTCCCTGGGTTTCATTCCCAGCCCGGCCTAAACTGGGTGCAATGATACACTCTCAACCCCAGCACTTAAGAGCTGGAAGCAGGGGGCTTGAAGGCCAAGGTCATTGTCTGAAATATAGGGAATTCAAGCCAGCCCGGGCTACATCAAACTGTCTCAAAAAAAATTATAACAAATGTTAAAATTCTCACTTCTAACTAAATAGCCAAAGGTATTCTGCTGTTTTGTTCTATTGAGACAAGGGCATACTCTGTAGCTCAGGCTGGCCCCTCAATCAGTCCTGAGGACTGCTGTGATAGACATGAGCCACCACATCTTGCTCAGAGTTGGTCATTGTTGCTTTTCTTTTCTTTTTTTTTTTTTTTT
>NC_022011.1:34607947-34626140 GCF_000317375.1 Microtus ochrogaster | reverse complement strand
TTTTTGGTTTTTCGAGACAGGGTTTCTCTGTGTTCTCTGTGGTTTTGGAGCCTGTCTCCTGGAACTAGCTCTTATAGACCAGGCTGGCCTCGAACTCACAGAGATCCGCCTGCCTCTGCTCCCAAGTGCTGGGATTAAAGGCGTGCGCCACCACCGCCCGGCTCATTGTTGCTTTTCTAAGTGTAAGAATGTGGAAGCTGAGTAACAGTTCAACTTTCTTAACACGTGTAAGGTTCCGGGTCCCAGGCCCAGTACTGCAAATACAGAAGTAAAAACAAAAGCAAAACCTAGGCATGTGTACCGTGGGTTCAGTGTGTCCCTCATCACGGCCTTCTGACTGGGACAGCAAAACTGCAAGATAGTTATTACTAATAAGATACGGACAGGAGAGTGTGAGAAGCAGGAGACTCTTGGTTCAAGAGGTCCCTGGGATTACAGTAATCACACAGCTCTGAAGAGGAGGAGTTCCCCAAATTCTTTATTGCCGTCGGATGAAAGATGGTAATTCTCAGGTTGGCGAGCTGACAATGGAGAGGTACGATTTTATTGACTCCTTTGGTTATCTTCAGGCTGTTAAATTTGGTTCGCAGTTTCGACTGTGGTAGCAAAGGGGAACACATTAGTTTATAAGGTTGAAAAATGAATGTGTGGGCCCTGGGGATGCCATGCAAACCTGAGAACCTGAGTCCAATAACCCCCCAGGACCCATGTAAAAAGCCAGGCATGGCCACACAGGCCTGCAACCCCAGTGCTGTCGGGGCAGAGAGGAGAGGATCCCAGGGGCTTGCTGGCTGCCAGTCTAGTTCCAGATTCAGTGAAAGATCTATCTCAGTGAAATAAGCACAAGAGGACAGGACATGCAACATCCTCTTCTGTCCTCCATGTGTGCATGTAGTAGACACACATGTTACAAACGTGCACATGTGTGCACACACATATCAATAATTTCTTTTTGAGACAGGTTTCTCCTTGTAACAGCCCTGGCTGTCCTGGAGCCCACTCTGTAGACCAGGCTGGCCTCGAACTCAACAGAGATCCTCCTGCCTCTGCCTCCTGAGTGCTGGGATTAAAGGCGTGCGCCACCACCATCCAGCTTCAAATAAACATTTTGAAAGAAAGAAAATAAATGTCATTTAGACAATTCAACTATTATTGAGCTGTTGAATCCACTGAGGTGCTGATTAATTCTGGTTTATCCTTTCTCTTGATAGTGTATTCAAGGCCTTCACTGGGAGGCTCACTGTTTTCCGTAATAAAGAGGGGTTTGAAGACTGGAAGCAGGATGGACAGGCATGCTAGAAGGTTCCAGTACCTTTCCATGGTCAGTTCTCAGGGAAATCCCTGGCATCCCTGTGAGGCTCTATGAGGGACCCAGTTGTGAGTGCTTCTCTCCACCTCTGCTGGGAGTGCTGGCTTCACAGTAACCCTAGGGGGAAGTCAGAAATGATACAGACCATGAGAGAAGAAATTGAGCTTCAGAGAATTTGTGCATCTTGGCCAAGTTTACCATGTCTGGGGGCACACACCTATCATCCCAGTATTTAGAAGGCTGAAGCAGAGAGACCCAGAGTTGGGGACCAGTCTGGGCTGGATAGCAAGAGTCTCAGAACAAAAACTGAGGCTGGACAGCAGCTTAGCACTTTGAAGGGGGAATGCAGAAAGATGAGGAATTCAAGGCTATCCTCAGCTACACACTGAGTCTTAGGTCAGCTTGGGATGTGTGAAACTCTGTTTAAAAAAAAAAATCATGCACCTTTAATCCCAGCACTCAGGATAGAGGCAGGTGGATCTCAGTGAGATGATCAGGATGATCTACATAGCAAGTTCCAGACTACACAGGAGTAAGCACACAGTGAGATCCTGTCTGAAAATTAAAAAAAAAAAAAAAAAAAAGTTACCAAGTGATAATGTGGCAGTGGAGGGCGCCTGGTGGCCTTCTCCTCACAATGGCTCAAGAGAACTCAGGTGGGCATTGTGAATAGTTGTCCGTTCTATTTTTTATAACTGTTGTGATACAAGTTTGCCATAAGCAGCCACAACAATAAAAGTGTGCCAAGAGTGCAAAGCAAAACGGAAAAAAGACAAAGGCATGTTGAGTTGGTTTTTTTCTTTTTTCTTTTCCTGTTTCCAATTTCTAAGGATCATGCTTGCCCCAGGTCAATGTAGTTGTATCACTTATATTTCTTGGGGGGCGTTTGGGTCAGGGTGGGAGTTAGAATTTCCTGGCTCTCTTCAAGGCAGCTGTAGGGTGTAAGGAATATCAGCATGTGGACAACACCCCATCATGCATAACCAGTCTTATGATTTGTGGATTTGTCGCTATCTACACCACGATTATGGGCAGTCTGACAGCCCAGTGTGTGCCAGCCTTGACTTCCTTATCTCGAAACAAAACAAAAGCAAATGTGTTAAGGAAAGGCACAAATCACAATGCACAGTGCCCAGGAATCAGGCCTGACAGAAGGCTGTGCATCAGTTGCCAGGGAACAAGGCACTTCTCTTGCTGGGAAGGACAAAAGAAAACATTACTCCCGCAGGAGACACCTTAGATCCATCTGAAAAGATGTTCCCTGCTGCATCAAATGCCACCTGGTGTCCCAGGCATGAAGGCTTGGGGGACAACAATGTGGAGCTGACAAACACCCCACAGAAGGCAGCAGATGGCCTGATAGAGTTAGCTACTTAGGTAAATCGCTTATTTTTTTCTATAAGATAATAATAATTTACTCTTATAAAATGGTTTTCTATAATATGGTGCTTTTGTTTCTTGCTTTTCTCTTCATATAAGTAATTGTCTTTCTAGGTATATATCTACCCTGCTTTCCTACTGTTGACCCTCACTCCACTCATTTTGGTTGTTGTCATCATTAAACTTACTCTGCAGGGTCTCTGAATGTGTGGTTTCCATTTCCTGATGTGTGCTTCCCCAGGACACTAGGCCTGTTCTGTAATTCAAGTCTTTAGGAAGAGGTCTTCTTCTCTGAGAGCCTCATGAGGACAGTTAAAGCCATTCTGTCACTGCTTGACTCTCATCCAAATTCTTCCTAAATCTTCAGCTTGCTGAATTATCCTGATGCAATAGCACTTGGCACAGACCAAATCCTCAGCACATGTTCACAGACAGAAATTATTAAAAGAAACTGTGGCTATGAGTCCAGGAAACAGACTTTCCAAATTAATGTCATGGTCATTCTGGAAAGACTGAAGGAGGGATGACAGGGACAGAAGTGAGCCAAAGTGTCATGTGCTTATGTGCATGTGTGTGCATGTGTGTGTGTGTGCACATGCATGTGTGTGCACGTGTGTGTGAGTGCGTGCATGTGTATGTATGTGCGCATGTGTGTGTGCGTGTATGTGCTTGTGTGAGTGTGTGTGCACGTGAGTATGTGTGTGTGTGTGTTTATGTGTGTGTGTGTGGTATGTGTGGTGGCATTTGCCTGTAATCCCAGTTTTGGGGAAGCTAAAACGGGAGGACACAGACTCCAGTCCAGTCTGGGATGCATACTGAGACTTTGTCTCAAAGAACAAAACCAAATAACTATACAAACAAAAACCTAGCAATGACAACAAAGCCCCAAATAACCTAAAGAACGGAATATAGAGGTCATTTCAACAAAGATCAATGTAATGCTTATGCTAGAAAAATCTAGAATTTTCCAAAAAGTATATGTCATGGCTATTCTTGGTTGTCTACTTGACTACATGTGGAACCAACTGGGTGGCTGGGCAGACCTGTGATAGACTTTACTTAATTAAATCATTTGAACTGGGAAAATGTACTTTTGATCTAGATCTTTGAGGTGGGAAGATACACATTTAATCCGGACTACACCTTCTGCTGGCAGCCTCTATAGAAGTCATGGAAGAAGGAAGGACTTGCTAGCAAGTCCGTTCCATCACTGGCATTACAGCCTGCTTCTTCAGGATTACAGAAAGGCACTAAAGACTAGCTGAGACATTCAGCCTCATGGACTGAACAACTCTTGGATTCTTGGACCTTTCATTGTAGACAGTTATTGTTGGACTAGCCGGACCACAGCCTGCAAGCCATTCTGATAAATCACCTTTATATACATTTGTATACATATAGAGAGACTTGTCCTATCAGCTCTGTTCCAGTAGAGAACCCTGACTGCTGCAGCTCTTAAAGCAATGACAATTGGTAAGAATACATTTTATTTATTTATTTATTTATTTATTTATTTATTTATTTAAGATTTCCGTCTCTTCCCCACCACAGCCCCCAATTTCCTTCCCCCTCCCCCAGTCATGTCCCCCTCCCTCCTCAGTCCGAAGAGCAATCAGGGTTCCCTGCCCTGTGGGAAGTCCAAGGAACCCCCACCTCCATCCAGGTCTAGTAAGGTGAGCATCCAAACTGCCTAGGCTCTTACAAAGCCAGTACGTGCAGTAGGATCAGAAACCCATTGCCGTTGTTCTTGAGTTCTCAGTAGTCCTCATTGTCCGCTATGTTCAGCGAATCCGGTTTTATCCCAGGCTTTTTCAGACCCAGGCCAGCTGGCCTTGGTGAGTTCCCAATAGTCTCAGTGTGTGGGTGCACCCCTTGCGGTCTTGAGTTCCTTGTTCGTGCTCTCTCTCCTGCTCCTGATTTGGACCTTGAAAATTATGTCCGGTGCTCCAATGTGGTTCTCTGTCTTTTTTTTTTAAATATTTATTTATTATGTATACAATATTCTGTCTGTATGTCTGCAGGCCAGAAGAGGGCACCAGACCTCATTACAGATGGTTGTGAGCCACCATGTGGTTGCTGGCAATTGAACTCAGGACCTTCGGAAGAGCAGGCAATGCTCTTAACCACTGAGCCATCTCTCCAGCCCGTAAGAGTACATTTGATTTACTCTGCATCCATATGAAATAGACAGTCAGGGTGATAGCATGTGCCTTTAATTCTAGCGTTTGGGAGGCTGAGTCAGAGAGATTTCTGTGATCTCCAGGTCAGTCAAGAATATATATAGTGAATCTCTCTCTCTCTCTCTCTCTCTCTCTCTCTCTCTCTCTCTCTCTCTCTCTCTCTCAAAACAACAACAAAAAGACAAAGAAGCTGGGCTACATCTTAGTGTTGAGTCTTTGCTAGCATGCATGAAGCTGATAGACTCTGTCCCTAGCACTGCCCAGTAAACAAACAAGCCTGTGTGGAAATAATACAAGATAAACTTGTGGGGAACGGGGCCTCTTAGTAGAGCCTTATGTTCACGGCCAGGGATGTTTATTCTTGTCTACCCCTGAGGCCACTACTTTTAGAGAATAGAAACCAGGTGTGTATTCTTTGAGAAGTTTTCAGCACGGTGACACACACCTTTAACCCCGACTCTCTGGAGGCAGACAGAGGCCAAGAGTTCCAGGACAGCCACGGCTGATTGTTACACAGAGAAAGCCTGACTCAAACAAACAAACAAAAAACAGAAGAAGAAAGAAGAGAAGGAGAAGAAGAAGGTAGCTTTTCATGGTGTAGGGGGAAGTTTCTTTTGATCCTCAGAAAGACCCTATGGAATCAAGAGGTAAAGAACAGATTTTCAGAGAAGAATTTGTCTTAGGCCATCACCCAGTGTCTTCCTCAAACTGCACCCAGCTTGACACCTGCCAGCCAGTACCTCCTGGGTCAGAACATCGCCCACCCCAGCTCCCCACCACCCACCACTTCTTCTTTGAGAAGGACTGGCTTCCTCAGAACAGCCTGAGCTGGCTTTACCTCTCCCCTGCCCTGCCAGTATCACTCACGATCCTCACAGTTACTGTCCCCTGGTTCTTCTCCGACACAGAGCCACTTGGCTAAGTATTTAGGTGAGACTCCACAGAACACCACTAGAGTTTTCTCACAGCCTATGGGGACTGATATCACTGTCCAAGACACATGGACAGAGTATCACCCAGCCAGCAAGAGACAAAGAGAGATTGAAGAGATGCGTCAGGGGATGGCTGTGCCTCGGCTACACCAGACCTCTCTCCTCCCCTGGCCTATTCCCTTCATCCTGTTTCCAAATATGCACTGAGTGGCTGCCATTGTTCTAGAAAGGACTGGCACAGCAGAGAAGAAAACAGACAAGGCCTGGGCCCTCAAGGGGCTCATGATCTAAGAGGGGTAAATAAACAAACCCTCCCTTTGTGTGTCTATTGGCATCTACATTCTGTATAAAGATACACGACGCAAATACAGAATAGAAGCAATGAGCCTGTTGGATGCTTGGGTTTTTTTTTTGTTTGTTTGTTTGGGGTTTTTTTGGGTTTTTTTTTTTTGTTTGTTTGTTTTTTTGATTTTCGAGACAGGGTTTCTCTGTAGCTTTTGGTTCCTGTCCTGGAACTAGGCTCTTGTAGACCAAGCTGGCCTTGAACTCACAGAGATCCGCCTGCCTCTGCCTCCCGAGTACTGGGATTAAAGGCGTGAGCCACCACCGCCCGGCTGGATGCTTGTTTATTTATTTATTGGGTTGTATTTATTTTTAAGACAAGGTCTCACTATGCTGTCTTAGCTGACTCCCAAGCTTCTGAGGTCAGTGATTCGTATGCCTTGGTCTCTTGAATAGATGAGACTATGGTTATGTGCCACGATATTTGAACAAAGTAATTCTTTCTTTTTTGCATCTTACTCCCCCCTCCCCTTATTCTTTCCTTCCAAGCTACATGCTAACCTGATCTTGTTTAGACAGGGTAACTGGAAAGGTTAGCACCATGATGTTTAAGTCTAATCAGCACACCTGAATGGAGGTGAGAAGATGTGGAGACACAATTCCAAAGTGAATGAACAGGAATAAAGGCAAGAACAGGCATTCAAGCAAAGCACAGTAATAAACCTTCACAAACCAAAAGCAGGAAAATGATTCGGGCTTAGCGAGCTAGGGTGGAAATAAAGAGGAAAACTCAGCCTCTTTCTTTCCTACTTCACACCTCCCCTGCTCCCTGATCTGTTTCTCTCTTTTATCCTTTCTGTTTCCTCTGTGCACACTCTCAGCTTCATCTTATCTCCGGGGTTCCTCCACGCAGACCATGATGGCCACCTGCAAAATGTCTGAGGCTTAAAATGAGTGTGAGCTGTTTGCTGTTCTCATCACAGCAACTTAGCTCAAGCCCTCAATTCTCAGTCCCGGGAGGAACCTGACACTTCGGTCATGCATGTGCTAATCATGGTAACTTGAGGGGAATTGGCAAGATCAGGCTCTGTGCACATCTGCACAGATAGGACAACGGCTACCCGTGGTGGGAAGGAAGTTGGGAGAGTGGCTCCCCGACAGCTCCAATTACTTCATTTCCGTTTTATTCTTAAATTTTATGGTAAGTTTCCTGATGTTTTTGTATCACTTTCCTCTACTATTTTAATGTCTGAGATTTCTCCAAAACTTCAAAGGAAAAGGCTGTTTTCTAAACTGAAAGAAAAAGACGTCTGTGTAGTTGCACAGATATAGACATGAGCTCCTCCACAGGTGATGAGATTTTAATAGAATTAGTAGATCGGCAGATGTTAGCCTCCTTGAGCTCTTGTACACTGATATGAGGGCTAGTAACCCAGTCGGCCATCCAATGAATATTTATTAAACAAATACATTGAATACTAAACACTCTCTATCTGCTAGTCAAACTGGAAAGTCCCAGATTTATAGAGGCTCAAACCAGGAAGGGAGACTGTAGTTGCTAAGTACTACAAAGATGGAAATAATTTATTAATCTGAAGTGAGCTTCTGTTTAAATGTTTCCTTGTAGTTAATGTTTTAAAGATTTCATGTATTATTATTTTAATTTTATGTGTATGTATGAGTGTCTGCACCTATGTGCACGCATGCATGCCTGGGGTCTAAGGGGGCCGGAACAGATTGTTGTGTATGTATGAGTGTCTGCACCTGTGTGCACGCATGCATGCCTGGGGTCTAAGGGGGCCGGAACAGGTTGCTGGGTGCCCTAGAACTAGAGCAGGAGGCAGTTGTAAGCCTTCTGAAGGGGGTGGAAACTAAACCCAAGTCCCCTATAATGGAAACATGGGACCTTAACCACGGAGCCATCTCTTCATCCCCATTCTTCCAGTTTAGAGCAAGGAAAGGCCTCAGTTATTTGGGAGCAAGTGTAATTTTCTTCCAATTAAAGAGAAGTTGTGGCAGGCTTGGTGGCACAGACCTTTATCCCAGCACTTGGTAGTCAAAGGCAGGTAGATCTCTGAACCTGAGGCCAGCTTGGTGTAGAGTGATTTCCAGGACAGCCAGGGCTATGGAGAAACCCTGTCTCAAAAAAAACAAAAAAACAAAAAAACAAAAAACAAAAATAAAATAAAGAAGTACTCCTAAGCCACATATATGAATATATGAATGTGTCTTCATTTCCTTGCTGGCCAGGTTGTTGCTCCACCCACAAAGAACTAGGAACTTCACACTGAGCTCTGGACCAACCCAAGGCAAAGGAGCAAGGGATAGTGACCCCTCACAGACCTAGCACAGTGCCTACCAACAACACAGGACTTAGGAGCAGTCCCATCAGAGACAGAGTACAATACCTACTAACACAGTTCAAAAACAGGGTGGAGATTGGATGTGGCCTGTGTTTGATCTCACGCCTGTCAAATATATCAAGATAATGAGATTGCCATCACAGGCTACATAGAGAGCTGGAGGCTAGCCTGGGCTATATGAAACCCTGTCCCAAACAACCTGTGGAAAGCAACCACAGGAAGAAAAGCTCCTTCCAGGTGAGCTAATACCTCCAAGTACCTTGGCTCTTTGATAGAAGGAGGAGAGCCCAGGACAAGAAAGAAGGTCCTGGCAAGTGGAAGCTGGATCCAGTTCCGACATGAAGAGTAGAGCATTCTGAATCAATCTTCACTCCAAACTGGTGTGGCAGGTCCTACCAGTTAGACACAGAAATCAGAGGGTAGTTTCAAATTGCGTAAATGCAAAGCCATAAATCTCATGTTTCATTGAGAGAATAATAGGGAGATTTGGGGGGGTTCGGGAGGGGGGTGGGAAGAGGAAGGGACTGCACACTGCAAACCCGTCAGGCCGGAGTTCAGTTTAGAGCTGTGGTTAGTTAGCATCATTAGCATCGGTTCTAGGGGTAGGGTTAGGATCCTGGCTTAGAAAGTGTTATTATAATTGCATGGGCGGGGGTTAGGGATAGTGCTAGGGTTAGAATCAGAGTTACAGTTAGGGGTAGGGGTCGAGTCTGGGGCCAGGATTAGGGATAGAACTAAAAATGAGGTTAAGTTTATGGCTAAGGCTGGGGTTTGTTGTATGTCTGTGGCTACAGTGTGCGTTAATCTTGTGGCTAGGACTGGGGATACAGACAGGTTTAGAGTCAGGCCTGGTGTTAGTCATAAGTTTCAAGCTGTGGGGAGGGTTTAGGCTTGCGTTAGGGCTATGGTTAAGTTTAAGTTCAAGGCCTATGTTAGTGTTCTGGCATGGGCTAGGTTTAGGGTCAGGGTTAGGATTATGTTTAGGTTTAGAGTTAAGGTTAGGGATAATTCTAGATTTAGGGTCAAGGCTACTTTTAACAATGGGGTAGCATCCAGGTAGAGCTATAGTAGGGGCTAGGACTTGGTCAAATGGTAAAGTTATGGCATGGTCTAGCTTTAGTTTTAGGACTAAATTTTATTTAGGGCTATGTTTAGGTACTGGATTAGGGTTGGCCGTATATTAATCTTTAGGGCAAGAATTATCTGTAGGGGTAGAGATAAGAATGCGGTTATTTTAAGGTTTGTGCTGTGGTTAGGGTTTAGGCTAACATGAAGATTATGGTAGGGAATAGGTGTAAAATTAGGTCAGTGTTAGGGCAAGGACAGTAGGTTTAGGGTTGGTCACAGGAAGGTTCAGTGTTACGGTTAGAAGTTAGGGACACAGTTAGGGACATGGTTAGTATTAGGGTTTGGATTGGGTTTAGGACTGACTTGGTGAGGGTTTGGGTTAGAACGTTTGACTCTGTAGTTAGTGTTGTGGCAAGGGTCTGTGCTAGGGTTGGGGTGATGTGACTTTTAGGGTTACAGTTAAGTTTAATGCTTGGGTTAATATTAGGCCTGTATTAACTATTTGTTTTAACGATACATAAGGGTTAGGCGGAGAGCTTTTATTAGGGTTGAGGCACGGCTTAGTTTTGTGGTGAGAGATAGGGTTATGATTAAGTTTAAGTTTAGGCCGGGCGATGGTGGCGCACGCCTTTAATCCCAGCACTCGGGAGGCAGAGGCAGGCGGATCTCTGTGAGTTCGAGACCAGCCTGGTCTACAGAGCTAGTTCCAGGACAGGCTCCAAAGCCACAGAGAAACCCTGTCTCGAAAAACCAAAAAAAAAAAAAAAAGTTTAAGTTTAGGTCTTGGGCTAAGGTTTGGTGTGGACTAAGGTTTGGTGTGGGCTAAGGTTTTGGAGTTATAGCTAGGTTTGATGTGGGCTAGGGTTTGGTGTGGGCTAGGTTTGGTGTTAGAGCTAGGTTTGGTTTGAGCTGTACCTAGTGTTAAATACTAGAACAAGCTGTAGGCTATGTTATGGTTATAACTACAGATACAACTAAGGTTAGGGTTTTGGCATGGGCCAGGTTTTTGATCAGGAAGAAGAATGGAATGGCTGTAGGTTTAGGGGTAGTTTGGGGTTTAGGATTGGGATAGGATATGATTAGGACCTCTTGTTTGGTTGGGGTCACTGCTCTAGGTAGGGTTATAGTGAAGGCTATAATATGGTTTAGGATTATGGTTAGAGCTGATATAATGGTTAAGGGTAGGGCTTGTTTCATGGTCTAAGGATAATTATAAAACAAAAATTATGGTTAGGTTTATTTAGCCTTAGGGTTAGTCTTTTGTTAGTGCCAATCTCAGCATTAATGTTACGTCTGAGCTAGGAGTATGTCAATACTTGGACTAGGTGTGTGTTAGAGGAAGGACTAGTTATGGTTAAGGATAGCATTATGGTTAGAATATTTTGTTCATTCGTTTTGTTTTGTTTTGTTTTTTTGCAACAGGATTTCTCTAGGTAGCCCTAGATGTCCTGGACCTTACTCTACAGACCAGGCTGGCCTTGAACTCAGAGATCAACCTGTCTCTGCCTCCCAAATATTTGGATTAAAGGCCTGGGCCACTACTGCCCAATTTAAGGTTAGAATTTTGACTAGCGCTAGTTTAAGGTTACAGGTAGTACTAGCTATAGGGCTATGGCTAGGTTTCAGTTAGTTTTAGAGATAGTGAGTATGGGATTAGACTTATGGTGCTCAGTAATTTGGGGGTTAGGGTTTGTCTAGTGTATATTTAAGGTTAGGTTTAGGTTAGTGTTAGCGCTAGTTTGACTAGGGTTAAGACCAGGATGTTCATGTCTGGTACTAGGAATGGGATAAGGGACAGTGTTAGGGCTAGATTTAGGCTTAGGTCTGTAGCTATTAGGTTAGTACTAGTTTAGGGTTAAAGTCAAGGTGCTGGCTGATTTGGGTCAACTTGACACAAATTAGTCTTCTGAGAGGAGGGAGCTCCAGAGAGAGATGCTTCCACAAATCTGGCTGTTGGAAAACCCGTAGGGCATTTTCTTAGTGATTAAGAGGGGTTTAGGTTCAGTTTTATGATTAATGCTAGGTAAGGAGGACCCTACTCTTAGGGCTGTGGTTGGTATTAGGTGTAGGTTTTATTAGTAAGGATAGGTCTACATCTAGCACTAAGTTAGGGCTAGATTTAGGGTTAGGCTGGGGTTAGGGTTATTCTAAAGGTGAGTGGCATGGTAGGTTTAGAGTCAGAGTTAGGGGAAGGGTTAAGTTAAGACTCATGGTGGTGTATCTAGGAGCAGGTTTAGACTGGGTCAGGGTCAGAGCTAGGCATATGGCTAGCGTCAGTGTTTGAGTTGGGTCAGGCCTTGCACAGGACTATGTCTCCTTTCGGGGTTTTAGAATTGGGTTTAGGATTCTCTTTAGGGTTATGGCATGTGATAGGGTGGGAATAATGTTATGTTTAGGGTTAGGGTTAGGATTAAAGGCAGTGCTGCTGTTAGAATTAGTTTAGGAGTGGGTTAGGGTTAGAGCCAGAGCTAGAGCTAATATGTTAGTGTTAGGGCTAGGGCTGGGGTTAGGTTTGGGGTTAGTTTTAGAGTTTGATTTTCTGTAAAAGTCATGGTAGGTCTTGTAATTTGTTTTATGGATATGGGAAGGGTTCATGTTTGGCTCTGGTTAAGGTGAGGATTTGGTTTAGGTTTATAGATAAGGTTTGCCTTTTGTTCAGTTTAGCTTATGGCTGGGATTAGGGTTGGGTCTTTGTGTATGATTAGGTCTTAGTATTAGGATTAGAGTAAGCATTATGACTATGTTGAACATTCAGTTTGGAGTAGAAGTAAGTTTTATTTGGGGTTAGGGTTACCTTTAGGGTTAGAGTTAAGTTTAAAACTTGGGTAGCATTGTCGTTGGGGTAGGGGTAGAAATAGGTTTAGGGTTTGAATGGATTAATAGTAAGTTCTATGTCATTGAAAAGGCTTGGGTGTCACATTGATTATTACAAAAATCAAAGAACTTCCTCTTGGTGTTTATTTAACCTGGAGTGAATCCAGATTTGAATTCTCTACCTCACTCTCCCTGTATCTTCTGTGTCCCTGTCTGTTTGTTGTATGAGTCTGAGTCTTTGCCTGTCTATGGGCCATCTGATGACTCTTTTCCTGTGTCTGTCCATACGTATCCATACCAAAAAGCTTTGCTCGCTCTTTTGTTAAACAACACAGAAAGCAGCATGTGGAAGTAATGAGAAACACTCCACAGAAATCCTAGCAGAGTTTTACAAGGAGTTACATCACTCACTGAGTCATAGTAGCAGGAATCCAGGCATGGGCTTGTTGTCTAAGAATTAGCTCCAACTTACCCCAGCTGACCCAGTGACAGTAGCACAAACACCCCTGTTTATCAGACAATATCCGTAGAGTGTCTTCAACGCTTATGAATATTTGCTTTGTGATATTACTTTCAGCCTATTTGCTGCTCCAGAAAATGGTTATCATCACACATGTACAAACACACATGCACGACTCGGGGCACGGAAAATTACACAACTTAAGATTACAGCTTTTCAATAGTAAGTTGTAAAAGTTGATGATGTGAGAAATGCAGGGCAAGCAATGTTGGTTGTCACAGTTTTCTCTCTTAGAAGCGGGTTAGACAAACAGGCTGAGTACGCAACAGGATGGCAGAGCCCTGTGCTAAGTAATCTCAAGGTGTATGAGCGCTGGCTGTGGGGCTCAGCGGAAGTTCCGGTCTCCTAAGACGTAAGCGATCATTTTTATCATAATGCTTTGCCATAATTCCTCCTTTTTATTCTATTAGAGAAGAAACACATCAATGGCTGTGCTCACTGGCGAACAAACGATGTACTGTAGGGCCCCACTTTGTTCTAGATGGTCCTTCTTGAGAAGCTCACGACGAGCCAGGTGTAGTGGGATGTGTCATTGATCCCAGCACTTGGGAGGCAGAGACAGGTAGGTCTCTGTGAGTTCAAGGACACCCTGGTCTACAGAGCGAGTTCCAGGACAGCTCCAAAGCTACACAGAGAAAGCCTGTCCCATAAAACAAATAATAATAATAATATAATAATAATAATAATATTTAATCCTGAAAACAAATTAGAAAGGTTTAGCTAGCTAATTATGAAACAGTGTTTGTCTTTGTTAAAATTTCTATTGCCGTGAGGAGATACCATGACTGCAGTGACTCTTTTAAAGAAATAACACTAGGGTGGCTTACATTTTCAGAGGTTTAAACATCCATTATCATCATGGTGGGATGTAGCAGCGTGCAAACAGACATGGCGCTGGAGAAGGAGCTGCGAGTCTCACATCTTGACCATAGGCAACAGGAAGTGGTCTGAGACATTGGGCATACACTGAGCATAGGCAACCTCTAAGCCCACCTCCACAATGACACACTTCCTCCAACAAGGAGAGCCATATCTCCTAATAGTACCACTTCCAGTGGGCTTTTGGAGGCCAATTACATTTAAACTATCATATTCCACTTCCTGACCCCTATAAGCTTGTAACAATATCATAATGCAAAATACACTTAGTCCAACTTCAGAAGTCCCGTAATCTATCACAGTCTCAAAAATGTTTTAAAGATCAAAGTATCACCTGAGATTTATGTAATCTCTTAACTGTAATCCCCCTATAAAATAAAACCCAAATCAAAAAACAGATCACATACTTCCAATATAAAATGGCACAGAATTTACATTACCATTCCAAAACTTAGGGAAGAGAGCATAGTGAGGAAATACTGGACCAAAGCAAGACTGAAAACCAGCTGGATAAACTCCAGATTCTGTATCTCCACGTCTGATGTCCCAGTGACCTTCAGATCTCCAACTCCTTTCAACTGTTATCTTCCCCCGTCCCCCCCCCCTTCTTTCTCTTGGGCTGGTTCCTTTCCGTTAGCAGCTCTCCTGGGCAGCTATTATTAATCCCATTGAGTGAGAAAAAGACCACTACTACAGTTTAAAGCCAAATTGGAAGCAAGCTTTAATTAAACACTCTCCAGATGGATGGGCTCAGGCTAGGTTCATACCCAGGTTCCTGGGATATGGCCCCAGAATCACAGTTTGCAGCAGCTTAAGAAGGAAAACCCATAATTCATTGCATTTCCAATCAGGGGCAAGCATACATCCTGATATACCTCTAGCCTACATTAGGCCAGATACACCATGACCACAGCACCTCTTATAAAGGAAAAAAAGCATTAAATTGGATGGATTACATTTTCAGAGGTTTAGTCCATTATCATCGTAGTGGGACATGGTGGTATGCAGGCAGACATAGTACTGAAGAAGGAGCTACGAGTCTTACATCTTGACCTGCAGGCAACAGGAAGTGATCTTTTTTTTTTAGAGCACTTGCTGCTTTTTTTTTTTAATATTTATTTACTATATTATGTGTATAGCATTCCTTCCACGTGTGCCTGCAAGCCAGAAGGGGACGCCAGGTCTCATTATAGATGGCTGTAAGCCACCATGTGGTTGCTGGGAATTGAACTCAGGACCTCTGGAAGAGCGGTCAGTGCTCTTAACCTCTGAGCCATCTTTCCAGCCCAACAGGAAGTGATCTTGAGCATAGGCGACATCAATGCCTGCCACCACCGTGACACACTTCCTCCAACAAGGTCATATCCCCCTCGAGAGTGCCACTCCCAATGAGCTTGTGGAGGTCAATTACATTCAAACTACCACACCATTTAAAAGTGTTTATTCTGAAAATAGAACTTTATAGTTGCTGCAGTATAGAAGGCACAGGGCTCTTATGTTCACAGATAAGCACTTGGGAACCTGGAATGTTAACCCACAGGGTTGTTCCTTCCAAGGAAGGGATGCAGAACCTGTCATCCACCCAGAAGGATCAGAGCAAATATGGTTAAAAGACTGGTGAAATCTGCACCATTTGTGTGGCCAAGACCACACTGGATCCTCCCCCAGACCTTTATTGTAAGCTTGTTTTTCTAGAACAATCTATAGAACCCATCTTTATGGAAGGTGTCCTATGTACTTTACAAAGAGTTTTGAAGCTGGGCGATGGTGGCGCATGCCTTTAATCCCAGCACTCGGGAGGCAGAGGCAAGCGGATCTCTGTGAGTTCGAGACCAGCCTGGTCTACAGAGCTAGTTCCAGGACAGGCTCCAAAGCCACAGAGAAACCCTGTCTCGAAAAACCAAAAAAAAAAAAAAAAAAAAAAAAGAGTTTTGATGCAGTCTCATCTGATCTTTATTTAGTTTACTTTATGCTTTGTTGTGCACATGGGATTGAGTTGGTTGTCACCAGGAGAGTCTGACCAAATTATGCTGTGCTTAAATATGCCTACAGTAAACTACTCTGGGTCAGATCCATAGTGTTCGAACCAACGCTGGCTTCCTAGAGGATCACTACTCTGCTGGCCTTGGTGATTGCATAGACCACACACCAGCGGTTTGAAAAGACTTAGCTAAGCTACTGCTGCTACGGCAGGGATAACTGCGGCAGCCATGATAGCTGGAATAATGACTCCTGTGAATTTTTGGCCACATATTCAAGAGCGTAAGTGAGTTGTTTTAAAAGTGCATTCTCCATGCCACAGCTGAGTCATAGGAACAGGAATCCAGGCATGGACTTCTTGTCTCCTAATGAGAGCGGGAGACAGAATTACAGTGATGTTAGAGGAAGTGCGGCCAAGGGAAGGAGAGCAAATGCGACGTGGGGCTGAAGGTCAGGAAGTTCAGAAAAAGAAATCCCTCTTGGGTTGGTCATCGTGACATGGCTGCATCAGCCCTGTTGGAATCTGGAGAACGCCTGTTGCTAAAGCACAGGTCTGGGGACCAGGCTCTGAGTTATGGGGGAACCAGACCCAGACATTGGATAGACCATCGAAAAAAGTTTAGAGAAAACCAAGACTCTCGCTGAAACTTCTTGCTCCTTGTGTTATATTTCTTTTTATAGGTCATCAAAGGAGAAAATTTAAAGAACATCTTTTAAGTTTTAAAGTAAAAGTTGCCGAGGAAAGTTGCTAGTTCTAAGCCGTCATTCTCCCTTTGCTCTGGGTTTCACTTTTCTGTTTGTTTGTTGTTGTTGTTGTTGCTGTTGTTGTTGTTGTTTTGGAAACAGGGTTTCTCTGTGTATCCCTGGATGCCCTGGATCTCACTTTGCAGACCAGGCTGGCCTCAGACTCACAGATCCACCACCTGCCTCTGCCTCTCAAGTGCTGGGATTAAAGGCATGCGCCACCACACCCAGCTACATGTTTGACTTTTGAGTAATAAATGAGCTTGTTCAGGTAGTAATGAACTTGAGTAATAAATGACCTGCTGCTGGGGGTTATGAGGAATGCCATGAGAGACATGAATTTCCTAAAGTTGGCCAAAAAGAAAAAGATAAAAGTTTTAGTTACATTAACAAGACAATTGTCTGTTTTATGAAGTTATCAATACAACATTAACAAATTTAAAATGTACAAAGGAGATTTAATTTTTTAAATATTAATATCTCTGATAATATTAAGTTTTCTTTGTAAAGCTTTAGCAGTCATTACTTGCAGCTGTTGCAAAGAATCAATTAATAATTTATTGTAAGTGCATTGGCTTGTCACCATACAGGGGGTTGTGATTGGGTTTTGTCTGGCAGTTAAAGAATTAAAAGGCAGGAAAAGTCTTGAATGCAGTGGGGAGCAGTAGAGGGAGACCTCAGGCACAGCAAACGGTAGCAGAATCAATTGGGTTTGAGGCTTTTATCAGGGTGAGGAAACACAACGTGACACAGAGAGAAAGACCCCATGCAGAGGAGGTGGGGGACCCGGGAAGCTGGGACCCAGTCTCTCCTTGAGAACTGGGGGTTTGCAGAATCTTTGAGGGGGTCTTCCTCCCTTAATTTCGGATTTATCATTTTGAGCAGGTCCACAAGTTTGGGATAAACACACCCTGGTGTGGCCTTGAACCTGTCAGGCGGGTCCAGAGGCAGGGAGCCTGCTGGTGTGTGGGGGGGGGATGGGGGAAGCCCATAGGACTCTGTTTCAAGCCTTGGTCTCAGGTCCGGAGGGTGAGCCAAAAGCCAGCCATCTTGGAAATTATCTAGTCTACTCCTCTTACCTGTCCGCCTACCAGGGACTCTGTCTAACTCCTAGTCTCTCACCGCCTCCTCTCAGAGGTCACCCTAACTGCTGGCAGGGGTTTGGGAGCAGAGCCCCCGCTAATTTCTTCCAAGCTAACCAAAGGGGTGAAGTTGAAGGGGCAGCCATTAGCGCTGCTCGGGAGAGGGTTGACATCACGACGTATTCCATTGCGCTGTGAAACCCGAGACTGTTGTAACAAAATCAACCTTGGATCAGGGGGTGGGTCCAGCAGCTAGTTGACAGGAATTAGCCATCCAGAGTATGGAAGGAGCCAGGAAGATGGATGGAGAGAGGCAGAGGAAGGAGTAATGGCCTTGGGGTTTCAGTCTTTTCTGGAGAGATGCTCTTGCGCTGTGTCTCTGGCCACAAAGGTCAGCTGGCTGCTTCTGGGCTTCTCTGAGCTAGCAGGTTTTCATTCCAACAACTGACTCCCGAGTCTTTATTGGTAAATAGAATGATAGAGACTTGGTTAAACAATACATTTGGGAGCCGGGCGGTGGTGGCGCACGCCTTTAATCCCAGCACTCGGGAGGCAGAGGCAGGCGGATCTCTGGGAGTTCGAGACCAGCCTGGTCTACAGAGCTAGTAACAGGACAGGCTCCAAAGCCACAGAGAAACCCTGTCTCAAAAAACCAAAAAA
>NC_022011.1:34604168-34607847 GCF_000317375.1 Microtus ochrogaster | reverse complement strand
AAAAAAAAACAATACATTTGGCAGCAGCAGGGAAGGTGCTGCTGAACCAGAAGTCGCGCCAGGCAGCACCCTGAGCAGTGGGGTATGGACTGCGGAGTCACAGAGTCACAGCCAGTAGTTAAAATACCAAAAGATTCGGGTGCAGCAATAAACCAGTGGAAAAACAACAGGCTGATGTAATAGGCCACAATAAAACTTAACAGACAGCAAAGGTCCAGAACATAAAACATTCATTGATAACAGTGTGTGTCCTTGGACCATGCTATGCAAGTGGGGTGGCATCTGTACCATAACATAAGATAGCCTCACATAGATCGACTAATTGGCAAAAGAAAGACCAGAGGAGCCAGAGGTCCCTCTGAAGTCCAAGTGGCCACTGAGGACTGGATCCTCAACTGGCCTTAACGGTTCAAAAACAAAAATTAATTTTGGCTACCTACATGGTCTTGAACACCCACTGGGAAAATATAGCCAGGATTAAAATAATCAGTAAGTTTCTTTGACAATCCAAGGCGTCCTGTCTAGTTTCATGTCAATTTGACACAAGCTAGAGTCATCAGAGAGGAGGCAGCTTCAATTAAGAAAATGCCTCCATAAGATTGGGTTATAGACCAGCCTGTAGGGCATTTTCTTAATTAGTGATTGATGGGAGAGACTCATGCCTCTGTGGGTAAGGCCATCTCTGGGCTGATAGTCCTGTGATCTATAAGAAAGCAGGCTGAGCAAGCCACGATGAGCAAGTGCTGCATCAGCTCTTGCCTCCAGCTCCCAGCTCTGTGTGAATTCCTATCCTGACTTTCTTCAGTGATGAACAGTGATATGGAAGTGCCAGCCAAATAAACCTTTCCCTCCCTCAAACAGCTTTTTCTGCCATGGCATTTTGCCACAGCAATAGAAACCCTAACTGAGACAAATGGTGTTATCTGTCACAGCGATCACTTAGGCATTACTGGGGATCTGGGTTCATTCTATCTAATACTGCACAGAAGAAACAGCATTTAAATATGCTGTACCCTGCTGCACCGATCCATGAACACAAAGATCCTAAACTGGGCTCTTGGCTCATGTCTGTCATCCCAGGACTCCAAAGGTTGAAGCAGGAAGATTGCCACACATTTGGGACCAGCCTGACCCACCCAATGAGATTCCAGCAAAAGCTACAGAGCAGGACCCTGTCTAACAAACAAAACAACAAAAGCAATATCAATTTCCCATCTCTGTTCAGCCCAGGAAACTACTAGAGTAAAGGTGTTGAATATGGGGCAGGTCACATCAGGAAAGAAAGCATGGCTTACACCACTTCTTTTATTTGACAGTTGTATCTGGTTGTATATGGCAAGCAGACATGTCCAACTTTTTTACATAGTCACATGACACTGATAACCACAAAAATCAAGTTACCAACAACAAAACAAACAAACAAACAGAAACACGCTAACACGCTAAAACTCTAGTTTACAGTTTTGCATTGTCTGAAAACTCTCACCTCAAAGGTGAGAAAAGAGTTTATTCTGAAGCCAAATCTGAGTGACTGTGTCCTAGGATCACAGACATAAGCCACCCCAAATTCCACATTCCAATGAGCTTTGATGATGTTTATTCATTAATACAACAAGGACATCATAAATCAAGGCACCTTTTAAATAAGTTGGTGGGAACATTAAGTAGGTGAGCTAGGGCAGAAATGGAAATTGTGGCGGTTCTGAGATGCTGATGGCAGTCCTAGCTTTTCAACTGCACATTCCAAATGACTTGCACAATGGTCACAAAGCTGTAAGGCCAGGAACAGAGGACAAGAAATGGCTATTAAGAGATCTACAGCCGGGCGGTGGTGGCGCACGCCTTTAATCCCAGCACTCAGGAGGCAGAGGCAGGCGGATCTCTGGGAGTTCGAGACCAGCCTGGTCTACAGAGCTAGTGCCAGGACAGACTCCAAAGCCACAGAAAAACCCTCTCGAAAAAACCAAAAAAAAAAAAAAAAAAGAGAGATCTACAGATCGCCCCAATAATCTGTCATTAGGCTCCAGACCGGCAACATTCTAACCTATCCACAATCATTGAAATTCCAATCAGTCATTTGGTCTTGCAACAGTATCAGCTGAAGATGCAAGTTCCTCCTGGGACATTTTGTTCCCAAGTTGCACTCACAGCGATCTTGGACTGTATGCAGTCACAGGGTAGACGCCATGATGCTGCCTTGTTCTTCATCGCAACCTGTTCAAAATATCTAAGGGCAATTTCAGTTCCAAGCCTGGGGCTTGTTGGGTCTGCTGTTCTTAATTAAACGCCTTTTCATTGCCTCCTGTGACAGCACCTGGTAGCTCTCGCTTATTCATTGGCTCTTTATTGAGGTGGGCTTGCTGACTGATTGGCTCTCTAGATATGTGGTTGCCTACTCAGCTGAGGTGGACAGTTCCCGGAGACGCCCATTGATGGAAACAAGAAATTACAGAGGCGGAACTGCCCAGCTAGTTCTGGAGCAGTTTGCGAGTCTGACATCTGTGTTTAGTTCACAGCTATGGTTTCTGAAAATGCAGCCAGCCAGGAAAGGCCAGCTGCCAGGGCGACCCCCTCAGGCCACTTGGAACTGCAGGGAGGAATGGTCGGAGAGCGGAGAGCGCGCCAAGACCAAGAGCTCCGGGGACCAGCAGTTGGTGCTGTGGCTCAAAGCTTTAGCCCAGCTCTGCTTAGTGGACCTCTGCCTTGGTGAACCGCAGGTCATGGGAACGGCTCTGGTCCTGCAAAACATAAACGAAGAGGCGCTATGAGTCGAACTGGACCAAGGCTTCTGTGTGCCTCCGAGCCACAAAGAGCTGCAAGACGGTGGGAGGAGCGAGTCCCTGCTGTGATGGTTTCCTGGGGCTGCAGAAGTGGGGCTGAGAATGAACAAGACTCCCCAACGAAGTCAGCTACCTGTCATGACTGTAGGCGGGCCTTGGCACATGGACACAGTAACCCTTAGCTGAGGACAGTGTTCTTGCTAATCCTTGTAGAGTATTTGTCACCTTGAACACATTTGTTCTCTTCCCTAATGACAGGTAAACCTCTGGCATTTAGCAGCTTAAAACAAAATTGATGTTGCAACTGAATTAGTTTTCATTTCACTTGAGTTTATTTTGTCTGAGAAAAATGGCAAAGCAACACTTCAAGTTCCCATTCCATTTTGTCCAGTTTACCCACTAAGTCAGAGGCCAACGCCGAAGTTCCCAACCTCAAAGCCCTTTCTTGCTGCAATTCTCCCATTATCCCCGCAGCTTCCCTCTGGATGGCCCTCCCGGCCTCAGACTGCTGAGTTGCATCACCCATAGTAGCAGCCGGGTTGCCTGTGCAGTTAATAGCTGACACCTCCACCCCTGATGTGCTACTCAGTGTCTCCTCTAGACATCTGGCAGTTCTCTCAAAACATGTCCATACTTCCAGACAGACCCCACTTGTGTGGGTTAGATGAGAATACCCCCATAGGCTCATATGTGTGAATGCTTGTTCAACAGTTGGTGGAACTGTTTGGGAAAAATTAGGAGGTGTGACCTTGTTGGAATAGGTGTGTCACTGGGGATGGTCTTTGAGGTTTCAAAAGCCTACATCATTCCCAATTCTTCTTCTTCTTCTTCTTCTTCTTCTTCTTCTTCTTCTTCTTCTTCTTCTTCTTCTTCTTCTTCTTCTTCTTCTTCTTCTTCTT
>NC_022011.1:34597261-34604068 GCF_000317375.1 Microtus ochrogaster | reverse complement strand
ATCTTCTTCTTCTTCTTCTTCTTCTTCTTCTTCTTCTTCTTCTTCTTCTTCTTCTTCTTCTTCTTCTTCTTCTTCTTCTTCTTTTTCTCTGCATCCCCAGGAAGACAGTACAAAGACAAGCCCCTGGCACCCACCTGCAGCTCTCAGCACTGGGAAGAGTGGCCAAAGTCTGGGCCACCGCTAGCAGCGGCAACAACCCCGCCCACCGTGCCTCTTAGTATGGGCAGAGTGAGGGCCAGAGAGAGGCCTCTCCCTTCGTGCACCCACGTGGAGGTTCTGAAAGCAGAGGAACCCAGCACCGTAGAAGAGCCTAAGTGGCAGCACCAGCAGGGGACTCGGGGGCCACAGGGTCCTAGAGTGCACACACAGCCTGTTCTCCTTAGGACTCTAAGGGCCATGCCACACTGCCCACAGTCTCCTGCTCCTAGCTGACTTCCGATTATCTTAAGGGCGGGGCAAAGGACAGGATGCGGAATAGCCCAGTGAGCCTGGCTTCCTTATTTCTTGCCTCTACTAATAGGAGTCTCCCAAACCATCCAATCTCAACAGAATACTAATCAGTGAGCAAGAGACCACCCAAGAGTGAGTGAGAGACCTTGGCCAATGAGATGACAGCGTCCCGTGTGAGTGTTGGTGCCACTGCCTGGTGACGTAAGGGGAAGCCCTAACGATGGCCAAACCAACAAGCTCATGGTGCACAACCAAAATTGCTTTTAGATGTTTTAAACAGGTTATCTGTGATGTGCACCTTTAATCTAGAGGCAGACGTGTGAAGATCTCTATGAGTTCAAGGACAGCCTGGTCCGCATAGGGAGTCCACAACAACCAGGACTACGTAGAGAGACACTGCCTCAAACAAACAAACAAACAAACAAACAAATGGGTTATGATGAAGGAAAGAGTAACATCACTCTGTTCAAGCTGGGACGATACCCACATACCCCTACTGCCTGTTGGATTCAACTTAGCCTTAATTGCATGTGATATCTGGGAGGGAGCAGAGGGTACAGGCTGGGGTAGGAGGTCCATTTAGGTGACTACTGGGAAGACCTCAGCCCTGACGGGTAGAGGCTTTTCAGTGTGGCTTTTTGGGGAGGAGCTCCCACAGCCCCTACAAAACCCCTTGGCTATGCTCTGCAAGGAAGCCCAATAAACTCACTGGTTCCCCAAACTGCACTTTGGTGGAATGGCGCCTTCCTTTGTCCCTGGGACCTTAGATGATATTTGCACCTCCTCCTGGGAAGGAATTTCAGCAGCTCAGGTAAGAGATTACATTGTGATTAACATTTGAACTTCACCTCATGAAAGACTAAATCAAAACCACTCACCTAAAGGGCTCCTAGACTGGAGGCGCCCAGAAAGTGAAGGGAAATACCTTGGTCATTTTGAGCCATTTTGTGTGATCTGTTACACGTCAGTGGATAACTAAATGTTGAACCTAGAACCTGGGATCAGAGATGAATTACCTTACAAAAAATGAACTCATGATCATAAAATTTACTGCTCTTCTAATGAATGAGAAGCAGTCACCATAAAAATAATGGCCCGCTGAGGGCTGTAATAGAGCACCAACAGTTTGCAAGTTTGTGGCGCTATCCTGTAGCGTAATTAACACCTTACAGCAGTGGTTCTCAACTTCCTAAGGCTGCGACCCTTTAATATGGTTCCTCACGGTGTGGGGACCCCAACCATAAAATTATTTTCATTGCTACTTCATAACTGTAATTTAGCTAGTGTTATGAATTGTAATGTAAGTATCTGATAATCAGGACATCTGATATGTGACCCTGATTTGGCCCCAGAGGGGTCTCGACCCACAGGTTGAGAACCACTGCATTTCTCCCAAAGCCAGAGTGTAGAGCTGTAGGGATGGCCAGAACAGAGATAAAATTGTCCCATTTGGGTGTTATGTAGGCTAGCTTATTTCAGACGTAAAGTTTGGTATATTTTAGACTTATCCAAAAGCAGTGACTGCTTTAAACAAAATACCCTCTGTTACTCAAATTTATATAGAATACTTCAGAAATTAAAATCTCTAGTAGTTATCACATTTACCATGTGTCATGATGAGGGTTACAGGAAATATCTCAACAAACAATACTATTTAAAATCTTGGCATCTTCTATAATATTGTCTTGCTTTCAGGGAGAGAAGTTTGATAGTCAGAAGAAATCAGATTTTATAATTGCATGTCAGTACATTATCCAGCTTTAGGAAAACAAGAATATCAGACAGAAGCACTTTGACAAAGAGATGTGCACCTGCCCTTCATTTACAAGACCGGAGTTGCTTTTCTTTATCTAAGATCTGAGAAAAATTTTTAAAAGATCTTCATCTTTGAGTAACATCTAGAACAAAATCCCTAAATTCTCTTTAAGTTGGACTAAGTGGTTTTGTGCTCAGGCAGTAAGACAAGGCTTCTATTGGGGGTGAGGAAACACACACATCAAAGGCACACAGGGAGAAAAGACCCTCCTCAGGGCATAGCTTCTCCTTGAGAACTTGGGGGGGCTGCAGAATCTTGGAGGGGGTCTTCCTCCCCCAATTTAGGATTGGACGGTGTCAACAAAGACCAGGAGGTTGACAGGTAGCCAAGTCTGGGATAAACATTCTGGTGTGGCTTTGGCCTTGTCATTAAGGTCCAAAGGCAGGAAGCCCTGCTGGTGGGAGAAAAAGCCCACAAGGCCTGTTTTAAGCTGCCCAGCTTTTGTCTTAGGTCAGGAAAATGAAGAAGCAGCCATCTTGGAAGTTCACTGTCTTTATCATCCAGTCACAGCCCCTCCCCTCATCTCTCTGCCTATCAGGGAATCTCTTGAAGTCCTCGTCCCTCACTGGGTCAGAAGGAACTTTATTGGGAAGATAGATAGATGGATAGATAGATAGATAGATAGATAGATAGATAGATAGATAGATAGATAGACAGACAGAGAGATGGATGAGGGGTTGATCACCCAGTGTCTGATCATCCTCACATTTCCATAAGGTTGCAAAATAGTCCTGAGAGTCAGTGGGAGAAGACGTGAAAATTGAAGAAGTCCATCCCAAAAGCAACACATAGACCCAACCCCCAAACACATGCACACACGGGCAATGTTTCAGGAAAAAGGAAAAAAAAAGAAAAAGAAAAAACTTAGGAAAAGTTTTCCAGAATGGATGGGGTGTCTGGAGTTCAGCTGCCAGCTGCCACCGTAGCCTGCTTTATGTGTGTGACATTCCTGACTTTCCACTTGCAAGCATCCTGGAAAACCAGGAGCTCCACCTAAAACCAACCCTGCTCTGTTCCTGTCCTTCAACCAGGAGCATTTACTATCTCCAGACTGGCTCGTTCTTTGTGCTTGACAAAGCCCCAGGCAATACAATGTTTAAAAAAAAATGTCAATCATGAATAGGCAACGTGGTTTAATGAATGTAAAATGATCTACTAAAAAACTGATAAAATCAGCAATTCACAACAATAAAGAGCTCTAAATAAAAGCCACAGGCGAGTTAGGATGAGATAAAATAAGTGATTTCAAAGTTTTTAGTTTATATCAAAACCGAAGATAAATTGTAAATATCTTCTTACCTTCATCTTTCTCTGACCTTGCTTCTTTATTTCTCATCTATCTCATAGTTTCTCTTGGGAAGACCCCCACCTCCGTCAGTATTCAACTTACATTGAAGTGTCTTTATTATATAATCTAGTCCTGAAATTTCTTGGTCTTAAAGCCCCAAATCCCAGTTTGGTCTGAGTCTAGACCCATAAAGCTAAGGGGAACTTCTCAGGCTGCTAAGATGACCAAGTGAAGCTGTGTCTGTCCCCTTGCCAGCTCTCAGGCTGTTAAAGATGACAGAGCTGTCTGTCCTTTCGCCAGCTCCCCTAGGGATTTGTGCTGGGACTTCATCTCCACACCTTGTTGGTGAGTGTTCATATCTGTCATTTGGCTGATCCATCTTGCTTAAACATGGCTTCTGTGTTTCTTTCCTCCTGTGTTTCTAACCAGAGACTCACTAAAGGAGTGTTCCTGACACCAGGAATAAACAGTTCCTAGGCCTGTCCGTACTCCGTTCCTGGGTCATAATGTCCTAGCCCATAGTTTTCCCTAGAAAACAGCATCATAAAATCCACTTCCTCACATACCCTGGAACAGTCTCTTACCTCCTAGCTAGCAGCCTGAGACGCGGTGGGAAAAAGGACTTCTCTTTCAGCTTTCGTCCGAGGTCAAGGGTGAGAGTAGAGTAGGAGCAGCTGGTGGGGGTGAGTGATTGGGGAGACAGTGTCTGCTGGACAAATTCACCTTTTCATCTTTTACTCTAAGCCTTTCTTACATTTTAAAGAGATATGGATGCAAACTTTCTCCCTTTTTTTTCTAAAATATGCCTAATGTCATATAATTGTGCCATTATATACACAAGTCTACAGTTGTTTTTATTTGCTTTTGGTTGTTCGTATGTTGTTTGCGCCAAAACTTCTTCTTAACAAACCGTGGTCACATTATTTCTCTCATCCTTAAATTCATTATTGTTTTGTACTAAAAGATTTTTGTCAGGTCCAATTAAAATGTGTATGATTTATAAATTTAGCTATTGTGATCATTCACTAAAAGAACTGATAGGCACACACCATCATATAAATTTGGACAGTCTAAACATCTTAAAACCTATCAAAAAGGTATGTTTGAGTCTGTAAAATATGTCATAAAACTTTAAAATGCTAATTATTTATATAAAGCAACATTCATTAGAGTCATAAGATTTTATTAAGCTTTAAAATTTAATCTAACATATATAGAGATTTTTCTGAGGATTTCCTTCCAAGACAGATTCTAAATATATATACTTAACATAAATTTTTATGTCTTTTAGATAATGGATAATGTAAAGTCATATTTTTTCAAAAATTCTTAATATAAATTAAGAATTTTTATAAATATTTATAAAAACCTATAAATATAAGGTTTTTAAAATTAAGACTATTCTATATGCAAATTAATAAATGCATATATAGTCATGAAAAATCTATATGTTGTATATGTTGTTTCCTATTCATGATGAGGGTTATAGAAAATATCTCAACAAACAATACTATTCAAAATCTTGGCTTATAAAATATATCTTATGAATGATTATGCATATAAAAACTATTTATATGTTGTTTTAAATGTTTAAAAACAACATGTTTAAACATTTTTAAAAAACATAATGTAGTTAGTACCACACTGACTTGTAAATTCAGTAAATTCAGGTTGTTAACTTGGCCCAGCTTCCTTTTGGCTCACAATAAAACTAAAATTTTATCACTCAGTGTTGAGCACACCTTTAACCCCAGCACTTGGGAGGCAGAGGCAGGGAAATCTCTGTGAGTTTGATGCCAGTATGAGTTCTAGGACAGGCTCTAAAGATACAGAGAAACCTTGTCTCAACACACACACACACACACACACACACACACACACACACACAACCCTAAAATTTTAAGGAACGAAACAGTAACAAAATACAAAAGGGTATGTTTAACCAACTGACCACATTGGTAAATCAAATAGAAATAGCCAATAAGCATGAGTTTTTATTTTGGAACATTAAGTTTCTAAGGGCAAGAACTCCGTCCAGACGCTTTCTCTTTGCCCCTCCCCGCAACTCCAGTCCTGCCGCTTGAGGGCACAAAGTAACTTTAAGAGACTTTAAGACTGCTCCCACTCCAGGATGCATATTTTTCCTATTGGATACTTGCGAGCCTTTGAGATACCACTCTTTATTCCAAAGATTAGCAGACGACTTATGTCTCAGAATAGCTGAGATCAACAAAACAACCAACAGCAAATGCCGGAGGAAACGTAAAGAAAACAGAACCCTCGTTCACCGCGAGTGGAGCTGCAAGCTGGTTCGGCTCCACTGGAAGTCGATGTGAAGAATTCTGAAAAAGCTAACAGGTCTACCATACGACCCTGCCACGCCGCTCTCGGGCTGCGCGGAGACCTCCACATCCTGCTTCACAGACACTCACTCCGCTACATTCACGCCCGCCCTAGCCATCCTAGCCAGGAAATGGAAACAGCCCTCGTTTCCACAGAGATGGAAGACTGGGAGAAGAGCTGCACCAGTGGACTTGGGCTTTCCCTGATGTCCACAAAAGGGACACACAGAAAGGACAGTAGAAAATTCATGCTTTCTGAGGCGAGAAGTGGGCAGGCCCGGCAGGTGTAGTCAGCACCTGCATGGCGGGAGGGACCCCTGGGTTATATAAGTCATCTCTCTTTAAGGGGATCGTTTTCCCTGCCATCCTCCGTTACCTCTTCAGGTGTATCATGTTTCCGTTCCCTGTCTGGCTCCCAGCTGTCCCTTCAAGATGTTACACAGAATTTTTTTTTCCTATCGCAGGAGGTCTTTGACCCTGCCCGGGCAAGGGAAGCTCCCGCTGTCTTAGTCTAAGGACCCCACCTACCAGGAGCCAGGCCATTTCTACAGAGAGTCAGAGGATGTCACTGTGTTTTCATTCCTGCCTCGCTGGGTCTTCAGACTTGGGAGGCCCCACGATCTGCACCAGAAAGGAACTTCCTAGCTATGCAGCATGCCATTGTGCCAAAGGATGCTGACACTCATTTTGACACTTGGTGTCCGGCAGGAGACTACAGATCCACGTTTGTGTTCCCTTTCTCCTCGTCATCTAGCATTGGCCATTTCAGCACGATGAAATTACAAAGCTGTCATTAAAAATACCCAAACAGGGCCGGGCGGTGGTGGCGCACGCCTTTAATCCCAGCACTCGGGAGGCAGAGGCTGGTGGATCTCTGTGAGTTCGAGACCAGCCTGGTCTACAGAGCTAGT
>NC_022011.1:34595777-34596691 GCF_000317375.1 Microtus ochrogaster | reverse complement strand
AAGCGCAGGACACAAAGACAGAAAGACCCTACACAAAGTAGAGGGAAGGCTTGGTGGCCCTAAGATCCAGACTCTTCTCAAGGGTTTGGTTTTGTTTCTGTTGTTGCTGCTGATGCTGTTTTTGTTTTTAAGTCGTTGAAGGATCTTCTCGCAAACTAGGGTCAGTCTAAACGGACTCAGGTCGGCTCATACAGTGATGCAAACATGCCCTGGTGCTGTCTTGAACACCTCTGGTTGGTCCATGAGCAGGTGGGCCCTACCGGTGGGAGAGAAGCCTGCCGGACCTTTGCTTTCCACTGCCAGGCTCCTGCCTCAGGAGGAAGCAGCCGGCCACCTTGGAAGCCTGCCATCTTTGTTCCCCAGACATATCGCCTCTCCCTATCTGCCTGCCTGTCAGGGAATTTGTCTGACTCCTCTTCCCTCACTGTTCTCTAACTGGAGAGCATCCAAAGTCTTCGGGGCTGAGGCTTTTAGCTTTGCCAGGGGCTGGAGTGTCCTTGGTGACAACCTGTGCTTCCCCAGGTCTTGAGTATTGTTTTTCAACAACGGGACTCTTTTAGGTAGGGTCCCTAATGCTGGAACGAAACCCCATGACCAGAAGCAGCTTGGGGAGGAAAAGGTTTATTCACTCATAGTGTCATAAAGCAGTTCATCATCAAACAGAACGAGGATAGGAACGCAAGCAGAGTAGGAACTGGGATGTGGGAGCTGATGCAGAGGCCATGGAGAGGCACTGGAGGTTGATTCTGGTGATAAAAGATGTCTAGTTAGGGCATTGTTTTCCCAATTATTTGGTGACTTCATTTAGATTTCCTTTGCACAGCCAGGCAGTGGTGGCGCATGTCTTTAATCCCAGCACTCGGGAGGCAGAGGCAGGCGGATCTCTGTGAGTTTGATGCCAGTATGAGTTCTAG
>NC_022011.1:34590240-34594461 GCF_000317375.1 Microtus ochrogaster | reverse complement strand
CAGGCTCCAAAGCCACAGAGAAACCCTGTCTCGAAAAACCAAAAAATAAAATAAAATAAAAAAATAAATAAAATTTATAACTGGGGAGCTGGGGAGACGGCTCCGTCAGTGAGCGCACTTGTTGCTCTTGCAGAGGACCTGGGCTCAGTTTCCAGCATCCACATGGTGGCTCACAGTCATCTGTACCTCCAATTCCAGGGGACATAACACCCTCTTCTGACTTCCACAGGCGCCAGCGTGCACATGCACACACACACATACACACAAATGAAAATAAATTTAAAAATAAAGACACAGTCTTTTGAGATTCGTTAGGATATGTTCATGCTTTTTTAAATGCCTGTTAATTCATATATATTAATCAATGATCAACCAGCTTGGAACTTTTTCTAAGTGTTGATAATGGCTTTCTCATTGATGACCTGTACTTCTCAGAAACCTCTCATACCATCTGCATATAAAAATGATTTACCCTGTCTGTTTGTATGCCTCTGTATCAGGGAGAACTGGCTAAAACCTCCAATGTAACTCTAGGAGATAGACTAAGGCCACATGCTGAGTTCTAATTCACGAAGAGTCGCAGGGCTTCCTCCATTCTGACTGCAGTTCTGTGCTGTGTAGGTCCCCAGTCAACAGGCGGCGAAACGAAAGACGGCGTTTCTGCGACCTCTTCTGGCGAAAGGTTTGTCCTGGGGGAATGAGAGGTGCATTGCAGGTATGGTACGCCACCTTGTGGAAGTAAGAGTGTAGTGCACCTCAGCGGCGTCTTCTGCCATAGTTACCCTGGTCTTTCCAAAACCGGCAGCCAGGGTGGACATGGGTCACCCTCAACACAAACACAGTTCTTCTCTCTCCACCTCAGTGGGAAGTATCTGGGGAAGCGGAAATCCAGAGATAGTCAGGCAGGAAGAGTGCACTCCCTCTCCAGCGAGAGCCACGCTCACCTCTCCCCTTGGCAAAAGTCCCGTGACGTGGCTACAGAACCCCAGGGTACTGATGGTGTCATTGGAGAACTCGGGCGGGCCAGTGCCTTCGTTAGGGTTACTGTCGCCGTGAAGAAACATAGCCAAAGCAAATTGGAGAGGAAAGGGTTTATTTGGCTCACATCTACATCACTGTTCGTCTGAAGGTGGTCGGGACAGGAACTGAAGCAGGGCAGGAACCTGGAGGCAGGAATTGATGCACTGGCCATGAAGGGGCGCTGCTTACTGCCTTGTTCCTCATGGTTCCTCATGGTTTGCTCAACCTGCTTTCTTATAGAGCCCAGGACCACCAGCCTAGGGGTTATCCCCTTCCACAATGGGGCCAGGCCTTCCCCGATCAATCACTAATTAAGGAAACGACTTACCAGCTTGTCTGCTTACAGCCTGATCTTCTGGAGGTATTTTCTCAGTGGAGTTCCCTCCTCTCGGATGGCTATAACTTAGGTCAAGTTGACATAAAACTAGCCAGCACATAGTCCAATGGGACACTGGCCTCCAAATGCCCAGTTAAAAGTTCTCTCATTGGATATCATGATGAAATTAAATCATCATCCTGATTCCCATGAAGGAATGACATGTGCTGTAATCAGTGGTTGTGGGACACCAAGAAACATTCTACCTGGCATGGCAGTGCACATCTCTAGTCCCAGCCCTTGAGGAGAAGGGCAGGGCAAGCAGATCTTTGGGAGACAGAGGCCAGCCCTGGTTTACATAAAGAGGTCCAGGCCAGCCATAGGAAGATCCCATCTTCTAAACAGAAACACAAACAGAAACAAGCTGCCTCTGTCCCGGAGAGTCTTCTTCAGTAAAGTGGCACCACAGGCGAGTTTGTTATGCAGACATCATGAAGAACTCTGGGTGCAGAGTGTAAGGCCGAACTTCATCACGCCAAGAGAAGATTCTTAACGAATTCGGAAGCCTAGCAACAACGTGCTCCAGACAGCCAAAGAACGTCCCCAGAAATCAGTTATAACCTACTTTAACGGGAATTGGCTAAAGTACTAATACAAAAGTGTCAAGGCCACAAACTGATGGTTTTAGATGCAACACTCTGTGAGCCACATTAATAGAATTTATAATAATATGAGAAGGAATAAGAAAATAATAAAATTGTCCCATTCTGCTAAGAAACATCTGTATACATCTACCCCAATATCTTCCTATATAAAGACACTAACATGTTCCCATTATTGACAGCATGGTTACATGTGTCTTAAGACACCAACAGTACACAGCCTCTGTCTCCCAAAGATCTGCTTGCCCTGCCCTCCTCCTCAAGGGCTGGGACTAGAGATGTGCACTGCCATGCCAGGTAGAGTGTTTCTTGGTGTCCACAAGCACAAATGAGGCAGCTCCTACTAGCTGCTCACAGCACATGCCATTCCTTCATGGGAGTCAGGATGATGATTTAACTTCATCGTCACATCTGAGGAGAGAACTACATCATGGATTCATCAGGACACAAACAGACACCAGCCTACTGAAGCCTTTCTCCCAAATCAAGGACACGCACCACCACAGGAGGAGGAAAAACAGACTTCAGTCTGGTTGGTTTTATGATTATTTATACAGGAAGAGTAAGTCCTCTTAGGTCAGGGTGAATGACTGCAAACAGTTTCCCAACAAGCGATTCTTATTTCGTAAATGAGGGCATTTCTGTGGCGTCAGGCCGTGAGTACTTCTTATTGGCTGCATAATTCTGCATAATTCTGCCATTCTGTGGCTCTGGTTGGGTAAACTCTGAGTTTTCTGTTGAGGGAATGACTTTTGGATCTTGGTTGGAACTGGGATTTATATCTACCCCCCCCCCTCTCAAGCAACTGATGACATTTAACATTAAAGGATGGACAGCAGGTGGCACACCGGTCTCCTATGCATCTCCTCATTTCCTCAGGACAAATGTATGATGATCCGTGTTTTGGAAGAGGATGTCCAAACACCACCTTTGGTTTTCCACCATTTCATCTAAGACTTCTTCTATATCTGTTAATTTCTGCTTTTATTTTTATTACTTCTTGCTATCTAGTGGTTTTGGATCTCTCTGTGTAGTCCTCACTGACCTAGAATTCACTGGGTAATCCTGGCTGGCCTCAACAGTAACCATTGTGATGGTCTCTGAGTCTCCTAACAGCGAACAGAACGCTAACCATTGTGATGGTCTCTGAGTTTTCCAGGCAAATTGTACATATGAATCTTCCATGTTGGGCTGCGGTCGTCATTAGGTTGGAGGTATCAAATTGTTTTCCGGTGAATGTAGAATAGCTGAAACCGGCTGATACATTGGTCACTAAGTCTGAATGACGGACATCAGTGTCATGGTGTGTTAGTCGTCCTGGCAATCAGGAAAGTGTAGCAGATCACAGAGCTCTGGGGTCAGACAGGGGTTTGGTGTTGTGAGCTCCTGCTTACTTGATTACTTGAGCGATTAACTTCGTCTTCTGGAAGTTAATCCTTAAACTCCCCCCCCCCCCAATCCTGCTTTTGCAGAGACACCTACTGCTGTCTCTGATCACCCAGAGGGAGTACTGCATCCCCCCCACCCCACCCCCACCCAGGCAGCATGGCATCATCCTCCCCCTCCCTCCAGTATAATAAAATCTCCTTCATGCTGAGAATCTGGTGTCTGGAGTGTGTTCTGTGCCAACCCCGAGCCCCCTTCAGTGTGCCTGTTCTCTTGAAAGCGTTGCCTTGGTTGAACTTCTGAAAAATCCAACTGCTAAGCTGTGAGACATGAGTGCTCAAGAGATCATTATTTCCTAATTACAAATTAATTTACCAAGGCAGGTGAAGAATCAAAAGTGCAGTTGTGTTTTGGGGATGGGGTTGGAAAGAGAGACTTCACTTTCTCTAAATTTGCATTGTCTCCTTTGGACTTTTGCCATATGCATTTGATGCCCATTCAAAACGCCCTGAACAATTTAAAGGTTCTGCAGAATGCTTGTATTATGATATTTCTATGCTACACACAGTCAGGGTGGCCGACCGCTTTCTTTTCCAGGGTTACCCACTGAAAAGCCTTACTTCCCATTCATTGTCTTAATCCTGCTTTAAAATGCTGCAGTTTCTATATAATATTTTAAATAGAACAGTTTTAAGAGATCGAGCCTGTTAAATATCATTCCTTCTAAATGTGTGTTCAGTTCGGTCAGCATTTTTTTATCTTTGTGTGTGTGTGTGAATGTGTGTGTGAGAGTGTGTGTATGTGTGTGTGTGTGTGTGTGTGAGAGAGAGAGAGAGA
>NC_022011.1:34577891-34590140 GCF_000317375.1 Microtus ochrogaster | reverse complement strand
GAGAGAGAGAGAGAGAGAGAGAGAGAGAGAGAGAGAGAGAGAGTGTGAATGTGTGTGTGTGTGTTCCTATATTCATTCCTTAAATCTTCCCGCTGCTTCTTTCTGTTTCTTCAGTGCTTGGCATTCTGTGTGGTCATTTTCACTAGACTCTAAGTCAGGTGTGTAGGCACTTTTAACTATGCTCTCTGCACACCTGCCTCATGACAATAATGGGAATGTTTTCTGGAAATGTGGAGAGTGGGGTTTAGACTGTTGAAGGAGGCTGCTTGTTGGTTCCCGACTGCTCAGTCCAGAAATAACCACATGGAAACTGTAATAATTAAATCACTTCTTGGCCCATTAACTCTT
Source organism: Microtus ochrogaster (assembly GCF_000317375.1). NCBI lineage: Eukaryota > Metazoa > Chordata > Mammalia > Rodentia > Cricetidae > Microtus > Microtus ochrogaster. The sequence continues at coordinate 34,589,792 of NC_022011.1, read as the reverse complement.
GGACATTTGGTGAGCCTCCTGAGTACTGGGATTACAAGAATGTGCCACTGTGCATGGGATATTTTATAGTGCTATTCTTTATAAATTTTATTTAATTTTCTTTTATGTGTGTTGGTGTTTTGTCTGAATTCATGCCTATGTGAGGGTGCCGAATCCCTTGGTGCTGTAGTTTGACAGTCGTGAACTGCCGTGTGGTTGCTGGGAATTGAACCGGAGTCCTCTGGAAGAGCAGCCCGCACTCTTAACCACTGAGCCATTTCTCCTGCATTTTGGAAAATCACAGGGGTCAACACATCCAGAGTGCAATGGATAAGCCTAGCGTGGGAAAACCTCCTTTGTGGTCATGGTGTCTCCCCTGCCAGGTAAGTATGCTATTTTTAAAATATGTGTGGAATACGTAAATTTTAGGCAAAGAGAAGCCTTTTTTTCCCTATTGTACAGCTTGTTTTTGCATTGATCACCACTAGGTGGCAGTAATGCCTCCCTAGGCAATAAGAGGCTTGAAGACATTTGGGAAAACAGAAGCTCAAAGAACTTGAGGTCAAATGGTTAGTCTTACTGGCTGAGGCTAAAGAATGTGAATTATCAAACCAGCTGAATGAAGAAACTAAAATGAAAGGGAGGACATGATTACTCTGAAGGGGTGAAAGTGAAGGTTTATTATAGATACGAGGAAGAAAACAGACAGAGGCAGAGGAATCTGGAAGCGTTCACAGTGAACAGGACTGGCTAACTGAGCTGGACCATGCCAGGAGACAGGGAGCGGGAAAGGGAAAGAGGGAACCTGGAGCAGCAGCCAAGAGGGTCAGAGAGCAAAAAGGCAGAGTAGCCAAAATGTCTGTTATATAGGGAAGAGCATCTGAGGGGAGGGCAACCCAGCCCCTGGGCCGGGAAGTTTAGGGTAGGGGACAGGGAATGCCATCCAGGAGGACTCTGAAACAGGCAGGGGCTGAGAACAGCACAAATGGGCTTATGTCTTCCCCATTTGGTCCTCCCTGAGTCCTAGGGAAGTTAGATAAGCTATTCTTAATGTTCTGGAGCATGTAGCACCTATCTGTCTCACTTCTGATTGGCTCCCTGCAGAGTAGTCTGTGGTTTTCCTGGTTGTTGTAATGGTGAGGCCTGGTCCAAGTGTGGTCAGTCTGCAGCCTGTCATGGCTTCACTGATGCTAAGTTAGGCCTCTTCACAGACCACATCTGGCCACCAAAGGCCAACACTGTCCTATGTGGTAGCTGAAGATTTAATGTTGTCCCATATGACAGCAAAAGTCCTACAACCACTTACCCCAATGGGGCCATCAAGACCACCCGAGTCTAAGGGCAACCATCTAGGTAATGGGTCTCTGTCAATTTAACTGATACACAGGCCATTCAGAGTATGGTTCCTGCCACAATTTAGCCTTTTCAGTTCTTTGGTTGGGTTGATGGCTAACTATAGCTTCATCAATGCAGCAACTGCCACACATTAAAAAAAAAAAAAAGGCCTTACTTTTCTAGAGCTTTTAGGTCACTTGATAAAAAAGGAAAACTCTCAGACAGCTTTGCGTTACTACTACCAGGCTCCATATTAAAGGCAAAGAGGTTTCAGATATAAGTTTTACTATTTAAGGAATTTGTTTTGCAAATACTGTTAAAACAATGGCATTGAAGCAGGACATGATGGCACATGCCCTTAATCTCAGCACTTGGGAGCCAGAAGCAGGCAGATCTCTATGAGTTCGAGGCCAGTTTGGTCTACAGAGTGAGTTCCAGGACTCTGTTACACAGAGAAAAACCTGTCTCAGAAAATAAATAAATAAATAACCTACTCCTCCCTCCCACAAAACACAAACAAAAAGCAAAACAATGGGCCGGGCGATGGTGGCGCATGCCTTTAATCCCAGCATTTAATTTCCAGGACTCGGGAGGCAGAGGTAGGTGGATCTCTGTGAGTTCGAGGCCAGCCTGGTCTACAGAGCTAGTTCCAGGACAGGCTCCAAAGCCACAGAGAAACCCTGTCTCAGAAAAACCAAAAAAAAATAATAAAAAAAAAAATTGAAAACAATGGTATTGTAAGCTTCATGGAGTGAAAAAAAAAAAACAAAACCATAAGACTTGGATCCACCTCTCACAGGTCGAATGGACTCCAGATAAATGCCCTGTCAATCAAAAGTCTAAGGTCCCCTGCTTCTTGCCGATTCCAGCGGTGGGGAAGTTCCACATCTAAGTTTCCCTTTAATTCGTTCACTTTCACTGCTGTCCCTGTGTAGATCTGTCTTGGCAGAGTTCCACTAAGCTGGCAGACACCATCCAGAAATCACCTGCGAACTACCAACACCTCCAAATGCAATCTACATCGCCCAGGTAGTCCTATGAAACTGGAACCCTAAACTTCCTGAAAGCTGATGCAAGCCAGTCTAGTCCATGTGGTTGCTCCCTGTCTCTTCAGCTGGGTCAGCAAACCGGAGGCTTCTGATGAATGCCCCATTGCCCACATCCCCTCCTGGTTGTTGGCTGATATTCCAGCATTCCTGGGCCCTGAAAAAGCCATCCTAATTTCAGCTGGAGGTAGTTACAGAGGAGAATACATCACCCCTTGTCCTCAACAAAGGGCTGGAATATTAGGTCTAAGGAAATTTTCTGGTAAAGGGAACAAAATGGCTACCTCTAAGTATACCAATATTTTGAGGCCTTAACATTTGTTCTTTTTATGCCAACCAAAAGGTACAATTTGTAGATGAGCAATGCATCTTTTGATGCATTTTTTGTTTCCCCCCAAATAAAGAATGCTTAGACCCTTATCAGGGGTTTGCCAGGGACACATAAGACAAGGAGGAAATGAAGAACCAGGCTGTTTCCATTTTAGGCTTAAAAGTCATCTAATTGTAAAGACAAACTAGGTTCATGCCTGCTTATGATTAAACCTCTCTTTCTCAAAGATAGGACTATGTTCTGCCTGTAACTTTTTCTTCAGTTTCTCAAGACAGGGTTTCTGTGTAACTGCTGTGGCTGTCCTGAAACTCACTCTTGTTGACCAGGTTGGCCTTGAATTTACGGAGGTACACCTGCCTCTGCCTGGATTAAAGTGCCGGGATTAAAGGCGTGAGTCCCCACCGCCGGGTCACGCCTTAACTACAAATGGCTCTGTGTGCCTGTCCCAGGAATGGCGATCATGTCTTTTCTTTCATGGTTTATAACCATGTTGCATCCCCATCTTATCTACTACTTTCTCTGCTCTGGACTCTTCCAGATGCATCTGGATGTTTTCATTTTCATATCTACAATAAAAGAACCTGCTTGCTGGGCAGTGGTGGTGCATGCCTTTAATCCCAGCACTCAGGAGGTAGAGGCAGGCGGATCTCTGTGAGTTTGAGGCCAGCCTGGTTTATAAGAGCTAGTTCCAGGACAGCTAGGGCAGTTACACAGAGAAACCCTGTCTAGAGAAACCAAAAAAGAAAGAAAGGACAACACCTTCTGCTACCCATAACTTGGAGCAGTTACATCATCAGTCTTGGTGCTGAAGATGGAGTCCAGGACCCTGTACAAGCACATTGCCCTGAATCGTATTTGGTGGTGGGGCACAAGTGTGCAAACAGCTGCAACCAAGCCAGCGTGTTGCAATGTTGAGACGCTGCGTGTTTGTGAACAGGCAAGCCCAGGCCACTGTACCGTGGTGCAGAGACGTGGCAGGAATGCAAACATGCATGTTCAGGCCACCAGGTGGTGGCATGGGGACATGGAAGGCATATGAGCAGGCATTCTCTCACAGCCACGTGACAGTGCCAGGACGATGCCTGACTGTAAACGGGTGTGCCCAGGCCACCCCTGGTGTCATCGGGTTACAACTGGCATGAGAAAGTGCAAGCCTAGGTTGCCAACTGGCACCAATGAGATGCTGCTGACATCCAGGCCCGGGAGAGTCTGGAACTCCAGAGCTCAGCCTGTTCATCTTGAACAAGTAAGAAAGAAGGGCCTACAAAGGGTGGTCACACCTAGATCCTGCAGGGCTCCTGTTCTCCCTCTTCAGGACTCATTTTTCCAACTGCACACAATGCTGGTGGCTGATAAAACCAGGAATGTGGCTTGTGTGAAGACAGCCCAAGAAATCAGGATAGGAAGCATGTACCTGATCAAGCAGTTCCACTGCACGGAGCCCCACACCTGACACCTGCTGAGCTTCATCACACCCAGCACACAAACTTGAGACCTGTGAGAATCAGTTGGAACAGGCTAGGGGTAATACACACCCCCCCCCCCGGTGTACCATATAGTAATTGGTAAGGATGTGCATGTGTCAGTTCGCCCACAGTCTACCCTCAAGGAGATGGCCAAGGGCTTGTGGCTTCCCCAGGGCAGGTAGCTGAGCTTTGACTAGAAAAAGCAGCCTTGTGCCTTTCCAAGCCTTTACGTCTAAAGAGACTGCTAACAACCCTAAGACAGGACAATCGTGGTAAAGACAGCCAGGAGCCGGGGGATGGTGGCGCACGCCTTTAATCCCAGCACTTGGGAGGCAGAGACAGGCGGATCTCTGTGAGTTCGAGACCAGCCTGGTCTACAAGAGCTAGCTCCAGGACAGACTCCAAAGCCACAGAGAAACCCTGTCTCGAAAAACCAAAAAAAAACAAAAAAAAAAGACGGCCAGGACTTGGATTTGTGTTCCTACTGCAAGTAGTTACCTTGTGATTTATTGACCTACAATTTCGTACATGTATATAAGACATTTTGGTCATCTTCACCCATTTACCCCTCTCATTCCCACAGGTGCCAAATAACCATTTCTCTAAGTCAGAAAATGTGCTTGAAGGGGGGAAGCTAAGGAGCAGGAGCCCTGAAGATAGGGCCAACTGTGACAGCTTGCATAGGTGCGAAGAGCTTGAATTGGGGTCTCATTGCAGTCCAGAGGGGCTTAGACCACGTTGCCCAGACTGGCCTCAAACTCAAGGCCATTCTCTGGCCAAAGCCCTGGAACACAGAGATTACAAGTACGAGCCACCATTAGAGATTTTAAGTTCCAAGTATTTATTGCAAGAATGGCTGGACAGCTTTGAAACGGGAACAGTACAGGGATGTGACCGGTTAGAGCTGTGCTCCCAACTTCTTGTTTTGCCTACTTCGAAATGTAAAATTTCAGAAAAAGCGTCAAGACCCTTCTCCCCGCCTGAGCACTCATTGCCCTTCACACCGATCCCAGACTGCCGACACACACCCCTGCAGCCTCAACTCAGTGAACTGTGGAACACCAAACCTAACCAGGGCGTTTTGCTTTGTTTGAGGCGAGGTCTCACTCTGTAGCCAAAGCTACCCTGGAGCTGTGCAGTTTAGGCGAGCCTGGAACTCCTGGCAATCCGGCTGCCTCGGCCCCCACATGCTGGGATTGAAGACATCAGCCATCATGCCTGGCTTCAGCTGGCTCTCATTCACACTCGAGGCCTCGGCTGCTCTTTAGACTGAGTGCACCCCTAAGCTGAAGTAAACGGTACGAAGTCTCCTCCTAAACCCTCAGGTCCACAGATCCTCAGTACTAACCCGCGTAGATCTCTTGCGCAGCCGCAAATCGCTCGGAGAGGAAGAGGCATGGTCCTGAGCGGAAAAGCAAGGCCCCAGAACGGAAGTAGTGGGAACTCGGAGGCGGCCGGAACGGGGACCAGTAAGAACGCGGGACTAGCCGGAGCCCGGAAGTGCGGACTAACTCTGTGGTCGTTCCTGAAGCTCAGGTCTCAGCATGGCTTTGGGAGGGAAGGCACCCAAGAGGAAGAAGGTCCAGGAGCTGAGGTGAGCGGCGCGCGGCGTTGGCGTGGGTGCGGGGTGGCGAGTGGCTCGCGGCCTGGAAGAGACTGTGCCTGTGTTTGCAGACAGAGCCCTGAAGATGGCTTGGGGGACGCCGCCGCCGACTACCAGGTGGGACAGGTCGCCGACAGCCTGCGGGGCGGCCAGAGACTTTCCGAAGGCGCGACGGGGCGGCTGGCAGCTCTCTTCAGCGCCGCGGAGTCACAGGCTGCACCCGTGTTTGTTCCTGTGCCCCAGGTGAGTCCCCGGACTGCGGCTTGAGTGTCCCCTTAGAGCTAGGTGTAGAGGGTAACTCGCCTGACAGCATCAGCTGTCCGCCCCTGGAGCAAGACAAGCCTTTCACCCCCAGCCCTGTTTATTGGTTGACAGGGTCTCTTGTAGCTGTTTAGCCTCAGATTCTGTAATGTACCCGAGGACGGTCGTCCTCCAGCTTCTTGAGTGCTTAGATTACAGGACTGCTCCATCATATCTGACTTTACTTTTTAGTTTGAGAAAGGGTCTCACTAGTTGCCCAGATTGACTTTTAGCACACACTGTAGCCCAGATGCCATACTGCTGCCTCAACTTTGCACTGAAAAGTGGAATCACAGGTGTGTGTGTGTGACCAAGCCCATCAAATCTGGGTTCACGACTAATGAATGTCAAGAATTCTCTGCTTCTCTTTAACCAGTGAGGAAGAAGTAGTATCAATCTAGAAAGAGCACAGTGTTGCTCAGGGATTTGGAGATGAGGACTTTGCTATGTAGCCCTGGTTGGCCTGGCATAGCTCCTACCGCCTCCACATCCTGATTGCTGGAGTTAGCGGCATAGGCCACAACACAGTCATAGGGCCAGAATTCTTAAGAGCTTGACGTATTAAGTGTGACTTGAAACTCTTGAAAGGAAACCCCTAAGAAAAGAAAACCCGATGATGAAGAAGAAAGTACATCCCAGATTAAAAGGCCAGCTGTGCCAACCCCTGCCAAAAGGATGAAAGTGAAGAAACTCTCTGATGCAGAGGAGAGGCTGGCAAACAGGTTGGTGAAGTTCTCCTTACTGGGTTAACTATATCAGGCGGTTTTGAAAAATTAATGTTCATCTTAATTTTTTCTTATTGCATAGTTCTCAAATTAAAAAAAATACATTATATAAAGTCTCATAGTATAGATAGCTAAAAAATACAAAGACCCCATTTATCCAAAGTGAACAGCCTTTCAGGTCTTTCCTTTCCATCTCTGCCTCTTGTTATTTCTGGGCCATCCTTGGTAGGTCTTTACCCCCATGACTGTAACCCTGTGTTTTATGTCTTCAGTGTTTCAGGTGGCTATCAAACATGAATTTGGTTTTTCATGTGGAAACCAGATTTCCATCATTAGCTTAAACTTTTTTTATAGACTATTTGAGTTAGTTTCCAGATAGCTACACCAGTACTACTTTTCCAGTTATTGTTTCTCGCTGTTTTGGGGAGGTGAGTTAGGGCAGGGGTTTCCTTCCTTTCTTCCTTTTTCTTTTCTTTTAAGATTTATTTATTATGTATACAGCGCTCTGTCTGCATGTGTGCCTGCTGGCCAGAAGAGGGCACCAGTTCTCATTACAGGTGCTTGTGAGCCACCATGTGGTTGCAGGACTGGCTTTGTCAGCTGCTGTTGTTTTTGGTTTGTTGTTTTGTTTTTGACTCTTTTCTTTGGTTGTTCCTTAAAAACTAGGGAGAGTGCCCTAGCAAGTGCTGACCTAGAAGAAGAGCTTCATCAGGAGCAGGGGCAGGAAAGGAGAAGGTCTCAGTCTCTTGGTAAAGCAGCAGGTGGAGAAACACTTGGTGTGAACCTCAGCCACGATGGAGACCAAAGAAGAAAAATCCCACTCAACCCTGAAGAAGAGCGGTTGAAAAACGAGAGGACTGTGTTTGTCGGCAACTTGCCTGTCACGTGTAATAAGAAGGTGAGCAGGAGGGGCAGTTTAAACCTAGGGGAGTTGTCGGCTGAGGTCACTTTTTTATTGAGCTAATCATTGATAACTCACTGCCGTAGCTTTGCCATGCTTCCTGCTCACCACACCATAGATGGTTATGGTGCCGACACCTCCTTGATCCTAGAGTCACAGACACAATTTGGGCTGTGTGTTTGTGTATGTGTGTGGTCTAATTCAGGCTTCTGAAGGTCATGTTTGAAGCAGCAATAGCTTTTCCTGGCTTTTTTTCTCTTCTGCTTCCTTCCTGTTAACGCCTCTAGAATGTAAACTGGATCGTTCTCTTCACTGCTCTGTGTGGAGCACAGGAGAGGACGCCTGACACAGCACAGGCTCAGTGATGTCTGCTGTGTGGAATAGTGAGCACCCAGGTGCCTTTCGTGCTGCAGGCTTCACTGAAGCCGTACCTTTGCCTTCTATGAACATGTGGTTGGTCTTCACTGCCTGAGCAATCCTCAGGCCCACATCCTGCTCACCTTTGGAAGGATGGGATGATAGTCTCCTTCCTTAAAAGCAGCCTAGGAAACACTGACTTTTATTCTGTCCCCTAGTCCCCTAGTGTTTTTTTGTTTTGTTTTGTTTTTTTTTGGTTTTTCGAGACAGGGTTTCTTTGTGGCTTTGGAGCCTGTCCTGGAACTAGCTCTGTAGACCAGGCTGGTCTCGAACTCACAGAAATCCGCCTGCCTCTGCCTCCCGAGTGCTGGTATTAAAGGCGTGCGCCACCATCGCCCGGCCCCTAGTGTTTGATTCATAAAGATAACATGTACTATCTTTTAAAAAAATCTTTTTAGATTTGTTTCATGTGTATGAATATTTTGTGTATGTATGTGTACTAATATGTGCCTGTGGTGGTCAAAGAAGTAATAATCAGATCCCCCGGAAGGTGGAGTAACATGATTGTGAGCTGCCATTGGGTGCTGGGAGTCAAACCCAGGTCCCCTGTAAGAGTAGCAAGGACTCTTAACCACTGAGTATTTCCCCAGTCCTCCTTTCTGTTTGTGAGACAAGATGTCTTTATGTCTTCACTCTGGCTTCTAACTCATGGCAGTCCTTCTGCCTCCACCCCCAAAGTGCTAGGGTGAGACACCAGCCCAGTCGTTTTTTGTCAGTTGGGTACGCGTCTCCCTGAGTCACCCTGTGTACCCTGGTCTAGCCTTGAGATCTCAGGCATTCTGCCTTAGCCTCCTGTATACATTTTGCTGTTGGTTATGATCTCCCCTTTATGTCATAAGAACTCAAAGGAAAGGTGCTCTGCAAAAATATTCCTACGGTTTAAGTTAGAATTAGTTATAGAGATTATTGTCCTACCCCTTAAAAATGTATGTTCTTGAGACTGGGATTCTCTTGAAGTAGTGTTCTGAAGTAAACAGTTGGCAGATTTCCCTGTGGGTTGGTGTCATTAAAAGGCAGTTTGGGTTAGCCAGTGTAAAAAGATCCGAGAATGTGTGCAAGACACAAGTCTGACCTCAGTTTAAGTGTCTCACAGACTGTAAGCATTGGAGCCTACAGCTAGCACCGGCCATGAGTAGATGCTAATGTCAACCTCAGTTGTGTTCTTCTCCCCAAGTTTCTGTAAACTCTTCTTGTCCATACTGCTGAGTAGTCACCTGCTTTTCTGATGTGCTCTTTGGATTTTAGATGCCGGATGTGAACACTAATCTCGCTTCCACTTTGGGTTTCTAGTGCTGGGATAAGAGACGTAGACTACTATAGTTGGTTCTGGAATGTTCTTAAAGTGTAGCAGTGAACACAGATATTCAAGGTATTAACTAACATGTATGTGTTTATTGTTTATTTTAGAAGCTGAAGTCATTCTTTAAAGAGTATGGACAGATAGAATCCGTACGATTTCGTTCTGTGGTAAGTGTCTTCTACCCCTAAAAAATGCATGTCACTGTGCTTTATCTGTAAATCAAAACTGATGGCCTCATGGTGCCCAGTGTCTGCTACGTTCAGATGATTGTCTCTGCTGTCAGTAAAGTAGACAGAAAGGTTGCTCCTCACCAGGCAGTCTCCTTCAAACTGCAGCTAGCCTGACTTGTGTTGTGTAAACAGAGATTTTTGTCGGGACCACCAACTTTCCGATATCCATGTGACTTATTATTAATCATAAATGCTTGATCAGTAATTAAGTCTTGTTACTAACCACCCTGACAACTTACCCCATATTTTTAATTTATTCTCTGCCACATGGCGATACCTTTTTTGCCTCTATGCATCTCCTGGCAACTCCATCCTTCTTCCCAGAGTCCTCTCAATTTGGCTGTCCTGCCTGACATCTTTCTGCCTAGCTATCGGCCAGTCATTTCTTATTAATCCAATCAGAAGGCACCTTGGCAAAGACATATCTTCACAGACTTACAAAAAAATTATTCCAAAATAGTGTGCGGTAGATGAGTATGACTGTTATAGGCAATGCTTAGGCACTTGTAGAAGGCATTGGTATCTACTTTCATTCTCAACCAATTATGCTAGCGTTCTCAGGATGAAATACACAGTATAGTTTCTGTTTCTGTTTGCTTCCTCCCTACTGTCCTGGAACTCTAACTACATAGACCAGGCTGGTCTAGAAAGTGCTGGAATTAAAACTGTAAGTCATCACAACCAGTAATATGTATTTTAATATTTCCAGTGTAGTTAGCATGCACAGGTAGTGTTTACCTTCTTTCTAGTTATTCTTTCTTACATGATTCTCTCAGGGCTTCTCAGGGCTGAAAGCGTAGATCAGCAGTGGGAGGCTTGTCTAGCATTTGTAGTTTCTCATTCTCCACACTGTCAAGGTCTGAGCTGGGTAGTTTTGTTGCTGCTGCCTTTTGCTGCCTGGGATGATCTTTAAATGCCTGCAGTCTTGCCCCATCCAACAAAGGCATCCCTGAAGGATGCCAAGTGTCCCATGGGAAAAAACTGGCTGGCTTATTTATTTATTTATTTATTTGTTATGTATACAACATTCTGCCTCGATGTATGCCGGCATGCCAGAGGAGGGTGCCAGATGTCAGTACAGATGGTTGTGAGCCACCATGTGGTTGCCGGGAATTGAACTCAGGACCTCTGGAAGAGCAGCCAGTGCTCTTAACCTCTGAGCCATCTCTCCAGCCCCAAAACTGGCTTCTTTAAAAGTATACATTTTCACTAGCAGAGTGCCCATCTTTAATCCCAGCATTTGGGAGGCAGAGTTAGGCAGATCTCTGTGAGTTTGAGGCCAGCCTGGTCTACAGAGTTAGTTCCAGGACACTCAAAGCTACACAGGGAAACCTTGTCTCTAAAAAAATGAAAAAAAAAATAAAGTAGACATTGTCTAAGATTTTGACAGTCCTCATCATTTCTGTTGATGTGTTTTTTTTCCCCACTGTTATCACCTATTTTATCTGCTCTTCTGAGCTCCATTTCCCAATATGGAGGTCTTATCTGACCCACTAACTGGGGTGTCTTGGCCCACACTCTAGTTATGGGATGCCTGTTTTTAGCCTCCAAGATGTGGCATTGCCTTTAACTTCTTTGGACCACCTGGCTTGTTACTTACTCTGTTTGCTTTTCACATGGGTATAGTCAGAGTTTTCCCATCTTAGCAGCTGCTTCCAAATTACCACACAGAGACTTAGTATTATGTATGAATACTTAACCAATAGCTCAGGCTTATTACTAGCTACCTCTTACATTTAAGTTAACCTATTTCTATTAATCTATGTATTGCCACATGGCTTGTGGCTTTCCCTCTCCTGTAGCATCTCTTGCTCTTTTGGCAGCTGCCTGGAGTCTCTCTCTGACTCCATCCATCCTTCTTTCTCTCTGTATTCTCAGTTTGATTACCCCACCTATACATTTTGCCTGGCATTGGCCAATCAGCTTTTATAAGCCACTGAGAGTAATACATATCGATAGTGTAGAAAAGGGTTGTTCCACTGCGTTTCCCTGTTTCCATCTAATTAAGGGAGGTTTTAACTTTAACATAGTAAAACTATATAATAAAAACAGTTATTGGCGGATCTCTGTGAGTTCGAGGCCAGCCTGGTCTACAAAGTGAGTTCCAGGATAGGCTCCAAAGCTACAGAGAAACCCTGTCTCAAAAACAAAACAAAACAAAACAAAAAACAGTTATTGGGCTGGAGAGATGGCTCAGTGGTTAAGAGCATTGCCTGCTCTTCCAAAGGTCCTGAGTTCAATTCCCGGCAACCACATGGTGGCTCACAA
>NC_022011.1:34575967-34577791 GCF_000317375.1 Microtus ochrogaster | reverse complement strand
CATACACACAAAGAGAATATTGTATACATAATAAATAAATAAAATAAATATTTAAAAAAACAGTTATTAAGCAAGAATTACAGTAATATCCGATCTATTTATTTGTATTTGGCAAATTAGAGAAAATACTCTATTATCTATTTTATCTTAGTGAGTCTTAAGTTTTATATCTAATTTATCTTTTATTATAACTAAGAAAAACTATAACTGACAATTTAATCTTCAATTCTGTCAAAGACCCCAGAAGATGGTGGGGCAGCCAGCTTTGGCCTACAGGCCTAGCATATCTGACAGACTTTCCTGTGAAGCAGGGAACTTTGAAGGACTCTCCAACTGTGTCTTAGCAAAGTTTGGCAGTCGCCTTTTTGGTGTCCCGTTGGTCCTGTTTCAACAGTAACTGTTATAGCATTGAGGCAAGGGCAGTTTCTTTGCCCATGTGACTAGCTTTTGACAGAAACAAAACAAACTTCATACAGAATTTCTTCAGTGCCCATCATCTTTCTTTGAAGTAAATGAGTGCTGTTAGGAGCAGAGGTGACTCATTGTCATGAAAGCCTTAGGTTATTAGAACATTTTAAATACCATATTCTGTAGGTCTTTGAAGTGTTTGAAGACCACCTGTCTCATCTAAAATGTATGTTTAACCTTGAAAACACACCTAACATGACTACATTTGATTGTAATAAGTGACTACTAACTGGTATTTTTTAAATTAAACATTACATTTTTAAATGAGCTATATAAATACAATATTCCAAACAAGAGTAGAAACATAACACAAATAACTAAATTAATAATAGTAGTTACTATTAATAAACTAAAATTCATAATAATGTGAAATACTTTGAGATTAACAGTTGTTTTTTGCATTAAAGTAGATTTATTAATCTACTGTTTTATCTCATCTTTTCTATATCCTAGCCCCCTTTTCCTTTAGAAAGAGATCTTTAATTTTAACTCCTTTGTTTAGCTTTTTTCCTGACTATGACCCATAACAATTTGTAACCAAACCCCCTAAACAATGACAAATATCCATAATTCATTTTGGAGGGATGTTGGCATTGTTCTTCAGACTACTTTCTGTTCTTTTGGGGGCACTGAGGGACACTGAGAAAATTTAGGGTTATGATCAAGTCCTGATTGTAGTATTTTGTGTAGCTGGATCATCTCAGCTAGTGGCCTTGAAGCTGTTGTGGACGTCGAATTTGGGAGCTGTATCAGAGGCTCTCTGGGCCATCTACTCCCACTGGAGATTTTTCAGGGAGTCTTCCTTGGTCAAACCTGATTTTTTTCTTTTAAACCTAGAACAAATCCATAACCTTTCTTTCCTTGTGCAAACAAAAGTATAACCTCTCCTTGAAAACAACATATCTTTTGACTTAAATTTTGAAGTCAAGATAATTTTAAAATATATAGACTGGTTTTCATATAGTTTTCATAATCAAATCTCTCTTAGCAGTTATTTCCTCATTAACAGTCACAAAAGCTAATGACAACACAGTAGCATACAGATCCAGACTTTGTGTATTTCCCATATTTACATGGTTTATATTTTTTATTACTCTATTTCTATTTAAGGACTTTATTTTAAAACTTTTTGTTTGTTTGTTTTTGCTTTTGTTTTTCAAGACAGGGTTTCTCTGTAGCATTGGAGCCTGTCCTTGAACTAGCTCTTTTAGACCAGGCTGGCCTCGAACTCACAGAGATTTGCTTCCTCCTGAGTGCTGGGATTAAAGGCATGTTGTAATAATAAGAGCGGCGGGGCTGCGTCCCCAGCACCCCGGCCGCCTGGCTAGCTTATGCCCCGAAATAACAACACACAAA
>NC_022011.1:34555282-34575823 GCF_000317375.1 Microtus ochrogaster | reverse complement strand
CCCGAGAGGAGAGCTGTCGAGTCTGAGCTCACTTCCTCTTCCTCCCAGCATTCTGTTCTGTTTACTCCTCCCACCTATGTTTTAACCTATGAGGGCAGCCAAGCAGTTTCTTTATTGCTTAACCAATGAAATCAACAGATTGATATATGACATTCCCACATCAGCATGTGCTACCACCACCCAAAACAATATATTTTTAATCCAAGACTGTATATATTCTTCTTCTCCCTTCCAAGCCTATGCACATTGATAAACACATAATAGACTGGTTAGAGGCTCTTTTTGTCTGAGTCTGTCCTTATTGTGTATCTGTAACTCTGTAACCTTTTCTGTCTGCATGAGCAGAAACCCTAAGCTAGCCAGGCAGTGCACAGCTGGGAGATACCTCTGTGTACCACAGCCTGTGTGGGCCTGTGGGAATCGGCCATGCGGCTTAGTTCAGGGTGAGCTGGCAGTTACCAGGAGCTGTGTCTCTCTACTGCAGCAGGCATGAGAAATAAAAGGCTAAGGCGTTGCTCCAGGCTCTGTTTCTGTGTTTTAAGATTGTTTTTGGAGCTTTGTTAGGTCTTATGTGGAATTCCAGTCCCACCTTGAAGTGCCATATGTAGGCAGAGTTTCCCATCCCAGCAGCCACTTCCAAATTACCACACAAAAACTTGGTTTTTTTTGTTTTTTTTTTTTTTGTTGTTGTTGTTGTTTTTCGAGACAGGGTTTCTCTGTGGTTTTGGAGCCTGTCCTGGAACTAGCTCTTGTAGACCAGGCTGGTCTTGAACTCACAAAGATCCGCCTGCTTCTGCCTCCCAATTGCTGGGATTAAAGGCGTGTGCCACTACTGCCTGGCAAACTTAGTATTATTTATAAATGCGTGGCCAATAGCTCACGCTTATTACAGCTAACTCTTACATTTAAATTAACCCATTTCTTTTAATCAGTATAGTGCCACATGGCTTGTGGCTTTACCTGTCCTCTAGCATCTCTTGTTCCCTCAGCAGCTGACTGGAGCTCTCTCTAACTCCACCTTCTTTCTCCCATATTCTCAGTTTGTTCCTGCCACCTGTTTGTTTTTCCTGGCCTTGTTCAGCTTTCATAAGCCAATGAGAGCAATACACAGTTGTAGTGTTCCACAGCTCCTGGGGTTTTTCCATCGTTGAGTCATTCCTTTCTTTTCTCCTGGCCTATCTCTACTCATTGCTTCTTTTTAAATTTTTTATTTTTATTGGGAATCTCTTTTTTTAAGATTTATGTGTATGGGTGGGTTGGTGTTTTACCTTCAGTTATATGCATGCAGTGCTTGTAGAGGCCAAAAGAGGGCAGCAGATCCCCTGGCAGTAACTGGGATCCAGGGCTCATGCTTGTGTTGGGAGACCAGCCTGGATCCTCTGAAAAAGTAGTGAGTGTTCTTTACTGCCAAGCCATCTCTGCAGCCATCTTACCTATTCTATTTCCTCATGTTAGAACAGCTGACCATGCTGTGGCTCTCCCTTCAATCTTCCTTCGTTGATACAGCATCCCATGGTCTACCGCATGAGTGGTCATCCTGTGGGTTCTTCAGTCTCTTCTCTCAGTGCACCACTGACTGCCCTGAGCTGAAGCCACTTGTTCTGTTGACCTGTGTGACCTTCTCATAGCTGCTCCCTTGTCACTTGGCTTATTGCTGTGCTGCTGGTATTATGTGCTCCTGGGTCTCTGGGACTGTGTTCCCAGGACCAAGATCATCCTCAATACACACTGAGTCCACGGCTTGCCTGGGCTACAAAGGCCCTGTCTAAAACAAATAAAGACTCCAAAATATTTTGGGGGCCCGATGGATAAATAATCTCTTAGATGCGAAGATTATATATCACACACATTTCCTCCTGACCAGTTCAGACGTTTTAAATACATAGAGTGGAGAGGAAGGTTTAATTTATAAATGCTGCCCCCCTCCCATTTGCTTTATAAAACTGTTTTCATCCTGTTTCTCATGACTCTTCGCTGTGTTGGAGTCATCCTACAGTTTGGGCACCTAGTGTCTGTGCTTGTGCTGTGTTGTCTGCGAGTAGCTGCGGACTGTGAGGCTGTCTGGGAATTTCTTGTCTCTTCTCCCTTCTGTCTGAGATAGGACTTCCTGTGTCCCTGTGCAGCTCAGGAGGGTAGATGTATTCCTCATCTTCTTGTCTCAGAGTCGGGATTACAGGACTGTAGAGTGTGCCGCAGCTCCTGGCTCACACGCATTAGAATGATTGTCTCTGATTTAATTTCCCTAAGGTGTTTTGAGCTGCATGTGGTTAGCTACATAGTTTGGCTTTTACTAAAATGTAACTTACGTGGCTGGAGGCATAGCAGAGGTAGACCACATGCTGACATGTATGAAGTCCTGAGTGCAGTCTCCAGCCCTAAGAAAGGGGAGGAATAAAAGTGTTAACAAGTTTGAAAAATACTCCAAAATCAAATTTGTAATGTTTTTTTTTTTCCTTCTTAAAAGATGCCAGCAGAGGGAACACTAACCAAAAAATTGGCTGCAATAAAGTAAGTTTATAATTAGATTATTTTCTTTTTTTAGACTATCCTAGTGTTCTATAAGGTCTACCCTGATTTATTTCCGTATAACTGTTCGTGGCTAGTTTGTTTGTTTTCATCTTGTAGTCATAAATAAGTGGAGTGAAGGAATGGTTTGGTTTGGTTTTTTGAGACAAGGTCTCATTATGTAGCCCTGACTGACTGACTGACTTTGAGCTTACAGAGATCTGCCTATCTGTGCCTCCCAAGTGCTGAAATTAAAGGTATGCACTACCGGGCCCAGCCAGGCCTTACATTTTTAAGACAGTGTCTTGCTATGTAACTCAGTAGGCATGGAACTCCTGATTCTTCTGCCTTTGTTTATGGGTGCTGAGCATATAGGGGAGCACCACATATCTGGCCACTTTTAGGACTGTGACATTTGAGCCTGGCGAAAGCATTGCCACAGTCTGCATCCTGAATGCCTCCTTAGTCCAGTCTGCTGGTGTGCCTGTGCAGTGCGTCTGCCTCTGCTGTAGGCAGTGCTCTCTCGCCTACTTTCTGAGCTACGTGTGCTAGTGTGTTTGTGAGCAGACCCCACATTTCATGATGCTCCTCCCCCTTGATTCTGGAGGTGGCATGTGTCTGAGCTATGTGTGCTAGTGTATTTGTGAGCAGACCCCACAATTCATGATGCTCCTCCTTGATTCTGGGGATGGCACGTGGGGCCTGGTTTGCGCTAAGCACTCACACTACCTCTGAGCACACTCCAGCCCATTCTGTCCTGGTCTGACTTTCCTCAGCAAGGTTTTGAGATCTGTGCTGTGTACATCAGTGATCTGTTCTTTGTTAATACTGTTCCCTCGTGTGGAAAGTGAGCATTAGGTCATTCACTAGCCCTTTAGCATCCAGTGATTCCAGATTTTACCTTTCATGCATTAAAGGACTAAAACCATTTGTGGACAGGTAATGTCTCCTGACAAAGTCCCTGAGGGAGAATGTCTGTGCCATATAGTCAGTGTGTTTTAGCTTCCTAAAAGGTAGCCCCCTACTGCCCATCGTCTTGCATGGTTTTCATTCCACCAGCACTCGGTGA
This sequence comes from Microtus ochrogaster, assembly GCF_000317375.1. Lineage (NCBI taxonomy): Eukaryota > Metazoa > Chordata > Mammalia > Rodentia > Cricetidae > Microtus > Microtus ochrogaster. The sequence goes on along the minus strand of NC_022011.1, from coordinate 34,572,249 downwards.
GAATACCACATGTCCATGTCCTCTGCAGCCTCAGGACACTAGTGTCAGCCTTTCTGAAGACTCCTTGCTATGCTTTTGTAAGATGGCAAACATCTTTTTATGTGCTTACTGGGTTTTTACTGTTTGGTCAAGTACTGTAAAACTTCATCTGTTAGCCGGGCGGTGGTGGTGCACGCCTTTAATCCCAGCACTCGGGAGGCAGAGGCAGGCGGATCTCTGTGAGTTCGAGACCAGCCTGGTCTACAGAGCTAGTTCCAGGACAGGCTCCAAAATCACAGAGAAACCCTGTCTCGAGAAACCAAAAAAACAAAAAACTTCACCTGTTTACTGCTGTCTTTTTTTCCCTTGTTTCTGAGGGAGAGAGAGATGGACGGCGTGGGGGAGAGTTACATATTCTGCATGCAAAAGCTTTGGTGTCATTTAAAGGATCAAAAGGACAAGAAATTTCACATGTTATTGAGGATCCAGTGTGGAGGGCTGCCATTGTTAGTGAGCTGTAGTGTAGTGGGAATGAGGGCACCAGGCTGTGCTATGTCCCCAGGTTCCCCCGCTGTAATGTTTATTTGTAATGTGTGTGTATGGGCGTGTATGTGCAGTGTGCGTGTGGGAGCTGCTCTCTACCACCAAGTGGTACTAGAGGACCAAACTCAACCTGTCAGTCTTGGTGGCCGGCATCTTTACCCACCAAGCCATCTTTTAGGCTAGACTTGGCCTTTTGCCTTTGATGGGTCTTAATATCCCGTACCGTGTTGCTGACAGGAGGTTCCCTTTCCTCTTCTAGCCCTGGAGTCTTGGCTCTGTCCCGAGTGGCAGGCTGACTGTTCCTCCCCATAGCATCTTCACCTTTTCCTTCACCTGGAGGAGAATCCAGGTGGGCTTGCATACTCTCCTCTAGCCTGTTGTCAGCGTAGATGTTCTCTGGGGCTCATGCCCAGGCTCCGTCTTCTGTGGATGCCAGCTCAGATCTGAGTACACCCATAGATGGTCCCCTTGCAGCATCAGTGAGACTGAACCGTGCAGGTATTGTCTCTCTTTGGAGAGAGGAGCCTGGCCTTAGTGTCCAGGTGCTTTCCTCCAAGACTCTTGCTCTCTGGGTTCCACCAGTTGTGATGCTGTGGATTAGCTGCTAAGGACAGGAGAGATGCTCTTTCTGGCTTCTGTGCTATAGTGGAGACAGAACATTACCTGACATGAGTGGTTCATGGTCCCCTTTAGTCTGATGTAAAAGTCCACTGAAGTAGACCCACCTGCTTGCCGCTCGTATTCATGGGACAAAGATCTTTCTGTTCTGTGTTGCTGGGGTCAGCGTTGGGTTTGTTGGCAGCTGTGTCTTTTGGGGAGAGTTAGGTGCTGGAGAGCACTGACTGAGTGTCTGTCCTGTAGCTTGTCAGCTTTTTGGCTACCATCAACACTTCTCAGACCTCAGTTTCTTCATCATGAAGTCAGAAAACAACACCTACGCCGGGTGAAAGGTCTAGGTTAGTGCTGGGCAGTGTTTTGTGTCTAGTAAATCATAGCTGTTTTCCTCAATAGGAAGGTATCAGATTGTGCATAGGAAGTCACAGAAACCATGACAGTGCTGAGATGGAGAACAGACAGGCGCCCTGTCTCTAACCCAGAAGCTGTCTATGGTCAGCTGGTCACAAAGGAAAAATTGTTTTTTTTTTTTCCAATGGTGTCTCTGGATATACCACATTTAAGTGAGAGCCTGTGGCTAACACAAAACAAACTCAGTGGTATTTGTAAGATTTTTTTTTTTGTCCCTATTTTGTTTGGGCATTTTTTTACCTTACTCGTCTTTTGCTTATATATTATAGTTTCTACACATCTCTCGTTCGCTCGTTCGTCCTTTTTTCTTTCTTTCTTTCTTTCTTTCTTTCTTTCTTTCTTTCTTCTGTTTTGCTTTACTTATTTATTTTTGCCTGTTTGTTTTCCAGAGAGAGAGAGAGAGAGAGAGAGAGAGAGAGAGAGAGAGAGAGAGAGAGAGAGGGAGGGCATGGATTGGATGGGTGGGGAGGATGTATAAGTCCTGGCTGTCTTGGAACTTGCTCTGTAGACCAGGCTGGCTTTGAACCCACAGAGATCCTCCTGCCTCTGCTTCTTGAGTGCTGGGATTAAAGGTGTGTGCCACCATAACTAGCTTGAAAAATAATTTTTTTCAACAACAAGAAAGAAAAGACTCCAGTGTGCTGCAGCATGCCGTGTTCATGCCTGGCCCTGCTCACTGGGTATCTTCCCAACAGTTCTCATTCGTGTTTTTGCCTTTGATGACCTCAGCAGCAGGCTGGCATCTTTAGGCAAGGACCAGTGATCATTACTAAGTCTATTTTACTGTTTTGTCTAAGATTTATTTATTTTTATTTTTTATATATTTGATTATTTTGCTTGCATGTGTATATGTGCACTGTGTGTGTGGTGTCAGAGGAGACCAGAAAGGATGACACATCTCCGGAACTAGAGTTGCAGATGGTTGTGAGCCGCCTTGTGAGTGCTGGGAACTGACCCAGGTCCCCTTCAAGAGCAACAAGTGTTCTTAGCCACTGAGCCATCTCCTCAGCCCTCGTCTGTCTTACCACTATCATTAGTAGCTATTTTCTACTGAATTGCATCCATATTATATTACCCTTTGCAAGTGTAGGTCTTGGGCAGCAGCAGCAGCCATAATCACTAAAGGTGAAGAGTCAGCCTGGGGAAATGGCTCAGTTAAGTGGTTGTCTTGCAAGCATGAGGACTTAAGCTTGATCCCTTGTTAAAAAAAAAAAAGCTGGGCATACTTGTAATTCCTGTGCTGGAGAGGTGAGACAGTGACCATGCAGTCTAGCCTGTGTGGTGAGACCTAGGCATGAGAAACCCTGTCTCAAAATGTAGGTAGTACCTGCAAGATGGCTCAGCAAGGAAAAGTGCCTGCTTCCAAGGTCAGTGACCTCGGTTCAGTCCCTGGAACCCACATAGTGGAAGGGAAGGATTGACTCCTGTGAGTTGTCCCTGCCTCCACATAAGTGTGTGTGTTCCCCTACCTACAACTAAACACAAGTTTTAAAAATACACACAAAAATGGTAGACAGCACTGGAGGGATGACAGATGAGGTTGACTCTGGCCTCCACACATACATGCACGTATGTGTAAGCACACACACACACAAAAGTGAAGAGCAGCTCTTACATGGCTTGCTTAGAAAGAATAGCCTCGACACTTACTGTGGTCCTGACATAGGGGCCGTGTCTGGGCCAGATCAAACCTTTAGACCCAGTAGCAAGTTTACCAGGTACAGAAGACAGAGGCGCAAGTCAGACTGCTTTCTCACAACAGCAAATTCAGGCTGTTGGAAATAATGCAGATCCAACAGATTTGTTTGAATGGACAAGTGAAGTGTAATGGATAGCAGTAGATAGGGCTGTGGGGCTGTATCATGAGAGAGAGAAGCAATCGTGTGGAAGTCAGGATGGTGGTGCCCATCAGCAGGGTGGCTGGGTTGCTGGGTGGGTGTTGGCTGCTAGGGCTTTCGCTTCTGCGCTGAGCTGTTTGTCGATGTGCACTTCCTAGGTGTGTATCCTACAGTGAAAAGGAACAGTTTTTCTAGGTTCGGAGTTGGAGCCAGGATGACATTGCTGATCCTTCCATTGTTGTAGCTGACACTTGTGGGAGTCCTGTTCTCACCATTCCTCACAGCGATGACTCCTGAGATGATGTGGGCTCGTTGCTCCTTCTGCTATCTTTATATATCTCTGTTCCTTTTCAAACTACTGGATCTTTTCTTGAAAATGTGGAACTTTCAGTCTGCAAATTTTATCATGTATTGGTTATAGAAAACAAAACTAGATTTTTCTCCTGAGTTTGAGGTTAGCAAGTTTTACATGATCTGTTTTTCCTTCTGTTCTCTCTGCAGACGTAAATTTCACCCTGACCAGAAAAGCATCAACGCGTATGTAGTGTTCAAGGAAGAGAACGCTGCTGCAAAGGCGCTGCAGAGGTGACCCTGCCGGAGACGGGGGACGGGGCGGTGCTGGCCTCTTCCTGAGAGGGCTTTACATGGGCTTCATTACGGCAGACACCCCATAGCTAAGTGCTGATTTTCAACAGCCACCCCCACTTGTCTTTATATTAGAAACGGGGCTGAGATTGCAGAAGGATTTCGTATTCGAGTTGATCTCGCATCTGAAACCACCTCTGTAAGTAGAATGTGATTTGTTTAAGGATCTTAACAAGACAGCTAGATATGGTAGCTCATGCCTGTCATTCCTGCATCAGGAGGGTGACAGGAATTACAGGTTCACCTGGCATGACAGTGTGAGACTGTCCCAAAGAAGTGGAAAAGAAAACAAGGCAACAACAAAAAGATCTTCACATGAGCCTTGTGAAAAGGTGGACCAATGGAGGGAGCAGGGGGAGAATGGGAGAAAGGAACCTTTGTTCTTTAGGGACACAGTATTGGTGTCCAGGGGGTCACAGGACTCAGGTGAACATTATCTTCACAAATAGGCCACTTTCCATTTGAAGATACTCTCCCATAACCAGCTCTTTAGAGAAAGTAAGAGGTCACCAGAGACTAAAGTCAGGAAAGTTGTTACTCACTTAGGCTGCTTGCTCATGCCTGTGTCAGAGCTGGGGAGGCAGAGGCAAGAGCAGCACATGTTTTGGGCAATGCTGGGCTGTACAGTGAGACCGCGTCTCAGAAACCAAAAGCAGAGTTGTTATTTGTTAGAAGTAAGGAGCAATCTGAAGACTGTGTGCTTGGTATGTTGCTGGAGACGCAGAGGGCCAGGCTGTGGCTCTGTTTTATGGTAAGTGCTGTCATCAGCACAGGGGGCTTTGTTCACTCAGAGTGGTGCCCCTGAGACAGGTCGACAGGAAAGGACAAGAACGGTTTGCAGAACAGATTCCATGAGTCATGAAAGATTTACCTGGGCAGGAAAGTATTCTCAAAGCACAGTGGCAATATCTGTGAGGTGTTATGGGAGGCCGCTTGTTTGCTCCTGGCTACCCAGAACTGAATTAATCACACAGAAACTGTATTTAAATCACTGCTTGGCCAGTCACTTAAGCATATTGCTAGCTAGCTCTTATATCTTTGGTTAACCCATTTTTATTATTTTATATTTTACCACGAGGCTCATGGCCCACCAGCAAGGTTCCAGCTGGCAGCTCACCTCTTTCCCTTTTGGCAGCTACTTGGCTTCTCTCTGACTCTGCCTTCTTTCTCCCAGCATTCAGTTTAGTTTTCCCCACCTAGCTCTGTCCTGCCCTGCTAGAGGCTCAAAGCAGTTTGTTTATTCATTAACCAATAAAAGCAGCACATACAGAAGGACTCCCCACATCAGGGGTGTGTATGGCAAGAGCTTTGTGTGGTCAGTGAGTGTACAGTAGCTAAGAGTGCTGCAGGGTAGATAGGTTGGCAGGCAGACTATGAAACCCTGCTTTGCCTCACTTCATGCAATGTCTGGGTCTTGTCCAGTGTGGGTTCAGGAGCATTCAACTTTCAGTGCTGGAGCAATGTGACCAGACTGCACATGACAGCTGCATCTTCAGACAATAAGAGAACTGTAGAGTTAGCCTGCAGAAGTGTGCTTCTCTTAGATGAGAGAGAGCAACAGTCAGAGTCAAACCTCTAGCTGGACCACAGAGGATCAGCAAGTTGTGGTGCTTAGACCATATCTGTTAATAAATTTAACTGCATACAACCACAAGTTTGTTTTTGTATCTTAAGCTATTATAGCCGGATGAGAAGTTGCAGTGGAGATCATGTAGCCCTTAAGCTCTAAGTCTGAGTGGTTCTCCACCTTCCTAATGCTGCGGCTTTTAATGCAGTTCCTCATGCTGTGGTGACCCTCAACCATAGATTGTCTTCATTGCTACTTCATAACTGTAATTTCGCTACTGTTATGAATCATAAATAAATCTATTTGCTGATGGTTTTAGTCATCCCTGTGAAGGGTCATTTGACTACCTAAGGGGTCACGACCCACAAGTTGAGAACCACTGCCTTAGAGCCTGACGTGGTTGCTGATTGGCCTCTCGCAGGCCTTCCCTAAGCACTGCCTGTGAGTGCTGCTGTGATCAGGTCTCTCCTGGTGCTCACATACTATGCAGCGGGAACATAGGAACAGACAAGGGCAGGGTATGATCAAATCAGGAAGTGGAGACCCTCAGCCCGTGGAGGGGATGCCGCAGTGGCCGGGGTGGGCTAGCTCCTGTTTTCTAGTGTACTGACTGTTTCTGTTCATTGCTGTTTCAGAGGGACAAGAGATCAGTGTTTGTGGGGAACCTTCCTTACAGTAAGTGTGCTTTAACAAAAGTATAATTGTTGTTACTACATGATAGGGAAAGGAGCAGGATGTAGTTCCGTGGCCAGGGGCTTACCTACATGCCTGAGAGCAGTAACAAGTACAGTAGTCGAGAACAAAAGGAAATTGAATAATTCTGGACGTGGTGGCATAGTGAGTGTCTTTAATCCCATCTAGTTGAGGCCAAGGCAGGAAGACTGGAAAATGAAGGCCAACTTTAGCTGCCTCTGGGGAAAATTTAGAAAGAGCTGAAGGTGTTGCTCAGTGGCAGAGCTCTTCCCTGGTGCTCATGCGCCTTTGTATTCCCTTCCCTTACAGCAGAACCGTAGAAACAAAGCTCGAGTAATGTGAGGATTGTTTAGGACAGCTTTTAGAGGCAGGCTGTGTAGTGCTGTGTTCTCGTGGGCTTCGCTAAGCGTTATCACACAAGGATAGTCCACACGTTCACCTCATTTGTGCTTGGATTTGTTTGTAGAAATTGAAGATGCTGCTTTGGAGAAACACTTTCTGGACTGTGGGAGCATTGTGGCAGTGCGGATCTTGAGAAACCCACTCACAGGCGTCGGCAGAGGGTTTGGCTATGTGCTCTTTGAGGTACGGGGACCAGAGCGCTGCTGCTCTTGGGAATGAAAGCCTGTGCCCCGGGGAGGTCGTCAGTGCTGTGTCGTGATTCGAATTCCCAGCTTCTGACTCAGGAAAACTCAATTCATAACCACCACAACAGAATGCCATGGCTACAGCTGTCCGAGCATCCTTGTTTGTGCATGCTAGCAGTACTGTATACTACTCTAGATGCTGGGTGTTAGAGGAACCTTACCTTCTGTAAGATGGAGCAAACACAAGGATCCTGCATTGAGTTCAGTGACTACTAGTCAGTGTCTCCTGACATTCCTAAGCAGTAGAGGATACCTCTGCTGGATAGCACGTAGATTTATTGTTACTATTTTTAATGTGTATATGAGTATAGATACCCATGCCAGGCATAGGGGGTGCCCCACGGGCTGGAGTTACTGGTGGTCATGAGCCACTTGGCTTGGGTGCCAGGAACTGAACTCCAATTCTCCTTAAGAGCAGTCTGTACTCTTAACTACTGAGTGAGACATCCGTCCAGTGCCCAGGCTCTCTGACTCTTGGCAGGTATCCCTGGGAGATGTTAGAAGTCTTGTGTGTGAGGTCTGTGTTGCTCTACTGCACTGATCTTGTTACTCTGTCTAGATGTAACTCACCTCTTTGAGAAGTCTGTAGAGTTCTTTCAGCATCTCAGCATTCAAAATAGTATTAGTCATTCTGTGCTGGAATGAATTTGGACTCACAGAATGTTCTAGAGCCTCTAGTCCAACATCTGAGGGACTATAGGAGAGTTTCCTGTCTTCCACTTACAACAGAAATTAAAGCAAGTTGGCTTCTGAGCTGTTTTCTGTTTTAAAGAAAGGCGCTGGTGGTGCACCCCTTTAATCCCAGCACTTGGGAGGCAGAGGCAGGCGGATCTCTGTGAGTTCGAGACCAGCCTGGTCTACAAGAGCTAGTTCCAGGATAGGCTTCAAAACCACAGAGAAACCCTGTCTCAAAAAAAACAAAAACAGCTCTTTCCGTCTTCGTCCGCCATAGAAGAGGAGGCGCCGCCATGTCTGCGCATCTGCAATGGATGGTCGTTCGGAACTGCTCCAGTTTCCTGATCAAGAGGAATAAGCAGACGTACAGCACCGAACCCAATAATCTGAAACCCCGCAACTCCTTCCGCTACAACGGGCTGATTCACCGCAAGACAGTGGGAGTGGAGCCCGCGGCCGACGGCAAAGGGGTCGTGGTGGTCATGAAACGCAGATCCGGTCAGCGCAAACCAGCTACTTCCTACGTAAGGACCACCATCAACAAGAATGCACGGGCCACCCTGAGCAGCATCAGGCACATGATCCGAAAGAACAAGTACCGCCCGGATCTGCGTATGACGGCCATCCGCACGGCCAGTGCTATCCTACGAAGCCAGAAGCCTGTGGTGGTGAAGAGGAAACGGACCCGTCCCACCAAGAGCTCCTGAGCCCTACACCCCAGAAGCAATAAAGAGTCTACTGACTTTTTTCAGCCAAAAAAAACCAAACAAACCAAAAAAAAAAAAAAACAAAAACAGAAGTGAGCCCATGGTTGTGGCTGTTAGTGTTTGGGGAGGTGACCTGAGTGTGACATGAGCAGCGGGGGCTCACACAGGGCTAGGAAACCACAGAGTAGACAGCCTTCATATACCATTGAACTCAGACTTTACTGATCTTGTTACATATGAGTTTCTGGTGGAAATTAATGATTTTTTTTTATTATTATTTTTGTTCTTACAGAATACAGATGCTGTTCATCTTGCTTTGAAGTTAAATAATTCTGAGCTAATGGGAAGAAAATTGAGAGTCATGCGTTCTGTTAATAAAGAAAAACTAAAACAATCGAGTTCAAACCCAAGCTTGAAAAATGCCAGTAAACCTAAGCAAAAAGTTACTTTTTCTTCCAAAAATGCAGGATGTTCCAAAAATGCATTTATTGGAGAAAAGGCAGTTCTCACGAAAAAGAAGAAAGGACAAAAGAAAAAAGTAAAAGCAAAGAAACCAAAAAATCAGCAGTAAAGACAGAAGCTGCCTCCTTCGTTTCTATGCTGAACACTTGGAATGAGTGTCTGGGTTTTTTACGAATTGTGTGGAAAATGTGGAGACTCACACAGTAGTGTTTTGTACTCATGTAAGGCTTTTTTTAAAAGCATTATTCTTAGATATGAATTTACAGAAAATAATAAACATTAATACTGGTTACTGTGGGAACACTGATTCCAGATGTGGCCGTGAAGACAGACTGTGAGCTGTCAATAATAGACACTCATCTCTTCCTATCTCATTTCAGCCATCTCAGAATTGCTAACCAACAAGAACACCCAGAAGTGTGACTGACTTCTAGGCCATGGCCAGCAACAAACGTGGTTGGTTATTAATGTCCTTGACAGGCTGACTATAAAGCTGGTTTCACAGGGGTCACTCAGAATAAAATGGCTGTCCCAGAAAGTTTAAAGACAATATTTCCCAATGAATTATGGTAATTGAATCACAAATTTTAAAGGTGAATGATAGGACAACACGGGCTGCATCCTCTAGGGGCTTGGCCTGGTTACAGCAATGATGCAGATGTCACCAAGCCGAGGCTGGGTCCAGGATGGAGAACTGTGGGGAGGTGTAAGCCAAGGTGGCTATCTACAGAAAACACACTCTATCACTTAGGTAGACACTCGTTTAGTTTTCAGAATTCTGTCTTTGGACAATGCCATGTAGAAAATCTAATGGAGTGTCAGAACATAGCTCTAGAGACTGGGGAGATGGCTTCTTGGTTAAGAGCATGCACTGCTCACGCTTCCAGAGAACCTGAGTTCAATTCCTAGCACCCACCTCAAGTAGTTCACAACTGCATATAACTGCGCACAGACATATACATACAGTTAAAAGTGTAGTTCTTAGCAGGGAAAGCTCCATTTCCTGTGGCCAAGTCTGGATAGTTTATGCTTTGTTTCCTTTACCATGTTCAGAACCCTTTCAGTTAAATCTCAGCAATGTTACTTGATCATTTTAAGCATTCTGCCTAAATTACATAAAGATATATTAGATTGTGTGTTCATATATGATCTGTGTGCATACATGCATACTTGATTCCTATGAGTGAACAGCTTAAAGCATAGTAGATCTTGTATATACATATATTGTAGAGGACTGGCCTCGACAAAAATACCTCTTGCTAGGGTAGGGGCGTGGGAATTGAAGAAATGTAAGTAAAGAATATGAAGATGCATAAAAATAATAAAACAAAACAAAGTGTTGGGAGGGCATTCCAGTGACTGAAATCCTCCGTGTTTATTTTTTCAGTTTTTATACCCAACATAAATGGGGGTGAGGGAAGCAGGTAACAAAGGACTTTATTAACATGATACAAAAGGATAACTCACACAGCCAATGGCTTTATCACTCCTAGACGTGAAATCTTAGCATTCTGTTGTCTAGGTAGCAAAGGTGCTCTACATCACATGCTGACAACTACCTTTCCCCAGGTGACCTCTTAGTTGCAAAGAAGGAGCAGAAAGTACACTTGCATATCCTGACCACCTGTCAGGATGGCATGGAACTATCTTAATTTCAAGAGAACCAAGCAATCACATCCTGAGTTGGGACAGACAGCTATGGCCTGTCAATCTCCAAACTGACAGACAAGGTGGAAATGGGTCTGCATTTTCCATCCTTCACCACACACACACACACACACACACACACACACACACGTATAATTTACTACTGTGTCTGCATCATGTGGACGCAGGTGCACGCGTGCACAGCTTGCACAGAGCTCTGAGAACTCGAGCTCTCTTCCACAGTGTACACTTCTATTCACAGCCAGCTCACAGGCCCAGGTGTTCCGGAATTTGTTACTGTCTACTTGCTGAGCTCTCTCCTTTCACAAACAGAATATGTGTGTGGTACTTACTGTTTAAAACATGAACAAAAAGGGGTTTTGTAGAACATTTTCCTTAGACGCTCTGTAACTCTTCTTTCAGCCTGGACAAATACTTGCCTTGTTATATCTGGGTAAATACAGCCACAAGACTATGAGTGGCCAACAGTGGTTAGAAGTTGGTTTTTAGTTATAATAAAAATACTGGATACATGCTTTTTAATGATGAGAATTAATCACTTTTTTTTTCTCATGAACAGTTTTTCCCTAACTTGTCCTCAAATGCTTTTTGTTGGGCTTACACGTTAAGGAGTTCTCAGAGTGAGAGGCGTAGGGAAGCTCTGGCCGCCTACCCTTTGCCTTGTCACTGCAGACAATTCTGAGTGACTGCAGCAGAGCTTGAGTGTGACCCAGGTCAGTGACTCTAACATTAAGCACATCTCCCAACTTCCCTTTGAATACCTCCCTCCATAGATGAAGTAAGAGATTGGACGTGGAGTCTGATGGAATTACCTTCAGTTTGCAGTATTAACTAATTATTATGGACACATTTAACCAAAATGAACTTTTCACATGGCTGTATGTGTTGCAGACATTTAATTTAAAAACCAGTAATGTGGCAGAGCACCAACCTAGCGTGCCTGCCACTCCTCCTTTAATCCACAGTACCACAAGTTAAACTGGTTTCCATTCAAGTCATCCGGAACCCACTGTCACAGCTACAAAGACGACCTACTGTCCCGTGTTCAAGGCCTCGCATGCCAACTTCATGGATTTGAGTAGCTGGTTTCTGTTCTGTGTACCCAAGGCTCAGGCGGCTGAAGCTCACAGGTAGTTTTAGGGATGAGGAAAATCACAATGTGTGCTGGGTATAAGAAAGCCGCTCTCCTGCTCTGTTGTATGTGTCTTGTCTGGGTCCTTGGTTCTGCTGTATCTGCCCTTCTCTATCCTTACCCCCCTACCCTTCCCCCACACATACCTTCAGGGCTAATTCCTGTTCTGATGGAGGGCTTTCCCAGGCTGTGTTAGGTCCTCCAGTGACGTCTTCCAGTATTGTCTACCAACTACTCAGACCAAGTTTCATAAGGGAAGGATGCAGTGTTCGACCAGATTGCCTTTCCTTCAAACACTAGCCAGTGTGTGGTGTGTGGGCCTCACCATTGCTAATGAACTGGCTGGCATTCTTTTGCTCAGATGGAAATCCAGTAGGCAAGGAATAGCTTCTGTGGAGTTGGTAGTTCTGGGCCCTGAAGTGCAGACAGCTTCTTAGCTGGGCTTACTGATCCAGAGGCTTCTAGTTCCAAGTCCCAAGAACTGGAGTAGGGTTTCAGGCCTTGCAAACCAGATAGCTCTGACTTCTGATTGCCAGCAGCCCAGCGCTAGTGAGGCAGCAACACCTTTTATTACCCCTGGGAGGACCTCAGACCTTGGGACCCTCATCCTTATGCACTATTACAGCTCTGGGGTCTCGGGTGTCAGGATCCTTGTCTGTAAGGTGTGGGTGTTTCCTGGAACTCTGGCAATGACCAGAGGCAGCACCTTCATCTCTCCACAACCTTCTACCTTCTGCTCTGTCATCCTATTTCTCGCTGGCTGCTACTGCCACAGAAGGGTGGTGGTGTGGGCACGGTGGCCGCTGTCACTCTCTACTGCCACCCCTCTAGTTGCTTGCTAAAAAAATCAGTTGGGAGTAGCCTTTTTTTTTAAAAAAAAAAAATATTTATTTATTTATTATGTATACAATATTCTGTCTATATGTATGCCTGAAGGCCAGAACAGGCCACCAGACTTCACTACAGATGGTTGTGAGCCACCATGTGGTTGCTGGGAATTGAACTCAAGACCTTTGGAAGAGCAGGCAATGCTCTTAACTACTGAGCCATCTTTCCAGCCCGGGAGTAGCCTTTTTATCGGGTCTAATGTTGTAATACTAGGCACCAATACAAGGCAGCATCTCCTGGCTGACTCAAAAATGGAGCTGTTGGGTGGGTGCCTGGTGCAGACCCGGAACCTCAGCTGCCAAGCAAGTGGAGACTGCTGGGGCTTGCTGGCTGATTAGAGAAAACGCCAGCCCCAGCTTCATGGGGTGGCTGGTCAGCTGAGCCCCTGGTTTCTCTGCACATACATTTAAAAAACACAACCTGGTTGTGGGAGAGGAAAAGGGATGAAGTGAGTGCTTGCACCAATCATAACTCTTCATGCAAAAGAAGCCTTGTGTTTTGCACTAACTCTGGACGCTTCTCACCCTAGCCTTGGTGGGAAGTCATCCAGAGTCCCCTCTGGCTCTTGGATAGTAAAAAGATCGGTACAATTGCTCTAAAACAGAGCCTCCCGGTGCTGAGTCGGTCTTCAACATTGTAGCAACAAGCGGCTACAATGTGTACTGCGGGTAGCAGGGGTGTGTTTAGAACGTGCGGGTGGCTTCGCTTCATTTACAGAAAGTCCCAGAACGGTGTCTACAACAAAGACTCACGGAAAAGTCCGCACAGAAACACCCATTCGAATAGCGTTTAACACAGCTCCACAATATTCAATAGCGCTCAGCTCAGGTCCATCTCCCAGGGAAGGCGTGGGTCCCTGCAGTACAGATAGTTAGCCTGGGTTTGGGGCTTTCCCCATCATTATTTAATTTCACTTAAAACGTCAAAGAATTGCTACACTTGGATTAATGACAGCCCAAGAGCACAAAGAGCAACCACCCCCATACTGTTTTTTTTTTTTTGCCTTTCTTCTTCCTTCAAGGTTAACTTTTGTTTAGCTTTTTAAAGAATCACTCCATTTTTCTTCCCTACGAATTAAGATTGGGATACATCCTAAAATTATTTTAAAATCAATTACTGTGTCCGAGTTCGGCCACAGCTCAAAAAACAAATGCAGCCAGGCCGAGTAGTGCTGGCCGAGGTGGGAGGGTTGCAGGTTTCAGGCCAGGGCAGAAACACAACACTGCAAACTAAGTCACAACACAGGCCTGGCTAAGTCACAAGGGGAGAGCCGGGCTCAAAAAATGAAAAAAGGGAAGGCACACTCTTCACGGAGTGGGCTTCCTGACGGGCACGGTGGGGTGGGGTGGGGTGGGGTGCTGTGCTAGCAGGCCCGCACCTCTGTCCTTCACCAGAGACGATGGCAGACAAAGGCTCCTGACTCAGCGCGCCACCAACACGTGCAGCCACCAAGACACGGGCCGTGCAGGGAGGGGGGGGCAGAAGGAGCGCGTGATGACGCACGAACCCTTCCGCAGTGCGCGCCCCCCCCCCCAGCGCAACCGGCGCGGGTGACGCCGTCTGCGCTTGCGCACCAGGCGCTCCCGCGCAGGCACCGCCGCGGACGCCCCCGGAAGGGGCGGAGTAGGGAGAGCGGGGGGGCGGGGAGGGTCCTCGCGCTCCGGAAGCGCTGGCGCCGGGCCTCTTTCGTCCGGACGCGGGGCGGCGAGCGGCCGGCGTGCTCCGAGCGGTCGGAGCGAAGCGCTGCCTGGCGGCCCTCGGCGGCCCCGGCCCCGGCCCGCGCGCGCCCTCGCCGAGCGAGCGAGCGGACGAGCGAAGATGGTGGGCCGCAACAGTGCCATCGCCGCGGGCGTGTGCGGCGCCCTCTTCATCGGCTACTGCATCTACTTCGACCGCAAAAGGCGGAGCGACCCCAACTTCAAGAACAGGCTGCGAGAACGTGAGTGGGCCCGCGCGACCCCGCTCCCCGACGCCCGACGAGACCCCCTCAGGCCGCCCCGGCCGCGCGCTGCGCCCGGGGTCCCGCCCGTGCCCGCGGGCCTCCATCTTGGAGGCGACCTGGGCTCCATCTTGCAGGCTACGGGATGGAGGCACACTTAGCTCCCGGGAGGGGAACCGTGTCCCCTCCCACCCGTCTGTAATGTTCTTTTTTTTTTTTTTCTTTTTAAGACGGGTCTTTAGTCCTGGGTGGGCTAGATGTCATGGCAGTCCTCCCGCCTTCGCCTTCCAGGTATTGTCCCAGGCATGAGCTACCTCGCCCAGCCTCCATTAGATTTGTGGGCGGTGTATGCGTGTTTGAGACCGGGGCCTGCCGTGTCGTTGAGGCTGGCTTGAATCACTAGCCCAGGCTAGCCTCCACCTCGTGGCGCAGCCGCCGTCCTTCAGCTCCTCGAAGGCTGTGCTAACAGGCACGAACCATCCGTTCCTCCTTCACTGTTGGAAGAGATTGTTCCCGTGTGTTTGCTGCAGTTTGGAGGCTGGCTTCGAACTCGTGGTGCCTCCCATTGCTGGCTTTACAGACGGGCGCCACCACATGGCCAACCCAATCCTTACCCCGAAATGGTTGCCTCTTGTGTGTGCAATCGTTCGCTAGAGCCTCAATCCGCAGACTGCGGGATCATCCTTGCATTCTTAAACCCTCTTGGCGGCTTCGCTCCAGTGCTTCCAAGATATGAGTGAATGCTAGAGAAAGTGCGGGGGAGTCCAAAGGGCTGCGCTCCTCACGTGGTTCAGCCTTATTTCATACCTGCTACATCTTTTAGGAGGTTTGCCCGATGGAGATAGCTAAGCGGGTTAATTCCTTTGGAAATCTTAATAGTTTTGGTTGAAGAAATCGTAAATTGTCGTTTCGGGGAAATTTGGGTTGTTTGGGGTTTTTTGTTTTGAGCCTGGTTTTCCATCTGTAGACCAGTGTGGCCTCAGAGTCAAGAGATCAACCTGCCTCGGACTCAAGTGCTGGCATTAAAGGCTTGGGGCACAGAGCCCTGCTAGCCTTGTTTTAGAATAACTTGTTCGGCATTTCCTTTTAGCCCTTCTGGCTATTGAATCCACGGCCTTTTTCAGACTCGGTCTTCCACCACTGCCTCTACCTATCACGTTCTGTTCTAGCCGCTTTGTGTTGTTGGTGGGTTTTTTTGTTTTGTTCTGTTTTTTCCTCCTAACTTTAGTCAGGACCTAAGTGAATTAGTAACTGTAGCTGTGGCATAAAAGGCAGGAACGAATCCACACTTTCGGATCTCTAGTACTGCTGCTGACAACGCTATTAATGAATACCAGAATTTTTTAAATTTTTGCAAACAAATAGCGAGTAGTTCCAGTCTCTTTAAAGCCATCAGCAGTTGAGTGAGCCTTAGGAATCTGAATAGTTGGTTTTGACTCATTTACATCTGCAGTAAAAGACTAGTTTCTCCCGTCGTTTTCTTTTTGATATTTAATGAAAAGGAGCTTAAATTGAGTGTTTGAAATTGGATTAGGTGTCTTAATTCAGACTTCTGTAAGCAAATGATCCTCACTCCTCGCCCCAGAGGCTCGATCGGGCATCTAAATGGTGTGAAAGACGCTCCATTGAGGAATGTGTTAGAGAGGTGACTTAGTTAGATGTTCAGATAATGTCTTGGATTTGGGGTGTGTCTGAACTTTTTGCACGGTTTTTTTTGTTGTTGTTGTTGTTGTTGTTGTTTGTTTGTTTGTTTTGAGACAAGGTCTCTAATACCAGCTGTCCTTGAACTCCCTAACCTTCCTCCTCCCCGGTGCTAGGAGTGCACCACCTCTGCCACCCAGCACCCAGTGGATATAGTTACCGCAAGTTTACCAGTGTCATTTGAGATTAATATCAGCAAGTAAAAAGCAAGGCCTGATTCTGCTGATTGGATGTGTACCTTGTTCCTGATGTGTTTTTCCCAGTCTATCATCCGCTGTCCCTGTGTCACAGAGACACTTGCACGAAACCACACCCATGCACGTGTTAGTAAGTTAGATGGCTGTGGAAAACTAATGGAGTTCATAGTCTTTTTATTTTCTCAAAATTCTGGTTTAGAACATTGTATTATTACACAGTTTTGCTTTGTTTTCAAGGTACTTTTTGTCTGAATGGTGTGTGTCTGTATAATGTCTGAGGGCAGGAGGTCTTGAACAGCTGCTTTCACATTGTAGGAATTAACCAACAGGTCCTGTAGTCATGTGCTGTCCTGGATTCATAGAGTACTTTAGGTTTTTAGAGGCTTTTCTTATTTTCTTTCTTGGGGGGGGGTGTTGGAGATAGGGTTTCCCTGTGTAGCTTTGGAGACTGTCCTGGAACTAACTCTTGTGGGCCAGGCTGGCCTTGAACTTTCAGAGATCCTCTCACCTTTGCCTCCCAAGTGCTGGGAATTAAAGGCGTGTGCCGCCACCACCACCTGGCTGAAGTTAGATTTTTTATTTATTTATTTATTTATTTTTTTGGTTTTTCGAGACAGGGTTTCTCTGTGGCTTTGGAGCCTGTCCTGGAACTCGCTCTGT
>NC_022011.1:34512597-34554807 GCF_000317375.1 Microtus ochrogaster | reverse complement strand
TTTTGGAGCCTGTCCTGGAACTAGCTCTTGTAGACCAGGCTGGTCTCGAACTCACAGAGATCCACCTGCCTCTGCCTCCCGAGTGCTGGAATTAAAGGCGTGCGCCACCACCGCCCGGCTTGAGGTCATTTTAAAATAAGCAGCCGTAGGCAGCAGAATGCATTTTTGGAGCATGACCTCTTTCCCTTTTCTTTTATGACCAAACATAAATACTACTGGGACCTTGGGACCTTGTTGCATACCTGTAATCCCTGCACTTGAGCTGGAGCAGAAGGATCTAGAGGTTAGGAGTCTCCACTGTAACAGATCAGATTAACCTGGATTCACAGAACTTGTCTCAAAAAAAAGACCCCCACTGAAGTCAAATATTTTATTTTTACAAAATCATGCTGCTTAATAGTAAAGCTAGAATCTAGTATAACTCAGTAATAAATGCTTAATTCTTTTACCTTGAAAAGGGAGCTTTGTTCTGCTGGGGGGCAGCTGTTGGAACTGTCTCTGTCCTGCGCATTCCTAGACCTGGTGAGGGGGGGGAGATGCTGTCCAGAAATGCCGGTTCACTCACCACGGACCAGGGAGGCAGGGGTTCTGGGGTCAGGACAGTTTGTGAATTAATGATTGCTGCGTAGTCAGATGTGTTGATCCTTTTGACCATAGCCAAGTGAAATTTTATTTATTTATTTTGTAGGAAGAAAGAAACAGAAGCTTGCTAAGGAGAGAGCTGGACTTTCAAAGGTAATAAAGTGGTCTTTGTGTTTGTAAGAGCAGGTTATCTAGGCCTGCTAGATTTTCTTTGGTGGTGGTGACAACAAATACCTTACTAGAGAAGCAGCAAGATGGGGGTTTCTAGAGATGTGGGCACCAAGAGGTAAGTGTGTTCTCAGCCATTTGAGAATGGTTAAAATGCAGCATTTGAGTCCTTCCTCTGGTGTCCTTGGAAAGAGCCACACCTGGAACCCTAGTGTGGAGAGAGGAACTCAGGCCAGGCATCCTGGGCAGCAGCCCAGTGGACCCTCTGCAGTGGCAAAGGGAGCTCGGTGTATTAATCCCAAGGCTCTTTAAAGTTTTTAAGCCTATGGACCAGAACTGTACCAGATTCTGATGGATTTAAAAAAAAAAATCGTAACTTGTAGAATATAATTTAATTTTGGGTCCTGTGTTACTAATTTTTTTTTAATGTTTATTTATTATGTATACAATATTCTGTCTGTGTGTATGCCTGCAGGCCAGAAGAGGGCACCAGACCTCATTACAGATGGTTGTGAGCCACCATGTGGTTGCTGGGAATTGAACTCAGGACCTTTGGAAGAGCAGGCAATGCTCTTAACCTCTGAGCTATCTCTCCAGCCCCCTGTGTTACTAATTTTTAATGACTACGTAAGATTTTTTTTTTTTAATCTACTTGATTAAAACTCGCCTGGGCTGTGTTAGTGAACTGAGCAAACGCTAGTTCAGCTACATGTCGCTTTCCTTCTTGTTGACATTACTTCTTTGTAGAACATGAACTATTGGATCATGAATTATTCAGGCAGGGAAAATGTGATCGAAAAGAGTTAGACTTTGTTATTTTGAACGAGATGAGTGATCAGCATAGCTGGTAGGATATGGTTCTAGCGAATAGAAGCTGGGAGCTGTTGTCCTGCTATGTCCAGACTACTTTTCCAATCTGTGGGATACAGATGGGGAGATAATTTGAGATTGTGTGTGAGTGTGTGGGGCTGATGGGAGGAGTGTTGGTTAAGAATGGAGAGGTGGAGCTGGGCATTGTCTGCCTGGTGTGCTCTACCGCTGAGTTCTGCCCTTTCCCTGTCAGTTGCTTATGGTTCATTATAAGAATAAGTCACTGAGATGACCAGCAAATGCACAGTGCACAGTGAGTCTGCCCTCATCCCTCAGAGGTGTGTCTGGTGACCTGGGGCTCCCTGAGGCCGGAGGTTTGAAGCTTTGTGGCCACCCTGGTAAGATGGTGTCATATAAAGAGGACTGGGAATGTAGCTCAGTAGTAGAGTGCTTTTCTAGTATGCAAGGAGCCCTGGGTTTGGCCTTAAGTCCAACCAGCAAATGAATGGATGATAGTGTTTATCTATAATGGCTACAAAAAAGCATCGTATAGATGATACAGATAGATATAGGTAATAGAGGTTTGTAAAGATGATATAGACAATATAGATATTTGTACTTTTTAGATTTCTTAGCTTTTTTTTGACTAAGTTTTTGTTCTTAGAATGAGTGCTCATTTGTTGTGCTACCACTGTCATTTTTAAATTTTATTGGCTTTCCGTGTGGGTTGTATTCTCAGTTTAATTTCTAAATATTCCTTTTCCAGTTACCTGACTTAAAGGATGCTGAAGCTGTTCAGAAGTTCTTCCTTGAGGAGATACAGCTTGGTGAAGAGTTATTAGCACAAGGTAATAGTCATTCCAGGATTGAGAAAGTAGAGTGAATTATTCATATTGATAAAAATTTATAATGACAGGATTTTCTTGCATAGTTGATGTTAGAAAAAGGATTCTAAACATTTCAAGGTGAGTTTCTCCGTTTTTTGTACTAAGGCTGGCTCCGGAAAGACAGATCATAGGCTACCCTTGTTCGGCACTGGGTTTTATGTGCGTCTTAGGCTCGCTTGCTCTGTCACAGAGCAAGTGGAGGATGAGGCAAGAGTTGAGTGGAGCTAGGTGAGAGCTTCATTTTTACAGGTGACTCTGAAGTCATTTAGCGTGTGTGAGTGTGTGTGTGTGTGTGTGTGTGTGTGTGTGTGTGTCCGTCCGTCCGTCCGTCCGTAGTGCAGTGTAAATAGTGACTGAATGTGATCCCAGTTTGCCAGCACGCGCCTAGTCATCAGGAACAGTTATGGTCTGACTAGTCCCAACACTGGCATCTTGTCACAGAAAGGCCAGGGATCTGTCCTAGAGAGCTGCCAGTTTTCAGTCCATGTTGTAATCAAGAAGTATATTCTAACACTATCAAAAGACTTGGGATAGCTGAATTTGCTGGTCAAGTGAGGGCAAGCAGACAGAAAGGCACAGCTTTCTGTCATGTCTGTGGGCTGCCTCCAGGAAGTGTGGCCAGGATTTAGGGTGGGTTTCCAACCTTAGTTAGTCCCACCAAGAAAAATACCTCAGATGTGCCCAGCTACTTGGATTTCAGTTAATTTTCCAATTAGTGGAGTTAACAGCCAGAGTAGTCATCATACCAGCTGTTCCTAGTATCTAGTTTCAGATCTGATCAGTTACATGGTCCAGAATTTAGATACTTAATTACTTTGGGCCTCACTTATTCAATCAGAAGGTTTGTTTTTGTTGTTTGGTTTTATTTTTTGTTCTTATCTATCCTGGAATTCAATTTGTAATCCAGCCTACCTCTGCCTCCCAAGTGCTAGGATTAAAAGGCATTTGTTACCATGCCCAGCTACTATCTTAATTGGGTAACATTTTGTTCTATACTATAGGATGTGTAGTGATATTTTATTTGTATAAATACAGCTTGCTTGAAGGTCAGTGCAAAGCTAAGCCACTAGAAGCCAGAGAGCGGTGGCACACACATTTAGTCCCATGACTCGGGAGACAGAGGCAGATGGATCTCTGTGAGTTCAAGGCCACCCTGGGCTACACAAGATCAATCCAGAAACAGATCCAGGTGTTGGTGGCTCACACTTTGAATCCTGGCACTAGGGAGGTAGAAACAAATTATATGGCTGGGTGGAGAAAGAAATATAAAGGGGAAGAGACAGGACCTCACCCTTTCGGTCTGAAGATTTGGTAGAGGTAAAAGGTGTCTCTAGTGGTTGGCTGCTTTGCTCTTCTGATCTTCGGGTTGAGCTCCAGTATCTGTCTCTGGGTTTTTATTATTCGTGCTACAAGGATGGTTCCTATTCAAAACTTTTTGAAGGTGTTGCTGTCATTAATAAAATTGGTATTTCAAATTTTATACTGGATTCAGTTAGAGTTGAATTTCATGCATAATGTGTTATTGTGTTTTATGAGAGAGTTTATGGTGGCGATCATCTTAACCCTTTTAAAATTCAATGTGTTTGTGGGAGATGCACATGAGTTCCACGTGTTGGTGTAGGGTCAGAGAAAAACTTGGAAACAGTCCTCCTCTACCCTTAGGTGAGGCTGGGAATTGAACTAAGGTATCCAGGCTTACTTTAACTTTACTTGCTGAGCCACCTCACGGACCACAACTTCTTAGATTTTTTTCCTAAGAGAAGATTTCACCAAAATTCAGAGATGTTCTTGTATTCAAATAACTAGCAAACTTATTTCCAGACTTTTCCTAGATTAAAACCAATTTGAGTAGGAAAACTTAGAAGAATAGATTTTCCAAGGTGCCCTAGGGAGGCCCAGGCACTGTGTGTTCTTTGCAACAGGGTGGTGCTTCAGCCTGAAGTGAATTAGTTCCTCTGGTCTGGCCAGCTGCAATTTCAGCACTGACAAATGGGCAGAAAAGGTTATTGCCAGAACTGGTTCAGAAGAGGCCTGGTGTGTGCTGGAGTAGGAACTGAGTAAGCCAATCATTCAGTCAGCTTCAGCTCTACGTCCCACGGTCTCGGGCCTGGCCCTGCATAGGGTCTCCTGATGGGCATCATTACATCTCATACCCTAGGAAAGGAACTGGTCATGCATGTCAGAGTGGTGGCTGCACAGTCAGCTGGTGTCCTGATTGTACGGGTGGGATAACCATAATTCCCACGAGGGCAGAGACAGCTATTTCTGACCATACTTGAGGTTCTGAAGTGCTAGGTGCTGGTGCCCCACTCTCCACAGCAGGCAGCTGGTGAAATACGTCCATTCCGTGGGTGCAGGGAAATTCAGTGCTGGTTGTTTTACTTGTCCCCGATTTGATCTGTTGGTGACTACGTTTTGATGGCCCCAGATAACATGTGGTTCTGTACACTCTTCAGGTGACTACGAGAACGGTGTAGACCACCTGACAAATGCGATTGCTGTGTGTGGGCAGCCTCAGCAGCTGCTGCAAGTATTACAGCAGACTCTCCCACCACCAGTGTTCCAGATGCTTCTGACCAAGCTTCCAACCATTAGTCAGGTAAGTGCCTCAGAGTAGCCCATGAATTGATTGGTCTGAGGACTAGATGCTTAGGGGCAAGTCTACTGAGCATATTATAATATTGGATATGCCAGACCTGGAAATGGTTTTCCTAATGATACATTAAGCAGGTGAGTAGCATAAGGTCCAGACCTGTATCAGATGTGAATCATAAGTGTACATGGTTGGTGTTGAGTGTGAGGCCTTTACATTTGAGTCCCTAAGTTCAGGCCAGCTGGCTCGTGCTCGGGATGCAGTGCGTTTTGGAGCCCTCACCCATTGTGCTCAAGGCTCTGGGCACGCTTGTCAGACATCGTATCAAGCTTTTAGTTTAGTTAACATAGGGGATACAAAAGTCAAGATTGCATAACCTGGGCCATCCTGGTTCCATGTGTCAGGCTTGGTACTGTCTGCCTCCTGCTGCTGTGGGCTTTGAATTGGTGCTGTGTGACATACATTCCTCAATTTCTCCTGGGAGGGACAAAGGGCATGTATTAACTGTTAATACAGCTGAGTGTGAGCACACACCTGTCATCCTAGCACTTTTGGGGTCTGAGCCATGGCTATTTAGTGAGATTTTGTTTCAAAACATTAAGTACAAATTGGCTAAACTTTCACTACCATGCATTCTTTCTAAGGAGACCAAAATGAGTCTCAGATCAGCTACTGCAAGTGCTGATTGCTAGTTCCATATGGATCAGAGTTAGCAAAGTGATGATGGCAAGCAAGTTTTCACAAGGTTTTTCAGTAACTTAATAGTTTTCCAACTTTTTTCTTTCATGGTTTTGTGCCTTACTCAAGTTAGGCGCAGGCTGCACCATTGAGTCACAGTCGTAACTCCTTTGCACCGATTGTTAACTCAGCTAGGTTGGAAGAGGCCTGGGGAGAAGTTAAATTTCCCCAAGATTTCCAGAAGATTGAGAATACCACCCAGAAGATTTTGAACTACACCCAGCAGTGGTTGTGTACGCCTTTAATCCCAGCACTCTGGGAGGCAGGCACAGGTGGATCTCTGTGAGTTCGAGGTTAGCCTGGTCTACATAGTTCCAAGACAGCCAGGGCTGTTACACAGAGAAACCCTGTCTTGAAAAACAAAATAAAAAATTGATTACAAGAACTTAGACTTAAGTTTTTTTTTAATTAAAGATTTTTTTTTTTTTTTTTGAGACAGGGTTTCTCCGTGGGTTTGGAGCCTGTCCTGGAACTAGCTCTTGTAGACCAGGCTGGTCTCGAACTCACAGAGATCCGCCTGCCTCTGCCTCCCGAGTGCTGGGATTAAAGGTGTGCGCCACCATCGCCCGGCTCTTAATTAAAGATTTTTATTTATTATGTATACAACATTCTTCCTCCGTGTATGCCTGCAGGTCAGAAGAGGGCACCAGATCTCATTACAGATGGTTGTGAGCCACCATGTGATTGCTGGGAATAGAACTCAGGTCCTCTGGAAGAACACTCAATGCTTTTAGCCACTGAGCCATCTCTCCAGCCCTTGAACTAAGTTTTAAATTTAGATGAATATGGTTCCGTTATGTCCACACCCCAGTTAACGTTATGTGCTGTTGAAGGGGTAACTTCTGTAGTTTGTGATGCTGTAATCAAAGCCAGTTCTGGACATGGATTTAGCTGTTGTATATCAGTCCAGGAGCCACCTGGCTATGTCACAGTGTGACACAGAATTGGAAGGGGAACCAGCCCTGTGTGGAGTGGGCAGTGAAGAGCTGGGAATCGGGTTAACTGTTCATTCAGGAACTTAGTTGGAGAGCGTTACATGGCAGATCTCATCACTGTCCCCTAGGCCTTACCATTCCATATTCTCAGTACTGGCGCCTGAGCTTCCAGTCCAGGGACTGTTGAGAACAAAGAAAGTCCAGGCCAAAGCAGCCTAGAAGAATGTCGTGGGTTTCTGGTTAGCATCTAAATTCTCAACAGGTGTATTACTCTATTACCTGTTTTTTGTCAGTTAAATGTAGATTTGAGGGGGAGGGTGTTAATTTTGGAATGCAGTATTGCTTCTTGTAATGGCTGGGGGCTGGAAGGGAAAAGACCTGTAGGAACACAGCTTGGTAAGAGTGCCAGCTGCTGTCCTTGGTTTGTGTGGGGTGAAGTCTGTAGATTACTACATAATTGACAGAGCATTCTGTCTTGTACTTCATCTATTCACTTGGATTCTGGTGTGAAACTGAAGCTTGTGTGGTGACACCCCAACACCACCACCAGTCCCCTCCCCTCAGCAGCCCTGGCGCTGTGATTGCAGGGCTGTCTCCATGCCCAGCTGGTCTTGTCGTCTCAGATAGCAATGTGTGAAGTGTGAGGTCTGTGTCAGGATGGGGGAACTCGAGCAAGGGTTAGTGTAAGTTGAAGTTAGACACTTCTCAATTAATTTTCTTTTTCTTTACAGAGAATTGTAAGTGCTCAGAGCTTGGCTGAAGATGATGTGGAATGAGCCAGATATCAACACTATAAAATCTGTTAAAAGTGATTTAACCATTAGCTTGGAAGCTGCTCAGCTCTGGGGGAATAAGGGCAAATGTGCTTGTCATGAACTGTCCTACACTGAAGTCTACCAAAGTGAATGTGTGCTTTGAGTAGATCCATTGTCTGTTCTATTTATTTTTTCCAGTGAAAAGTATTTTGATAGGACTTTTCATTTTATAAATACATTGAGTTAACCAAAATATCATGGATTTCGTTTATTCTTATGACTTGGAATTCAAATGTAAATACAGTAAGTAGAGTATTACTGAGATAAAAACGCCCAGTGATGAATTTTGAAAGATTGGAAGAGTAAGAAGGATAGTTGAATAATGCCCATTTTTAAAGACTAGTACATTTTACTACTGTAAGTCATAAAATTGGATAGAAACATGTGTTTGTGAAAACTGAGCATTAAAATCTTACAGAGACCGTTTCTTTCTGTTTACTCTTGAACATGTGAAGTGTGCCGGTGTGCTGTTAGCGATCCCATTCCTCCCCGTGTTTCCTTAAAAACTTAGTCTGCATCTGTGGCTTAATGTCTTTTGGGCACTAACTCCTAGTATTCCAAGCACCTGGCTGCGGGTAGCTTTGCCTGCTGTCCGCTCATTCAGCTCTGTGTGGACTGAGTGTCGGTCTGCTCATCTGGGGGTGTCTCTTTAGTGTGGAGCCTGATTGGTTCCGTTGAGTGTCTTCAGGTCCATCTCCAGCTGTTGACTGATGGTTATTTCAGAACAACCAGGGCTTGTACTTGTTTATATTCTGAATTTGCATGTTTGCCTGACTTGGTGTTTCTCAGTTAAACCTCTCAGTAGGATAGCTTCTTTGTCAGTTGTTGGCTGATGTGATCCTCTTGCTACTGTGTCAGTTAACCAGGAGCTTGTCTGTGGGGCAGTTGTGAGGGTCGACGTGTGCGTGTCTCCTCCCTTTCTGCCTTTACCAGTGCATCTCTCCAGTCCCGTGGATGACGGTGTCATCTGGACAGACGTGGCTGACTTAGCAGATCACCTGGTGACGTGGGCTGTTTGTGAGCTGAGGGTGAAGGCCTTGGGGTCTGTGCTGGTATCTGTTCACCGAGCAGCATTCTCAGGGGCAGCTCGTCGGCCTCCATGCCTTAGACTTGCTTGGCTTTCCTCACCTTTTCCATGGGTTTGTTGTGATGGTCATGTGCACATAGGAAGAACCTGGAGTAAGGCTTACCTAGTTTCTGCCTCTGGTTGGCGTGTACATAACAACTTTGGGCAACTCCCTTCATGTAAGAACCTTGCTCTAGTAGTTTCTGGTGGATGCCAGGCCCAGAGGCACATATTTGAGCCTGTCTATAAGCCCTTGCCAGCCTTTGATCCTGAACCTTTTAAAACAGTGCTTTCTAGGTAGACATGTTCGCTGGTAGGGTATAGAGCCACCCCAGGGATGAGTGAGCATCATAACGGTGACTGGTCTAGACATTGTCCTGCATCAGCCCAGATAAGGGAGGGTGGGGTGGGAACGGGACTGGTAGGGCACTGCTGGAGAGGTGTCCTACAGGGTGCGGTGGGTGGGCTGGCTCCTCTGCAATGACAGTGGAGAGGGTAGAGATGCGGCCTTTTTTTTTTTTAAAGTAATGGATGTGGGGCATCAGCGTTGTCGCCTTTGAACACTAGCTGTGTGTGAAGGACTGCTTTCCTCTACAGAAGCAAGTGTTGAACACTATTCTCTAGGCAGAAAGCCTTGGTGCTAGGCAGTGATACACAAGTAGTATTAGAACAACAGCTCAAGCGTTGCCCGGGGGTAGTTGGGTATGAGCATGTTACAGCATGTTGGCATGCTGCCTTGGGCAAAGGTGTATTGTTGGGTGCCCCTGTTATTCCATAACTAAAAGCATTTTAAATAGAGCTGCTTGGAAGGTGGTGTAAATGCCCTTAGTGTGCACACTTAGGCAAAATCCAGGTGTTGGTGTTTATCTCATTGTTCACCTGCCTTTATGACCTTGAGTCAACCTGTGGACCAGAACATCCACTTCAGTGTTCCTGCTGAAGAAATGGGGAATTTGGTGTGTGATCATGACAACGAATCTCCCTTCTAACAGAAAGTATTTATTGCTTGTGACTCAGCTGTATTAAAGGGTTTGGAGAGCATGTGGCTTGGTATGTATTTGCAGAACTGAATGCAACCGGTTGATTTTGGTGACTAGAAAGCACACCAGCCTTTTAGGTTAGCATTCTTTTGGAAAAGCTGTGTGCCCTCACCCGCCCCTACCCCTCAAAAGCCCATTACTCCCCGACTTCCAGTGTGGAAAGTATCCAAATTCCAAGTTACGAAGCTCTGCCTTAATGCCAGTAGGTGAGGGCTTCTGTGTAGTCTGGGGTGGGGGCGGTGTCTGGCAGCCAGAGTGATCGTAGCTATTAGACTGCTGTCTCTAAAAGGGACCATGTTTCCTGGTGACCGAGACACCAGATACTTGATGACAATGCCTAGTCACTGTTGAAAGTCTGGACCATAACAAATCATTTTTGAAATATTTAAAAAAACTTCTATAGCTCAACTTGATGGATTTATTTACAAAATCGCACTAAGCAGTTTCTTTTTCTGCTTTGGGATGCAAGAATTGTGTAATTTTACTGCTACCAATACAAGTAAGGTACTGTCTTATGTCTGTACGTGTGTGGGGGTGGTGGGACACACACAAAAAGTTAGAGTGAAGGCATTGTGAAATGAACCTTTTAAGGCCATTTTAGTACATTAGGATCCTGGCAGCATGGTGAGGCTTCATGCAAAAACTGCCGAGAGTCAAATTTTACCAAGAAGCAGGGAGGCTGGAAGGCAAAGAGTTGACCTTGGAAGATGGTTTAGCAGGCCTTCATTAGGGGGACCAGTAGGTGGGCCTGGCATGTGCAGGTGTGATCTGAACGTAGTGGAGACGGACTTACTGGGCCTCGCTGGGGTACAGGCTATGTTGCAGGCTTTGATGAGTTCACCTCAAAGCAGTTTAGGGGTGACAGTTAACCCCTGAGGGATAAAGCCTTGCAGAGGCTAGGGTTGGCACGTCTGCTGGCGATGCTGTCTGGATCACATTCCTTAAGGCCCTCCGTTTCCGTGTTAGGGCTCCACTGGCAGAGTAACCCCTTTCAGTCTCCACTTTCTCTCTTGCCTTAGCCTCTCAAGTGCTGGAGTTGCTAATGTATCGCTCTGCCTATTAGTGCATGGTCATAGTAGAACAGTCCCCTTGAAGCCATCTGTCATGGGGGGGGCACTTGTGCTCCCATCATCTGGGTGACAGAATTGTGAGTTTGAGGCCAGCTTTGGACCCTGTGGAGGCTGGAAGGTTAAGGATTTGAATTAGAATAAATTGACAAGGCTGAGCTCATTGGAAGGGAGCTGGGATTGTTTCACTAATTTGTTTTCATTTTGTTTTTCAAATAACTTTCACGCTGATCCTCTTGTGTTCATCTATGGAATGCTTGGTTTACAGGTGTGTGCTTCCATGCCTGTTTATTTAAAACGGAGTCTTAGTACGTAGATCCAGCTGCCTGTATCGTTCCCCTGCCATTCCTCCAAGTGCTCAGGATCAGACCCTGTCACTGATGGGTCTGGATCTTGTCTTGTTCCTGAGATGATAGCTTTGAGTAGCTCGAAGAGGCTGTAACTTCCAAGGCTGGGACCACAGGCATTTGCCTCTATGGCTTTGCTTTTCAAGAGTTTTGAGTTTCATGAAAAAAACTTGTTTTTGACTTGATGTTACAGCAGAATTTCCAGCACTTTTGGAATGATCCTAAACACTTCTTCCACGTCATGCTGTGTTTATGTAGAGTGTTCTGAACTAATTATAAAATTGGAATACTGACCAGCTGTGAAATTCTAAAGGGGCTCTGCAGGATCAGATGATACTCGCCTAAAATTATATAATGTAAGAGCACATTCATCTCATTCATATGCACCTCATCGTTTTGAAATAAATGCCTTTATGATTTATTACCAGTAATGTTTAATGTCTTTCATGGACCCAGTACCTGGGGTCATGTAGAAATTTCTTGGGTTAACAGGTTTGCCAGTGGGAAGTTAAGCTTCTGTGACTCCTGCCTGCAGATTTGCCTATCTGTTTTCTGCCAGCAGCACTGTCTTTTGCTGGGAGGGTGGAATGCAGTCTCGACACCCGCTTCCTCTCCTCTGGCTAACCCCCTTACCTCCATTCACAGACCTTGAATATTTTAAAATATTGAAACTGCCAAGTACAGAATCTTCACAGGTCAGGATAGCACCCTTGATAATTCTGCCTAGTGGGTTGTGATGGTGTGCAGCTGTCGTTTCTGACTGGAACCGAGGCAGGAGGATTACCCCAAGTTTCAAGCCAGCAATGAGACTGTCTTGATAAATTAAGAAAGGTTCACTTTAGGCTACTCTTGGGTCTCTCTGCCTTGCCTTCTCAGTGATTAGTGAGAAAAGGGGAAAGAGACTGGCCACTGATCTGCTGGGCAGATGAAGGAAGTGCAAGGCCACAGTTTTGCACACCTGACCTTGTGCTACTGGGAGAGGGGAAGGCAGAAGACGTCGCCTCTCAGCTCCGGTGTGGGTGTGAAAGTTGCTCACACTGGAGAGTGTCCTTGCATGAGAATCTCACTGGGTTGGCCATGCACAGTGAAGCCCATTGTTGCATAGTGTGGATGGATTTCATCCAACCCAGTGAAGGCCTGCATAGAGAAAAAAGAGAGCTCCCTAAGCCAGGCTGCACTGTTTAGAAGGCCCCACCGTCCTCTGGGCACTCGGATCTGGACCTGCATGAGACACCCACGGTGTCTGTCTCTGGAAAACCTAGTGATTACAGTGTGTCCTGCTGACAGCCATTTTTAAACCCTCTACGGAAATGACAAGCCTTTCTTGCAACACATTCTTTGTGCTTTTGTGCCACCTAGTGTCACTTGTAGGAACTGCAGGGTGCTGGCCTTCCCGCCTCCCTACCATCTCTTAGGGACACGTAAACACATAGTGGGTGTCTATATTTCGGTACACCTTTTGTTTTTTATTCAGTTACCTAACAGAGCTTCCTATGCACAGGACATTGCAGCAGACACACAGACGATTGGTCTGTGTCATCTCGTGTCCCATCCCCTTGTCCTGTTTTCCCCCCTCCAGCCCCTCCACAGTTGGAGACAGAAAAAAAGCTAATTCCAGCTGTGCAAGGACAGGGCCAAGACCGATGAGGAGCAAAGAAGGTGATCCAAGATGGGGGACTGATAGGTGGTTCCTGTTGCTTGTTTGCTGTGTTCCAGGCTGTGAGCTTGGGACTGGCCATAGCCCTGGGCAAAAGCATCTTTCTAAGGGGCAGCCCTGCACTCATAACCTTCAATCAAACAAGGGACAAGGGTCTGGTGCTTTAGAAGACGGGGTGTGGGGGGAGGTGACCCGACCCTGCTGTACCAGGCAGGAGGAAGAGGAGCGCTGGGACTGCTGGCTTGTGCATGGTAAAGTGGTATGGGAGGACGGTGTCTCGTTTCTCTGTTACCTGCCCTGCACTTACTAGGACAGGCTGCCAAGGGAAGGGGAAGGCTGGGATGGGACTGACCTAGGAAGTAATCTGTGTTTGGGATGAAGCTATCCAGCAGTTGTCCTGCCTCAGAAAGGCTGAACTAGGGCAGATAAAAATGCAGGAATTCAGATGGACAGGGGTAGGATCTGAAGCAGAACCAACTAAGTCCACCTCACGCAAGGCATCACGTGCTGGGTAGATCCACCCCCGTTCCTGGTGGTACTTCAAGGTAAAGGAGCTGGAAACAATGTCACAGGCTACAGAACAGAGATCACAGAAGAGGTGGGTGCTAAGGGGCAGGCAGATTGGCTTGAGGTCCTCCATGCTGGTGGGGTAGGCTACTCTTACCTGTCCCTCTTCAAGATGGCCTTCCCCATGAGTCAGCCGCTAAAATCACTATAAGAGCTTGCTATTTGCCTCTTGGACTCAGTTTCTTTACCACAAAATGGAGCTTCCTGTATTTATCTATTTTTGAGACTCTTCTGTAGCTCGGACTAGTCTTGAACTTGCCATGTGGAAGAGAGGATGGCCTTAGACTTTGTTCCTCTTGCCTCTCCTTCCCGACTGTTCTGGCTTATTAACCAAGCCTTGTGTCCTAGGCTCTACTCCTGAGTTATATCCCCAGCTGGGGTGCTGCTTTCTTGCCATCCAAAGGGGATGGGACCATATCTGTCCCCTGGTCCATTGCAGATGAAACACATCAAGCAGATGGAAGTCAGGGTCTGGGGTCATGCCACAGTTTCCTGAATCCAACACAGAATACAAGTACCATGAGTGTAGCAGCACAGAGGAAGAGCTGCGGAGGACTGTTCCTCTTCAGGGAACTACAGAACCAGGGCATTCATGACAGGCGTGGCCTTCGGTGTGGAAACTTCTTGGTTTCTAGGGACTCCTTGACCAGCTAAGCTGGGCTGAGCAGGCAACATCTTCCAGCCAGTGCTAGGGAGCTCCTGAAAAAAACCAAGAGTCCACACCCAGCCTTCCTGCTGGGACTTCCTGAGTCTGCAGATTCTTACCCCCTCTCAGCTTCTGACGTTTGGGTTTGGGAGTAGCCCTTTGTTAAAGGACAGCAGAGTCCCAGGTGGCTGCCCTCACCCCACTTCTGCCTCTTGGCTTCGTTTTCTTGCCTCATCTTTCCACATAATTCATTTAGACATTTAAAAGTTTCCCAGCATGCTCTGAGTTGCCACAAACACTGCCATTGTGTGCAGGGCTCTAGAATGCTAAGAATCCCAGGGTAGCGAAACATGGGTCATGGCCTTTGTGGTGGTTGGTGGCTGAGCAAGGCCCAGAAGCTGCTGGCTTCATATGATGTGTGTGTGTGTAGTTGTATCATGAGTGCTGGTGTCTACCACTCTCCCTGGCTTCCTCAAATTTTCCTTGCTCCAGCCACTCACATCCGTTCTCCCAGAATCATTAACACTATCTATTTAGGGAACATCTCTTGGCCACACTGTGTGTGACAGGCAGGGTTTGTCAGATGTCAGAGAAGATAAAGTTTGGTGTATTTGATCAGTAGCCACAAGGGTGTGCTGTGGTTTAATAAAAAGCTGAACAGCCAGTAGCTAGGCAGGATTTTTCCAGGCACAGGATGCGGAGAAGGAGTCGCGAAGAACCAGATACATCAGGATGGGCACTAAGGAGATGAGGTAATAAGGAGAAGGTAAGTTAACAAAAATGGGTTAAATTTAGCTAGCTAGTTAGAAACAAGCCCACCCTAAGGCCAAACTTTCATAATTATAAGTCTCCATATCGTGATTTGGGAGCTGGCTGGCGGGACAAACTCGCAGTGAGGTGTGCTTTTTTACTTCCTATGCAGAAACATGGAGTCCATTCCTCAAGATTCCATGCCCAGCATGTTCAGCTATTGAAGTTTTCCAAGTACATGGTGGACCCACAGACACCTGCTGATTGTAGGACTTGAGCCTGGGCTACAGGATCCAGTAAGGCCCCTCCAAATTGCTCTGCATCCTTCCTTTAAAAGGACACTTAGGCATGTACAGGCACACTTAGAGATCCTCTGGAACTGGAGGTACAGGCAATTGTGAGCCTCCTGGTGTAGGTGCTGGGAACCTGGTTCTCTGTAGGATCAGGAAGTGCACCTAACAACTGGGTCACCTCTCTTGTAGGGTAAAAGGGACAACTGGAGCAGGAAACCAACCAATCACTGAGCTCTGAACCCAGAGCTAGTGAAAGAAACACCCTGTATTTGAGACCTGGGCCAGGGAGAGAAAGATCTTTATCCCTGAGCCCAGAACTAAAGACATGTGCCCTGGCTCTGAAACTAGTGTCAAAGAAACACACTTTGTCCCTAGACTTGGAACCAGTGAAAGAAATATGTCCTGGTCCTAAGATTAGACTCAAAAAGCTAAAAAGGACCAGTGAAAGAAACACAGTTTGACCATGAGGTCAGAGCCATCTCTGCCCCTGACCAATCCCTCTTCTCCCTGGGAAAACTCCGCCCCTAAGAAACCCTATATAAGCCTCTCCACCCCTTCAGTTAAGAGCTGCAGTTAATCCCTCCCTGGCAGAGGCAGCCACCCTCCTGAATTTCTTCCCAAATCTCTTTCTCAAGAGTCTTGGGTGAGAACCTGGCTGGGACATCCTTTAGGGGACCGAGCTGAAAAACCTTGTTGAGATGATCCCTAGTGGGGGCCTCAGCAAGGTGGAGCAGAACAGAAGATCCTTGCTAGGACACCTGAGCTGGAGGAGATGGCTACATTTCTGCAGGGGCTTCTCTTTAGCAGAGAGTTAGCAAAAGAAGCATCTTGGGCCGGAGAAGAAGTAGACAGCTCTTCTAGAACGCTCCCCAAAGGAACAGAGCAGAAATCAGCTATAGCAGCTCTCCAGGAGAAGAGCAGGATCCCTATATCCTACGGGGAGACCATTCCCCCCGCACACCAGCTTCAGGTAGCCTGGCTTCCGGATAGTCAGGACACCTTTCCACCAGGGCTGAGCCGTCCCGTTGCAGCTCCAGCCTCTAGAGCTGTTCTATCGCAGCTCTGAGTGTATCCTGGCTTCCTGATAAGTCAGGATATCGCAACACCACTACTGTACCACACTCCCCTACATCTCTAGCCCATTTTTCTTTCTGTATCTTACATAACTCAAGTTGGCCTCAAGCTTGCTATATAGCTAAGGATCACATTGAATTAATTCTCCTGTCTCATATCCACGTGCCAGGGTCATAGCATTGGTGCTCCCCCTTTGCTTTAGAGGGCGCCAGATTTGGCAAGGTTCTTCTGTTAGACAAGATTCTGTTGACCTTGCTTCCCACATGTGGTAAAAAAGGAAAAGCGCAGGGAAGGTATAGTTACTGATCTTATTTGGCCTCACGAAGACATGAAACAAGGGGGCACCATCACTCTCACAACCTAACCAAATTATATCAACACACGCACATAGCACCGCTCCAGGGTCCTGGGGACTGAACCCTGAGCTTCACTTAGCTAGGAATACACTGAGCTACATCCCCAGTATTAAAGGCATCTGCCATCATACCCGATTACTTTTCCATTTATTTACTTACTTGAGATGGTCTTGCTAAATGTAGTCGAGGCTAGTCTAGAGTTTATGTTGAAGCCCAGAAAAGCTTTGCTTTCAAACTTCATTCTGCCTCCTGATTACCTAAGATTGCAGGCATGTGCCACCAAGCCTGGAACAAAACATTTTAGTGGCAGAATAATGGTAGGAAGAGAAGCTAGCAGAAGATAGTTCTGGCAAGCAGAGATCTATCAAAGTGTCACTGGATTCCTGGAGGGGCTGCTCCATCCAGACCCATGAGTGAGTAACTCTAGCCAGATAGTCCTGGCCAGGCCCGACTATGTGTGGCAGTCATCTAGAGTTCCTGTTCATGGCAAATACTATTTATTTATTTATTTATTGATTGATTTTGAGACACTATTTCTCCATATAGTTTTGGAGCCTGTCCTGGTACTACAGATCAGGCTGTTCTCAAATTCACAGAACTCTGCCTGCCACCACCTCCCCAATGTTCGGATTAAAGGCGTGAGCCACCACTACCTGGTGGCAGATACTCATATTACATCCAGAAAGGGCTGCTCTTGGCTTCTACATGCCGTGAGCAGCAGGACCCACTCCATGCCATGCCAAAGACAGCCCTAAGCACGGGACAATGAATTGTCTGGGACAGGTCAGCCAGCCCAGCCTGCTTCCAAAGCCTCAGGCCACTGAGAGGTCTCAGGGAAAAATAAAAGAGTAGACAGCACCTGAGGAACAACCCCTGAGGTGGTCCCCTGGCTTCCACGTGCATATGTATATATCTGTATATACAAACATACATGTAGTAGGAGGCTGCTTATTCATTTCCCGGCCACTCAGATTCCTGAAATAACCACAGAGGTACTGTATTAATTAAATCATTGCTTGGCCCATTAGCTGTAGCTTGTTATTGGTTAACTCTTACATCTTAATTTAACCCACTTTTATTAATCTGTGTATTGCCACGAGTCTGTGGCTTACCGGGTAAAGTTCTGGCGTCTGTCTCTGTCGGGATACATGACTTCTCCTCACTCCGCCTTTTTTTCCCCCAGCGTTCAGTTTCATTTTCCCCACCTAGCTAAGTTCTGCCCTATCAACAGGCCAAGGGAGTTTCTTTATTCACCAATGGTATTCACAGCATACAGTGGGGAATCCCACAGCACATATGTACCACATATATGTACAAAACAGACATGGTGGCACATAACTTTAATCCCAGCAGAGACAGGTGATCTCTGAAGAACAGCCTGGTTTCCATAGCAAACTTCAGGCCAGTCAGGGCTACTTATTGAGACCTTGTCTCAAAACGACAACAACAAAAAATTAAATGTTAAATAAAATGGTTATTTTGAGTCTAGTAAACAAAACCAAAACATTTTTCAAATAAATTCTCTGCTGTTGCCTAGACATGGCCATTACTACTAGAGGCCACTACTGTCATGTTAGGGAACACCCAGACAATGCCTGGTGCCTCTTCGTGACCTGTGAGCTAGAAGGAGCAGTGGCTTCTGGGTAGCTCCCTCTGTCCAGTTCCACGGGAGCACTAGCATGAACAGGCAAATATTTTCTATTTCTTTGATAAATCCAGAGCATCTGAGTAGAGAAATCGAAACTTGGTTGCTCACGTCTTCAGTCCTGGGCCAGCTTTAGATACATAGAAAATTTGAATCTGGGCTGGAGAGATGGCTCAGAGGTTAAGAGCACTGACTGCTTTTCCAGAGGTCCTGAGTTCAATTCCCAGCAACCACATGGTGGCTCACAGCCATCTGTAATAAGATCTGGTGCCCTCTTCTGGCCAGCAAGCATACAGACAGACAAAACACTATACATAATAAATAAATAAATGTTTAAAAAAAAAGAAAATTTGAATCCAACCTGGGCAATATGAGATCTTGTCTTTAAATAAACAAGAAAAGAAAAGGAGCCGGTGAGCTAGGTCATGAGTGAAGAGGTTCTTGCTGCCAAGCAATCTTGAATTCAGCCCCAGAACCCACATGGTGGAAGGAGAGAGCCAGCACCTAAAGTTACCCCTGCCCCATACATGCTATAAATGAATAAACAGTGAAATGAGAGGAAAAATAGATAAATGGTCATACTAATGAGCCATTTATTGTCATTTATTACACATACAGTCTCTGCCTGCGTGTACACCTGCAGGCCAGAAGAGGGCACCGGATCTCATAGGTGGTTGTGAGCCGCCCTGTGGTTGCTGGGAATTGAACTCAGGACCTCTGGAAGAGCCGCCAATGCTCTTAACCTCTGTTCCACCTCTCCAGCCATAGTTAAGTTTTTTTGAATGTTTATTGATTTGCATGTGAAACGGGGAACATGCTACGGCTTGAGTGTGGAGGTCAGAGGACAGCTTTCGGGTGTCATTTCTCTCCTTCCAGGCATCAAACGGATCAGTTCAGCAGCAGCTTCCTGTGCCCACTGAGCCATTTCACCACCCCCATTTACATACCTTTACTTCCTTGGGTGAAAAGTTTAGGACAGACAGGTGTTTAATGCTTTATTAGGACATTATTAATTATACATAGTGACATTTTATTTTATTTTTCTGAAGCTGAGGACCAAACCCAGGGCCTTGCGCTTACTAGGCAAGCGCTCTACCACTGAGCTAAATCCCCAACCCCCATAGTGACATTTTAATATGCATACATAGTATATTTGATCAGATTCAACACCCATCACCCTTTCTTGTCCCCTTCTGACTCCCGGTCCTCTCCACAGCTAGTCCGCTTCTACCTCCGTGTCTTATGTGTGTTCCGTAGGCCATCAGGGGCTGTTTACAGGAGCAAAAGAACCTCATTAGTCTCTGCATCAGCACCCCAGCACTGTTAGCATCCTAGAATCATGGGAGGCGGGGTGCAGTCCCATGAGCCCCTCTCCCCTCCACGGCAGGGTGTTGGCTCGCCTCATTCATCTTGGGGGAACAGATAAATCTGAAGAAAGGCATTGGTGTAATCAGCAGGGTGTGAGATAAAACTGACATCCCAGAGAACAGTGATTGAAAAGGTAGAGCTAACAATTAGTCATACTTGCTGACACTTTATGTGCTGTTCTGTGTTCAGCATTATAGTTCATAAGACTGCAGTCTCTTTAGGAAGGACCCTTTATTTTCTGAAATAGAATGTGGCCTTGGGAAATGAGGTGTACTGTGTGGGATCAGGTGAATCTAATGCCTTAGAGTTGGGAAGACCTTTAGGACAGTCTGCCTAGTGTTTTGTTAGTTTGAGGCAAGGTCTCATTTTGTACCTCTGCCTGAGCTGGAAGTCACTATGTAGACCAGGCTGACCTTGAACACATGGAGATCCACCAGCCTCAACCTCTTAACTAAGTGTTGGGATTATAAGTGTGTGCCAACCTGGCTTAACATGGGTGCTGGGGACCTGGACTCAGGTCCTCATGCTTGTGCAGCAAGTGGTTCACCTGCTGAGCCATCTTATCCCCTCCCTTTCATTTTTGAGACAGGGTTTGTTACACAGGTCAGGCTGGCCTTGAACTTGTGATCAAGATCTTCCTGCCTGTGGGGTTGGAGAGATGGCTGGCTCCATTCGCAGCACCACAGGGCAGCTCACAGCCGTCTGCTCCTCAGTCCCAGAGGACCTGATTTCTCCTTCCTGTTACCATGAACACACATATGGTGCACAGATATAGATGCAGGCAAAAGCGTCATAAAATACCCATACAGTAAACATAAAAGATTCCTCTGCCTACTGAGATCATTGGTTTACATCACCATGCCCAGCTGAGACAGTGGCTTTTGTACTGATGCATCCAGAGATGTCTCCACATCTGGCAGGAAGTCCACAGGATGTGCCTAGCAGACACACTGCACATGCCCGGAAAGGCCTTGTACACATCTCTGCAGATGCTGCTAGGGATTGCCATTTACCACACTGCTCAGTGCTCTAGGCTGCTCCTCAGTTCCTGAGGGGTCCTTCTAGGCCCCTAGGTAAACAAGGCCCCACCCTTTTCTTCCTCCGGGTGCCTTAGGCTGCCTCAGGCCTCCTGCACTGCCTCGCTGGGCCACTTGATGGCAGTGTAAGAACTGGGAAAAGAGGCTCCTCTCTGACAGCGTTTCAAATTGCTGCTTCGACCTCTGCAGCTACCCTGACCGCACAGCAGGCTTCTCAGCTCAGTCCCCTGCTGTGCCCTGCCCCCTGGCCTGACACAAGCTTCAGTCACCTCCTCTCCTCTGCCTCCTCCCTCCCCCGCGGTCAAGCTCCCAACAGTCCCTCCTGGTTTATTGTGGATTTTTATTTGTTTTAATTTTAATTTAATCTGGAGACAGAATCTCACTCTGTGGCCCTGAACTCACCATGTAGACCAGGCTGACCTTGAACTGACAGGGATCCACCTGCCTCAGCCTCCTGAGTGAGCGCTGGGATTGACAGTGAGCACCAGGACATCCAGCTGTTTGTTTGTTAAGCTGTGACATTCCCCGTGTCTCAGAGTCTCTGGGCCCCCAAGCAGTCGGCATGAGGGAAGAGGTGCAGAATAAGTTATTAGGAACTTGTGGCTTTAGAAGAAAAAGCAGATGTGCCTGAAATCCTTCTGGCCCTGGGGTTGTTTTCTGGAAGAATTACATAGTGGGGGTTGTGGGGTTGGAGGGGTGAGAGGGTAGAGGGAAGGTGGGGCAGGGGTGCAGAGAGGAGAGGGGACTCTAGGACACTATAGGAATGTGCAGGAGGGCAGGAGGTGGGGAATCTGATGCTGGGGTGCATCTTAAAGGCGGTCTGCTCTTGGCTTCCAGATGTGGTGTCAGAATTCTCCTGGAAGAGTCGAGGGTGCATGCAGAGCATGGTCACAAAGGCCTTTCCCTCCTTCCATCTCTGTTGTGGTCTCTAACTTCTAACCCAGCCTACCGGCCTTCCTTCCTTCCTTCCTTCCTTCCTTCCTTCCTTCCTTCCTTCCTTCCTCCTTCCTCCTTCCTCCTTCCTCCTTCTTTTTTTGAGACAGGGTTTCACGTAGCCCAGGCTACCCTTGATCGCCTGGTTTTTCTGCCTCTCCCTCCTGGGTGCTGGGATGATAGGCATCCACCATCATACTTGGCCTAGCTTCTGAGTCTCCCACAGACAGATGGGATGGCCAGGCATCCCAGGAGCCTGAAGCAAGTGGATTGTGAAAGGTTAGCCTGGGCTAGACAGTGAGTTCAAGGGCCCACCTGGTGTTAATAGTGAGACCCTGTCTCAGCCATCACCTCTGCCCTCGTTAAGAGCTGTGGGACAGTCAAGGAAATGCACAATCTGCCCGTATCTCTTCCCTCAGTCTTAGGCTGGCAGCTCTTCTTCCAGTTCACCAGCGATGGCTAAGGATGTAGGAGAGAGAGAGAGATGGGTCATGGCTCACGAGGAATTTGCTATGGGAAAAATGGTTTTCCCAAACAATGGCCAGGAAATACTGTCTTGATCAAGATTTGCTGCATACGCTGTCTCCTTGGCAGCAGGATCTAAGGGCTTCCGCACTCACCATGTGAATTTCAGTAGGGCCGAGTTTTCAGGCTCAGAACAGCCTACCCCACAGAGGCCCCCAAGACCTCTCCATCCCCCTTAGTTGGTACTGCTGTGCCCTCCTGTGGGACAGTCTTGACCTTGAGCAGGACCTAGGCTGGCTGGCCCAGCCTGTATACAGGTGGGAAGCCATTCTCCGCTGACTCAGGCCTGGCCTAGGGCAGGTGCATGCCTTCAGCCTCTGAGTAACACCAGTGTTTCATCTTCAAAGGGCCTTCCTAGGATTAACCAATTAGTCACCCCCAGGGAGCCACAGTACAGGTTACCATTGTCTTCATTAGACCTGAGCTGGGGGAGGGGAGCGAGGAGGATCCCTGCAGGCCAGAAGCATCAGTGGAAGTGTGTAGAGTCAGTGTAGGATGTCCCACGATTCAGGACGGGCAGGAGGAGACAAGATCCCCAGTGTGAAGCTGGAGCTGATCACTGGATGGGAATGAGTGACACCTGGGGGAGGTTACAGCCTGGGAGTCTTGGTTCCATGCGAAGAATGTCTTTCTTGTGACTAGGGAGGTGGCTCACCAGGTAAAGTTCCTGCTGAGCTAGTGTAAGGACCTGAGTTTGGACCTCTCCCCCACCCATATAAAAAGTTGGACTTTTGGGTCACCTGCCTGTGACCCTAGAGTTGAGGTGGGGCCATGGAAGCAGGGGGAACTTTGGGGCTGTCTGTTCAGCCAGTCGAGCCAAAGCAGCACAGTCTAGGTTCAATGAGAGGCCTTTCTCAAAAAATAAGGTGGTCAGCAATAGAGGGAGAGCCCTGGAGTCAATGTCTGGCTTCCAGCCATACACACAGAGATGAACACACACACACACACACACACACACACACACACACACACACACACACACCATGCGGGAAGGCAGAGGTTGGCAGGATAACTGACCCATGGGAGCCACCATGTTCTCACTATTGCAGTCCAGTCTTACTCTGTCCCGCTGAGCCTTCCAGGCAACTGTAGCATGAATCTTAGAACAGTTTTTGGGGTGTATGTGTGAGAGAGATTCTTTTGGGGGTGGGGCGGGAAGGAACTTTTGAGACAGGATTTCATATCTCCTAGGCTGGTTTCGAACTTGTTCTGTAGTCCGGGATGATCTTGAACTCTTGATCCTCCTGCCTCCACCTCCCAAGCGCTGGGATTCCAGGTGTGCGTCATCAAATCCAGTTGAGCGTGAGGCTCCAGGGGACTTCTGGGATGATAATAAGGACCTGCCACTCAAGTGCCTCGTGCATCACCATTGCGAAACCTAGAAGAGTAAGAGGTGGAGCCGCACTCTGGCTGCACGTGTGTCCCTCTGGGGTGCCTGGTGAAGAAAGCGAGAGTCTTAAAGGTAAGTTTGTGTCCTGGAAGCCAGATAGGGACAAGCCTTTCCATCAAGCCTCTCTGCAGCTGCTTTTTATAACCTTGGCGTCAGCATGTGCTTGGCAGTGCCAGCACAGTGTATTCGGAAAATATCTTCTGCCATTTGAAAACACACACATACACACATACACATACACACACACAAATGCACACACATGCACATGCTCGGAAAAGGATAGAAGGAAGAAGAAAAAACAAAAGCAGCCAACAACAAACAGAAATTGTGCAGGATACAGAATGTCTTCACAGAGTGGTTCCCGCCTGTTACTCTCCAGTTCATTTCCCTGCTGCCAACTTCAGAAGGCCAGAAGTCACTGTTGCTGTTAAACTCTGCAGTCAAAATGTAACTCTAGGAGGAGAGTTATGTGGTAGGCTGTATCAGAAAGCCTCTGGAGAGCCGCCCTGGTGGGAGGGAGACACACCTTCATCCCTGAACAGAACCCATGTGCTTTGTGGTATGTGCTGCACACTGTGCTCTAGAGTGGGCCTGCACTCAGGAGTTCTGGCCTAGGACGTTCCTGAAGGGCCTTCCTGACAGGAAAGAGGCAATGATGCACCAAGCTGTCATGGTTTGCTCCATGTGGCCCAGAAACAGAGTGGGCGCCATGTAGGGCAGCTTCCTGCAAGATCTCGATATCACAACCCCTATCCTGCAGAGCAGCAAGCAAGGGGCCAAAAGAGAGTGGCTGGATTTGTTGAGGCCTGACTTCCTCCCTCATTTGGAAGAGCTGAAAAGCCAAGAATAGTAGGGGCCACATAGCTTTGAGACTAGCAGGTTGGCCATTTTGCTGGCCTGGAAGACTGGAGGCAGGTAGGGCCCTGGGATCTCCTCGAGCAGGTTCAATAACAGTCAACTCGGAGAACACGACAAACAGACATTACAAATGCCTGTGCTTAGGAACAACCAGGAAAATCCAAAGCCCAGCAGGGTGCCTGAGCATAATCAACCATCAGGGTGGAGGTCTTACCTTTTTCCAGCCTCTCCCCTGCTTCTTGTTTACTATTCTCCCCACCCCACCCCCACAGGTGGGGGGGGGGCTGAGGGTTGCAGGGGAAGGCAGGGAGAAAGGAAGGTTTTCTTGGTGGCCAGGTCCCCAAGCCCTTGGCCTGGAGTAATCTCTGTCAGCAGAGCCAGAACTGGAATGGCTGCTCCGGAAGCTCGATTGTTGTTTTAGATCCGGCATTAAGGGCGGCACTGGTGTGTCCAGGCCCAAATTCTGCCCCAGTTGCTGAGCTGATGGCACCATAAGACCACCCACTTTGTTCTAGATGCTCTCTCTGTCCAAAGGAGCTCGGGCTCCCCACACTTGGTACATGAGAGGATCGACTTCCTGACCACCCACGCCATGCCTTGGTGGAAAATGTGGCGAGGACTTCCCGAGCTGCCCAGGAGCCAGGCTTTCCAGACATGGCTGGCTCAGACCAGAGAGGCACGTGGTGTCAGTTTTCAAATGTATCAGGTACGGTGGAACATGACTGTAATCTTAGTATCCAAGAGGAGGTTGAGGCTGAACAGAAAATTTGAGGCCAGCCTGGGAGAGACGTCTTTCAGTGAAATACTACTGACCAAGCACCAGGACCCGAGTTCAGTCCCAGCAACTCTTGTAAAAGCTGGGGACTGGGTGCATTTGACACCCAACATGGAGGCAGACAAAGGATACCTGGGGCTGGATGGCTAGCCTAGCTGGATTGGTAAACTCCAGGTTCAGTGTGAGGCTCTTCCTCAAAAACAAAAGCAAAAACATGGGGAATGCTAAAGGAAGACACTGGGCACCAACTTCTGGCCTCCACATGCCTGTTCACATGTACCGCCCACACATGCACCTAGAAGATAATAAAAAGCTTACCAAGTATGTGCTCCATCACACAGGTTGCTGGAGACAGGTTCTTTCCAGGCAGCAGTGGGCAGGCGATGGACAGAATTACGGCCGTGGTGCGTGGGTGACACAGATCGCAAGGAGAGCCGACGTTGAGAGCACCATTGGGCCTGCGGTGTCAGCGCAGTGGCTTCATGGGATGCTGTCAGGGTTTTCCTGAAGAGCCAGGGGCAAGTGTGACAACCCTGGGGCTTCTGTGCTGTGCCTGTTCATCCCGCTCCTGGGTCTGGTTCTGCTTTCTCTCTTTGATAAGCTGATTTATTTGTTCAT
Source organism: Microtus ochrogaster (assembly GCF_000317375.1). Classification (NCBI taxonomy): domain Eukaryota; kingdom Metazoa; phylum Chordata; class Mammalia; order Rodentia; family Cricetidae; genus Microtus; species Microtus ochrogaster. Next base: position 34,529,267 of record NC_022011.1, on the reverse strand, counting down.
TGGTTGATTTCTAAATTAAAAAATTTTCACCATGTACATGGTATAGTGTCACGCGAGAATATTTCTATGCACGTACAGACTACACATTGAGCATGTGTCTCACGGAATCCCACTGTTCCCCTCAACCATCTCGCCTCAGTTTTCACATCATATATACATACGTGAGTTTGTGTTTCTGTGTACATCCAGAAACTATAAGCCAGAACATGTATTTGCCTAATATGATTATCTAGTTGCATCTGTTTGCCTGCAGATGGTGTAACTTTTCCTCTTCCTGTGGGCTGTGTGTTCATGATGTCCAGGGACAATTCTGCCATGTACACTAGCCAGATTTTCTTTATCTGTTCCTCTGCAGTTGAATGTCTACATGGGTTCTGAGCTTGCCAGTTGTGACGAGTACACAGCAAACGTTGATTAAGGGGTGTGCTGGCCTGGAGTGCTTTGGGCAGGCAGATCATCTGGGGGTAGACGATCTGAACCACATGGTAGAGCTAACTTAGCTTTTTGAAGAACCTCCATACTGAATACTGATGTCTGTACTGAAAAACAGGGTCTTGCTCTGAAACCCAGGCTAGCTTCAAACTCATGGCAATCCTTCTGCTTTAGTCCCCTGAGCTCTGGTATGTGCTGGCATGCATGGCTTGACTAACCTGATTTAATAATCCAGTCCCAAAACAAACACCCTGGGAAACCCACATCCCAAACTGGCCTTAAAAATATTGTTTCGAGCCTAGAGGTGGTGGTGCACACCTCAGGAGGCAGAGGCAGGCAGATCTCTGTGAGTTTGAGGCCTGCCTGGTCTACAGAACAAGTTCCAGGACAGCCAAGGCCACACCGAGAAATCACGTCTCAAAAAACAAGCAAACAAAAATTTGTGCTGGGTGCACACCTGGAATTCCAGAACTCTGGAGGCTGAGGCAGCAGACTAGAGCCTGAGTTTGAGGCCAGCCTGGGCTACAATGGGAGTTCAAGGCCAGCCTGGGCTACCATGGGAGTTCAAGGCCAGCCTGGGCTCTGTAGAACAAGACCAAGAACAAAAAGCAACTATAACTTTTTTTAAAGGATGGGGTGGGGTGAGAAGGGGTGGATGCTGCTGTCTGAGTCCCTCAGTACTGTCTGATTGCTAAGTCAGCTTTCCTGCAGACGGCTTGCATGGAACAGGCGTGGGGGGGACAGGCGCTAATTTCCATTTGGCATGCAGCCTGCCCAAGACCTCTCTGTCCTCTGACTGTAGGTCCTGATGATTTGAAAACACTCAGGAAATGAACTAGAATTTAAAAAATTCCCTCTTCTTCCTTTTCCAAGCTAGAGATGCCTTCCTGGAGGAGACAAAACAAAAGAAGGTGACTGCCTTCAAACAGAATAAAGAGCCCAGTCTGCATGCTGGGCTCAGGAAGCCCCTCCTAGGAGGATGTGAAGAGAAGCAGGGCGGCCATGGGTCCCGTAGGAAGCGTCAGGGGAGGTCCTGAGGCAGCTGTGTGTACCAGACACACAGTGATGGATCTACATCCGTGTGTCTGAGGCCCATCCACCTGCAAGTGGTCAGCACCTCTCCACGGCCTAGACACATTGGCCTACATGGGGTGACTCTTTGGGGCTTCTAGGTGTTTGTGTGTGATTTGTGATGTTGGAAGGGGTTGTTATTAAAAACTTGTCTGGCAGTACAGAGGCTGGGGATGAAGCTCTCTAGTTCACTTATCCGGGCGGAGAACATTGCTGTCCATGAGGAAAAAGCTTCTGCTGTGTGGCCGCCCCTCCCATTAAGGTGGCAGTAGCTGCTGTCCACTATCCCTGTGCAGGACACAGCGCTCAGCTGGGCTCTGAGGCCAGAGTCTCCTCCCTCTGTTGGGGAATACACTTCCTATTGATTGTGACTTACGTGCAATTCAGGCACCAACTCAAAGAGACACCAGGCCAGCGTTTACCCATGGCTGTCTATACCTCGGGTTCTGCGCTGGCAGGTGGTGGTCACTCCACAGGCTCCCCCGGGAGACAATACTTCCACCGTCATAACAAGAAAGGATGTTTTCCTGACTCGTCTTCAGAGGACTCCCCCTCCCCTTCTCGTTTGATTGTAAAATATAATTAGTAACAAGCTGAGCTGACTCTCCTACCCTGCAGTTCAGATGTCTGCTGACAGTGTGTGGGCACCTGCAGGAGTGACTTTTATTTTGAAGCTGTTCCAAGGACCAAGGGGCAGATATGCTTATCAGTCTTGGTGCTGCCTGAGCCTCAGTTTCCTCTGTGTGCCAGGGATCCCTGGGATACGTGTGGTTCATGCTGGGGCCAGTTCCTCTTGGGGCCAGAGTACGGTTGATGTAGTAACGAGGCGGCCAGGACCATTACTGCTGGCTCCTGCTATTACTGCTGGCCCTGAGCCTTGGGGCTATGAGGGGCACCTGTGTACCTGCAGGTCAGATCTGTCTGTCCCAGGCTGACAGCCAAGACCAACTGCCTTTGTTGCCAGGTCCCTGCTGGAGAGGCTGGCGTGGAAGGGTAGGCCCTCCCGCATGTCAGGAGCACGGACGGGTCACTCAGGCAGCCTGAAGCTCCTCTGCCTGATGAGAGGGGAGACTGACCAGCTGGGGACCACTGTCCAGCCGCGAAGAGCGTGCTTCCTGTCGAAAGCATGAGTGCATGCCCAGCTCATAGGCAGCTTCTGGGATGAGAGCCGGGTCAACGGGCTTGGTGTCCTCCCTGGGGCAGGCAGTGGTAACTCTACGGCTGGCTGGCCTGGCCTTCTCTGGCCTGAATCAAATGCAGCCGGCGTCATCGGAGCCCTAAGCACCTTTCCCCAAGTTGCCCAAAGTGCTTTCTGAGCAAACACTTGTTTCCTCACACCGTGAGAAGTAGGTGGGGTAACAAGGGTGTCTTTGTCCCTGTCTTTGGAAAGCTTGCCTGGCCTGGTGGGGAGGCCAAGGGAGGGAGAAGGCACCGTCCCGCCCTAGGCTCTGGAGTCCAGAGGACTGGGCCAACTGTGCCCAGTCACCAGTTCCTGCAGGGAGGAACAGGGTGTATGAGGAAGGAGGCAAGAGGTAAAAAAGGCAGGCTCCTCTCTTCCCATCAGAAGCGGTGGCGGAATCTCTTCCTGGACCCCGTGGCCCTCGGTGTTGATGTTGGCTATTGGTGATGATGGGAGATAGCAGAATACCCTGGCCTGCTTGGATTGCTCGAAGCTCCTGGGGTTACCAGTGACCTTTCGGGTGCCTCCCCATGTTTCAGGAATGATTCCCAGCACGGGGGACACAATAGTGAATGGGTCATGTGTGACTTTGCCACTACAGCGCCCACTGGCATCCCAGCTGATGTAAAATCATGGCGCAATCATTTCAGAAAGTAGCTTGTGTCGTAAGGATGATTCAAAGGAGTAAGACCGGGCTGGGGAGATGGCTCAGTTGTGAGAGCGCTTGCTGTTTAAGAGGGCCTAAGTTCAAATCCCATGTACCCATGTAGAGAGCCACGGGTGTCTATGACCCCATTGCTGTGGAGGGCTGGGACAGGAGGATTACTGGAGCTATAGGCAGGCTGCCTGCCTCATTCTAATGAGAGACCCTGTTTCAAGAGAGGAAGGTGAAGATGTAGCAGGACACCCAGTGTCCTCCTGTGGCTTCTGCACCCCGACACCCAAGTGTATATATACCATGCATATATACCACACTACCACACACACTAAGCTTCCACCCTCCCTATACTCACACACACACACACACATACACACACACACACATACACACACACACACACACACACACACACACACACACACACACGGTCTCTCCTACATCCGGGAGCAGAGGGAAGAGCAAAGGATTGAAACTTCAGATAGAGGCTCAGAGAAGGACGAGGTGGGCCAGACCTGGGAAGCAGGCTTCCAGCGGGGGAGCGGCAGGTCAGGAGTTCTCAGAAAGAAATGGGGTAGCCTGTCCAAAGGCAGGGGAATCTCTGTTCTTAGATGGTGGTGAGAGATGACCCGAGGACTGTGAGCAGGGCCTTGGTAAAGCAGAGAGAACCTGGTGGCATGGGCGTGTATGATCGTGACTGCAGGGGCAGGGGAGGCTGGAGGATATGGGATATGGGTTAGTCAGTACAGTGCTTACCCTGCAGGTAAAAGGACCCGAGTTCGATCCCCCAGAACCCATAAAACAAAAGCTAGGTATGGTGATGTGCATGTATAGCCCTGGGAAGGGAGGGGCAGGAGGATCCCCGGAGCTCATCAGCCAGCTTCACCTACTTGTTGGATTCCAGGCCAGTGAGAGCCCCTGTCTCAAAAACAAAACAAAACAAGGTGGGTGGCTTCTGAGGATTGACACCCAAAATTGTATTTTAGCCTTCATATATGCACATGTATATTCACATATGTACCCCCATGTGTGCACGCACATGTACACACACACACACACACAAAAAAAACAACTGGAGCAGCTTCTTATGAAAAGAGTCATCTAGAAGAGTGTGTGCCTGTGTGAGTGTGAACAACACGGATCCAAGAGGCTCCTCTCGACCACACAAGTGGCATTCTGCACTGTATAGATTTTAGGCAGCAGGATGTGGCACGGCAACACCTGCCATGGTAGCAACTGGGAGACTGAGGCAGGGGGACCACAAACTTGAGGCCAGTCTGAGTGACAAGTGAGACTGTGTCAAAAAAGAACTGCCTCAGAAAAGTGCCCACGGCCCACCTAGGGGCTGGCCTGCCCTGTCTCGCGGCTGAGGGCCAGCTCAGAGCCCTCCTGCATTGTACATTTCTTCCAAGTCGCTCCTCCAGGCCATGAATTGGGGGCGGGAGATGAGTGTGTGTGCGTGTGCGTGCATATGTGTGTTCTCCCAGTGTCTTGGTGGAAAGCTGCACAATTTGGTGCAGAGGTTTGCTTGCTGACAGACCGAGAAAATGCAGTTAGGAGCTGGCTGTGGTGAATAAAGACCCAGAGATTCCTTCACTAAGACCAGTTTGTCGATGGCGCAGACCTGTTTCTCTGTGTACAGGGCTTTATAGCTTCCATGATCACATACATCCTCATTTGCTCTACTCTGTACCTCAGAAGGCGCAGGGTGTTGCTCCATGTTAGTGAGCTTGCCTGGCAGGTGCAGGGGTCCAATCCCAATCCCACACAGAGAGAGAAAAGGAGAGAGAAACAGTGAGACATTCTGCTAGCACCTCCTATTATTATAGGCAGTGTCTACTAGCAGGAGTGAGCAGAGAGTAAATCCAGAGTCACGCAGCACAGGGACACCTGGGAATTAGCCCAATCCTCAGCTTCTGCCTTCAGGCTTTCCCAGGCCTCCCTTGTCAGGCCTTTGGTGGCAGTGGGCCAGAGTGGTTCCGGGCACCTGGACAGACTGTGTGACCGGGAGTTTGGTAAGCTGGGAGGTGCCGCCGCTCTCTGAGCTCCTGGGAACCAGCTCTGTGCTCACGGGGCTGTGTTGCGACGTGACTAATGGGTGAGAGAGTTGAGACCAACAGCCATTACTTCACCAGCATGAATCAAGGTCATTTGTCATCATAGGAGCATGGAGAGCTGTGACACTGGGGAGAGAAGGGAGGCACCTACGTCTGAGTCCAGCCCTCAGTGTGGTCTGTTGGTTGTCCCACGTGGCAGGAAGCAGGGATATTTCCAGAAAGAAAAATGTGCAAGGTGGCTAGGTCAGGAGCCGGAGCCAGGGGACCTGACTGTGCCTGCTGCAGCCACATGGGCTTTGTCAGGCGCTGGCTGGTGACCATCCCAGACTAAGGGCTCCTGGACACTGAGACAGGGGCTACCTGAGAATAGGTTAACACCGAGCTTCCGGAGAATCCTCAGACCCGGCCTCTCTCCCTAGCTTGGCAGGCCTGTTGGCACAGTTTGGACGTGAAATGTCCCCCAGGTTCATGTATGTACACACTCGGTCCCTCCCTGCAAGTGTTGCATTGCAGGACCTGTGGAACTTAAGGACTAGAAGGTATAGGCTGCCAGAGGTCAGCTCGAAGGTTACAGGCTAGCCTTGCGTTCCATCCAGCTCTCTACTTCCTGATTTCCCAAGACAGGAACAAGCTGCCTCATGTTCCTGTCACCGCGCACAGGAGCTCCGCGTCAGAGTGCTCAGGCTCAGAAGAACCCTCACAGACCACTCCTAGAGGATACGCTGCCCACACTCAGGCCAGCGGGCTAGGACCACACTTCCCACCAGCAACCCAGGTTCTCCATCATGGCTGCCCCCAGGCTCTCATCCTCAGCCCTGAGCTGTTCCTGTGATCCTCACATCATTCCCACCTGTCAGCTTCCCCTGCCCCCAATTTTTGCTGATATCCACTGATATTACGCTAATATGACCTGGCGTGTTGATTGGGTTGCTCGCTTCTAGTGTTTCTTCTCACAGAAAGGCACGTTCCATGAGAGACAGAATCTTGCCTGATCCAGGTTATAGGGTCACATCTTGGGGACAGAGAACATCTCTCTATCCTTTGGATGAGTGCATGGGTGTGAGGAAGCAGCTGGGGTGGAGATGGACCCAGGTACAGACCACTCATGAGTAGATGCTGCCTAAGGTCCCTCTCGCGGAGGGGCAGCTGAAACCCCTATGGGGGCAGACTCCTCCTGAGGCCGAGCAGAAGGCACCTCTTGAGGGCTCTGCTGTGGTCTGGCAAGGGGGTGGGATTTGCGGGTGAGTAAACAAGGCCGGCCAAGAGGTCAGGAGTAGCCCAGTCTCAGAAACTGCATGTGTCATAGAAATGGAGGAGCCAGGAATGTGTTTTGCACTGATGTCAACCTGCCCCGCTGGACCACACCTGCTTCCCGACCCAGGAGCGTGGGAATGAGAAGAGCGTGCCTTGTTTTGGTAGAGGTGGAGCGCGGGTAAGAGTGAGGATGCTCGCGCCCTGACTCAGAGTGGGGAGTTACTCTGGGGACTGCGGTAAGAGCCTGGGCTCCTGGCCCTTCCCTGCCAGGTGCTCCGGTGAGTGGCTTGTTCGGACAAGTGTGCTGTCTGCATGGGACAACTTCCCTCTGCCCAGGTCTCCCCTGTCCTAAGATGCAGAATTGTCTTCCACAGCAGAAGGGAACTGGGACCTGGAGGCTGGACTTTGCACTCCCAGCTTTGGCTCCCATAGCTCTTCCTGCCTTGTTGGCTTCTGGTTCCCCACAGTTTCACCCTCCAAGGCTGTCAGGGCCATGTCTTCTTCCTTCCCTCTCCCTAGCTGCCCTGCAAAGAAGCCATGTTTTCTGAGACCCCTGCAGCCAGGCTCTGCCACTGCATAGAGACCCCACCTCCCCTGCAGCTCTCTGGACACAGTTGTTAAGCTCTCCACAGAAGCCCAAATCGATATTCTTCACACGTTTTAATCCAAACCTAAAGGCTTGTGTGACTCTTAGTCTTGACTCTCACTGACCAGTTTATCCCTGATACCAAGTGATATGCACTTGGTTACTAGGAAACTGGGGTTCTCTCTTTGGGATTCTTGGAGGATTTTGTAAGGCTGGTGAGATGATGGGGCTGGTGAGGTGACTCGGTGGTAAAGGCCCTTACTTCTATGCCTGACAACCCGAGTTCAGCCTTGAGGACCCCGGTGGTAAACGTTCTCTCCTGCTCTCCACCTGTGGGCCCACACACATGCACATGAATCTGAGAACGTAATGAAAAATGTTTTTAAAGTATTCGAAGATGAACTCAGAACAGTTTTGTTAAAGTCTGAGAGGAAAACAAGAGGAGAAGCAAACTAAAAATCCTGGCAGTGGCCGGGGAGGAGGGAGATGGAGAGTCAGGACTTTGCAGTTTGGAGGTCAGAGAAATGGGGGGTGTCCTGAGCATTGGGGATGCATGCTTTGGAGAGCTGAGTTCAGAGGAACCGAGTTCCAGACTCGTGTGTCCGAGAGCAAAGGATTGCACCAGGGACACATGGTTAGAAACAGAAACAAAGACAGTTTATTAAAAAAGAAAGAAAGAAAAAGCAGAGGGTGGGAGAAAGGGCTCAGTGGTTAAGAGCACTGACTTCTCTCCAGTGGACGATGGTTTGATTCCTAACAGTCACAGGGTGGCACACTACCATCTGCCACTCCAGTTCCAGGGTAACTGGTGCCCTCTTCTGGCCTCTTCTGGCACTGTATGCTAGTGCACAGATATACACGCAGGCAAAACACCCATGCACACAAAAACAAATAAATCTTGAAAGATTTTTTTTTTTAAAGAAAGAAAGACAGAAGAGGCAGATCTCTGTGAGTTCAAGGTCAGCTTGCTTTACATAATGAGCTCCCAGCTAGCTGAAGTTTCACAGTGAGACTGCCTCCAAAAATTAAAAAAAATAAGCAGGAAGAAAGGAAGGGGGAAAAAAGAAGGGAAAGAAAAGAACGGGAGTAGGGTGTTGAGTTGAGGAAAGAGCCCAGAAAATGCTGGGCTACATCACCCCGACCCTCCTTAGGTCATTTTCATAGCACCGGATTCTCTCAAGTTCGTATACTGCAGGCTTTTCTTTTGTGTGCTCTATTAGAGAAAGTCCAGGCAAGGAAGGACTTCCTCTACTTCTCTGCAAGCTGGCATCTTTCCCACTTAATCCTTGAGCTTCTGCCAGTCCCTCCCACCTTTCAAGCTCTGCCTCTTGCACAGGTTCCGTGTGTGTGTGTGTGTGTGTGTGTGTACGTTTGTGTACGTGTGTGTACGTGTGTGTGTGTGTGTGTGTGTAGATTGGACCATTCTCCACAAGCGTCTAGGCTAAGTGCTGTCAGCCCATGTGCCGCAGCACTGATGGTACACATCACCCTGTCACTGGTCTGTAATCTGTCTCCAGCACAAGCCTGGATGTCGAGAGATCTCTCCGTTTAGGGTAGTGTGTCTGCCTCACTCTGCAGGTGGGGGTTTGATGGGCACAGCTGATGTCTTCTTTCAAATTTTATTTTTTTATTTTTGTGTGGTACATTTGCCCACATATATGTGCACCGTGTGTAGGCATTACCCACAGAGGCCAGAAGAGGGGGCCATATCCCTGGGAACTGATGGGGCAATGGGTTAAAAGTACACCCATCATCCCATGCTCACCCCCTCGCCATGTTGAATTCAACCTGCCAGCTGACGCTTCTGTACTTCCCAAGTGGTCAGATGAGCAGCTGGATTACTGAGTCTTCTTTTCTTTTCTTATTTTTTTCTTTTCTTTTGACTCTGTGTATCTCTGACTTTCTTGGAATTCGTATTGTAGACCAGGCTGGCTTCAATCTCAGAGATCCTCCCGCCTCTGTTTCCCAAGTGCTGGGATTAAAGGTGTTTGTTACCAAGCTTGGCTGCTTCCTGGGTCTTTAAAATCCTGGATGTGTTTATGTCTCCTTGCCTCTTGAGTTTTCAGGCTTGAAATTCTTCAAAAGATCTCAGATGTCTGTCTCCAGAAGCAATTTCGCTTGGCTTCATGTGGTTGGAGCTACTTTTGTGTTAGGGGGCTATACTGGCTCTTGAATTTTATGTTGTTTTGGTTTTGTTTTTTGAAACAGGGTTTCTCTGTATAACTGCCCTAGCTGTCCTGGAACTTGCTTTGTAGTAGCCCAGCTGACCGTTGGAACTCCAGGGCTCTCTTCCAGCTTGTTCCCCACCACGTGCAGGTGTGTGACATGCCTGTGTGGAGTGGGTAGGGCCCTGGGTCTGCACACACTGTTTTTAAAAGCAAACCAGGGTTTGGGGAGATAGTCCACTCATTGAAGAAGTCCACAAAAGCATGAGGACCAGAACTTGGTCTTCAAGAACCCACAGGAGCAAGGTGGGGGAGTCAGGAACGTGTAATTTCAGCGCTGGGGAGGTGTAGGCAGGCATGTTCCTGGGCCTCACTAGCCAGCCTGGTCTGGCCGACTGAGTGAGTTCCGAACTAGTGAGAGACCCCGCCTCAAAAAGTAAGGTGGATGGTACCTGAGGAACTGACACCCAAGGTTGATCACGGGCCTCCATGGACATACACGTACATGTTTCACATACCTGTCCTCATGAGCACAAACACGTATATACAAACTATGATCTCCAGAAGGCTGTGTCCTTCATGGGTCATGGTCAAAGGTGTTCCTTCCTACTGGAATATTGTTCTGGTGCTGTCTCAGGTTGGACATGGTATGGGGCTTTGGAGTGAGCTCTGTTTTGGCCCAGTTGGTCAGTCAGCAGCTGCTGGGTAGTGGGAGGGGCTTGGGAATGCACTGTGGAGTAACACCACCCCTGACGATAGGAAGCCTGGGTATGGCTGTTGAAGTCACAGCATAGCCAATGGTATGTCAACTCCTTAAGCTCTTGTGGTCACTACCTGTGTAGTGAATGGAATTAGTGTAGCACTGGACATTCGGCCAAAAAAGACCTGATCCCGCACAGCTGCCAGGCTCCACAGTACTTGTGGGTGGTGGTCTGACTGCCCCAAAGCCAGGTTGGGTAACTCCTCTCCCTAGCCGACAAGGTTAGTCATTGTTGACACCTCCCGAGTCTTTCTCATTTTCCAGAACAATCCCTATAAACAGGTCATGCGATATGCCATATGTTTGGTGCCAAATTCCTTTGCAGGTCCATGACTGTATTTTGCATATTGAGGTGGTTCAAAGGCTGACCTCCTCCCGGAAATGCCCCTGCCTAAATGCTGCAGCCGGTGGTGGTAGCCTCTGTTCCCAAGCCTCGCTTTATCCAGGGGTGAACTTAGTACCTCTGCCCATCCAGCTACCTCCCACCTCAAAAGTCACCAAGCTCCTCCCAAGTCAGGCACTCTGCTAAGTCTAGGGGCGTAAAACAACTGGAGGTTTATAAGCAAGCCTGGGTGGTACTAAGTGCCCTGTACTAGCAGAGCAAGGAGAACTTTCTAGGCAATGTGAGCCCGCAGGGGCTGCTCAGTATCTTTCCTAGGGAAAGTGTGCCTTCATCCAGATGGTCATCAATCAATAGGACGTACTTAGTATACCAATGTGAAGCACCAATGGGCTCCTCCCAGACAGGTGCTGCCTGGACACAAGGCTCAGCACCCTGCCCCATGGCACATGCCTGTAATCTCAGCCACTCAGGCGGATGTGCAAATTCTGTGTTCTGTGCTCTGGGTGCCCTGGTGAGACCCTGTGTTGAAGTTCAGATTTTAGAAAAAAGTCCTGGGGATGTCACTCAGTAGAGTGCTGGCCTAGCCCATGCAAGACCCTGCATTCACACCACAGTACTGAAGAAACAAAAATAAAAGGCAAACAAAGATGCAATGATCGTTCATGCCTGCTTAACACAAACGTAATCATAGCTTGTGCTAAAATGACTTAGTGAAAGGTTTGCTTTTTAAGGATTACTTTTATTATCTTAAATTGTGTGTATGTGTGTGTGTGTATGTGTGTGTATATGTATGTGTGTGTATAAATGTGTGTGTGTGGGGTGCATGGGAGTGCTGAAGCCTCAGAGGAATTTATAACAGTAGCAAAATTACAGTCATGAAGTAGCAATACTTTATGGTATGTGTGGGGGCTGGCGGGGCTAGGGGCTCACCACAACATGAGGAACTGTATCAAAGTGTCGAAGCCTTAGGAAAGTTGAGCACCACTGTCCTAGAGGGAGATTCTCCAGGCCAGGTGCAGCAAGCCCAGGACTTTCCTCTTACTATTGTGTGTTCTAGCTAGACACTGAACCCAGAACTAGTTCATTCTCTCTCTTCCTCCTTCCCCTACTTCTCCTTTTCCCCTTCCTTTCTTCCAATTAATTTTGTGTGTGTGTGTGTGTTCCACTGGGGTTCAGGCCCAGAAATCCTCTTTAAAGCCCTTGAGTGGTTCAGAGAAATGGGAACATTGGCATTAAGTGACCTAAAGAGGGGGACTCTTCCAGGGCCTGTCCCGCAAGGTCCCCACCTGAGTAAACATCCATTTGCATATCAATGTGTGGATTATAGACGTTTTCCTTCTGGGAACAAGCCAGCACCCTGTTAACTCACACAGGTGTACAAACATCTAGGGAACCCTCCAACCCTGTGCAACCTGGGAACCGAGGCCCGAGTCCTCAGGCCTGAGGCCAAGGCCATGCTGGTCCAGCGCTGTCTGTTGCAGTTGTCGCAATGCATGCTTTGCTTGCCCTCCTTCCCAGATGACCGGGCTTCGGGCATGCGCAGGGGCCCTGTCTCTCCTGAAGCCAAGTTTGTAACTCAAGGGTTTTATCTTGGGTCTTAGTCATACAGATAAAAGAATTTAAAATGGATTCAAAAGAAATCTCAGGAACAATTTTATTGGCATTATAGACAGGCACCCAGCAGGGCCAGCAGCTGCCTTGAGGAAAAGAGGAAAAAGAGAAAGTTCGTACTTTTCTGAGTTTGAGGTCAGGAAAGTAAGCCGGTTAAGCAATGGAAGCCTTGAAACAGCTGCTGTGGAAAGGAGGGAGAGAGGGAGGGAGGGAAGGAAGGAAGGAGGGACAGAAGGAGAGAGATTGAGAGGACAGGCAGGTTTAGGAAGAACAGGAAAGAAAATGCCACTCTTTGTAAATCAGAACTCGGGAATTGAAGGGGTCTAGCAATGAGAGTCCATAGGCGCCTACAGGAAAGGTGGGTTCTGGGTCTTTGATGGTCTCCTTCCGGAATCTCTTCAGGTGTGTTGTTTCTTTGCACCTCCTCAGAGCCTTTTGAGGCTGTAGGACAGGATTTGTCCTTGTTTCAGGATGTCTTCGCCTTGCCTGGGCAAGGGAGGATCCTGCCTTTCTCACCAAAGGATGCTGTCAACCACCGACCAGGCCCTTTGTGAAGGGGGCTACTGTCGGACCACAGCTTTTGGGAGTTGGGGCCTGAGGATGTGTCTCATCCTCACCTGAGGAGGTGGTCAGCCCTGGCAGCAAGTGTCTACCCCGGCACGTCCCCTCCAGAAACCGGTCCATTCTAGCCCGGGAAAGACGACATTACTATACGTTCTGTCTCAAAAGGTGCTTGTGGAGCCCGTAGCTGCTGTGTTTGCTTGTTTGCGTCACATTGAGGAAAGGTGGCTTTAATAGCAGTGGGAGAGTTCACCACACACATGGGACTTCTCCAAGAGCCATACTGAATACGGGGGTCCCAAGCTGCAGCCACCACCTCTGCTGACGCTGCTGCTGGCACCGCCTCTCTCGGGAGGGGAAGGTGGGAGGCTCGGACTATACGAGCTGGGTGCAGTACAGAACAGGGTAATTGGATTGTTACAGGTGCTTCAAGGCCGCTGAGTCACTGTGGGGGATCAATTACCCAGGGGAGCAGGCGTCATCAGTGGGGGCGGGGAGGCAGCCTGTAACTTGGAGTCCTCGTCTGGAAGCAGTGGGGGCCACAGGCCGCACCAGATTGGCTCCTGCAGGAAGGACAGACGGGCATCATTGCTGATGCGGATAATTGTGATTTCCTCTGCAGCAGTAATTAACCCTGAGGCACCTTGTAGGGCCTTGTACTTTCAGGATGCGGATGCCGGCCACTTGGGGGAGGTTAACATTCTCTCTCTCTCTCTCTCTCTCTCTCTCTCTCTCTCTCTCTCTCTGACGTGCTTTTCAGAGTGTGTTCAGTTCCAACTAATATCATTAAAAAAACAAGTCCTGGATTCAGCCATCAGGCAGAGGATTGAGATTCTGTGAATGCAGGTGATAACAGGGCCTGTATACTGGTGTTGGTAAGGCTGAAGTCTGGCTCCTGGCAGCCCCGCCAAGTCCAGGTTTGGCTGCTGTCCTCAGCAGGCCAATCCAGAGAGGCAAAACAAAGCGAAAAGCGAAGAAAGTAGACTTATCCAATGAGGCCCTGGTGGGAAGAGGAGCAAAGACATGGCGTGGTGAAGATTTGAGGTCCAGGTTTAAATAGAGGTGGGCAAGAGTTAATTCACAGCCAAGCCAGCCTGTCCTGTAAGGTGGTCTCCTGAGGACCGTATGGAATCTCTCCGGAGACCTAAGTTCCCTCTCTGGCTGGTCCTGGCCTTCAGCTTTTTCCTTTTCTCAGTATGAGGTACCTGAGTAAATCTCAACTCCCTGGGGAGCCTCTTTAAAGAGCCTATTAGCCAAAAGGAAGCAGGTGTACAGGTGAGTCTTCAGAATGGCTTCCCTCCCGCCCAGGTGGCTATAGTGCCAGCCTGTTTGGGCAGAGAGCTGACTGAAGGCCCATGGCCTCTTTGTCAGACCTCCTTAGGGTGGGGCTTTACCTTCTCCCTCCTCTAGGACCCATCTAGCCTGCTGATCTCCTGCTGCTTCCGGCTCACTGAGTGACCCACGATGGTCTTCCTGGGTGGGGCCATAGGTGCACCTTCCTGAAATGCAGCTACAAGATGACGGATCCTCCTTGCTTCACAGACTTAGAAGGGGCCATGGAGGTGGCTCAGTTGGCAAAATGTCAGTCATGCAGGCATAAGGACCGCAGGCCAGATCCTCAGTACCCATATACAAAGTCGGATGCGATGGTGTGTGTACCTATACTCTCAGGGCTGGAGCTGAAGACAGGAGGATATCTGGATGTCACTGGTGGCCAACCTGGCTGAATCGATGAGCCCTGAGCTAGAGACATGGCCTGAGTGATGAAGAAATATACTTGAGGCTGACCTCTGGCCTCCACAGGCATGAGAACACCTGGGCAGATCAGCATCCATAGTCACGGATTGCAGTGAGTCCCCGTCTGTTTTCCTACAGGTACAGACAGGCCTGGTGAAGCCTGCTGGCTAAACCCACTCTTTCCAGATGGAGGACCCCAAGCTGCAGGTTTCCTCCACACCAACAGCGATGATACAGGCTCCCTTGGATCAGCTATCAATCACACACAGTGACCCAGCTGCCTTGGGGCATTCGGGGCAACCCCGTGTCCATTCAGGAGATGAAGAAATGGAGACTCAGTGGGACAAAGAAGCTACAACCAGGAAGTGGTTGAGATGGCTGCGGAATGGCTATTTCTTATTTATTTATTTAGTATACAATATTCTGTCTGTGCGTATGTCTGCAGGCCAGAAGAGGGCACCAGACCTCATTACAGATGTTTGTGAGCTACCATGCCAGGAATTGAACTCAGGACCTTTGGAAGAGTAGGCAATGCTCTTAACCACTGAGCCATCTCTCCAGCCCCAGAATGGCTCTTTCCTTAGACATCAAGGAGAGTGTGACCAGTCTCTGAGAGAGTGACAAGGATGATTTCAGGTAGTTCTAACCCAGGGCCAGAGGGCCATAGGCAGCTGAAGGTAGCTATGTAGGCAGACTAACAAGACATCTTAACATTTACTTAAAATATTATCATGTAATTTATTATATTTTTGTGATTCTATTGACTCAATTATGAGGTTATTTGTTTGTTTGTTTGTTTGTTTTGATTTTTCGAGACAGGGTTTCTCTGTGGCTTTGGAGCCTGTCCTGGAACTAGCTCTGTAGACCAGGCTGGTCTCGAACTCACAGAGATCCGCCTGCCTCTGCCTCCCGAGTGCTGGGATTAAAGACGTGCATCACTAACGCCTGGCATGAGGTTCTTTTTTTATCTTTGTATATATGATCTGGTGTGTATGCATGTGTATGTATGTTGTGTGTATGCTATGTGTACGTGTGTAGAGGTTGGAGGAAAACCTGGGATATTGGTCTTTGTCTACCATTTTGTTTGAGACAGAGTTTCTTGTTAGCTGCTGTGTATCCAGCTAGCTAGCTCATGAAGTTCTGGGAAGTCTCCTGTTTCTAGTTACCGTAGTCTTGCTATAGGAGTACAGAGATTACAAGGAGCACCCTATGGCACCTCACTTTTGGGTGGGTTGTTGGGGCCCTGAATTCAAGTCTTCACGCTTGAGCAGGAAGAGCTCTCCCCTTAGCTGTCTACCCAGCTAGTTTGGGTGGTTCTGGAGTGTTAACTTTGTAGATGGTGACATCAAATTGTCATGACTACATGGTGGCTCGGACCCACCCAGTAGATGCTCAGAGGTGTGAGCTGCCTTCTTTATTCTTTGGCATCTGTATCATGGATCTGTCTGCGTCTCTGAAGGGGGATCCTGCCGCCCTGAGAGGAGCCAGCAGCCCATTGGAGCCTAGTGGTGGTTCTGGAGAGGAGCACAGGATTTGATCAATAAACAAGCAAGATGAAGTGGTGAGATGGCTCAGTGGGCAAAGCGCTCGCTGTGCAAGCCTGGGGACGGAAGTTCGATCCCTGGAACCCATATAAAGGCAAAGAGGGGGAGTCAACGCCACAAAGTTGTGGTCTGCTCCCCATACATGTGCTATGGTACAAATCCTCCCCAGTCACAGTACTAAAAGTGCAAGATGCCTAGATAAATTAGAATTGAATTTCATATAAAACTAACATTTTTGGGAGGATAAAAGTATGTCCTGTATGATCACTGGGATATATTTATTTAATAAATACAATATTTGGGGCTGGAGAGATGACTCAGCCGTTAAGAGCACTGACTGATCTTCCAGAGGTTCAGAGTTCAATTCCCAGCAACCATGTGGTGGCTCACAACCACCTATAATGAGATCTGGTGTCCTCTTCTGGCCTACAGGCAGGATACTGTACAAATAAATAAATAAATAAATCTTAAAAAATACAATATTTAATATATTTATACTGAGAAAGTATTTATTGGCTGCAATTCGAATCTCACTGAGCACTTTGTTGAACTGGCAGCCGTAGTTCCAGGTGAATCTGAAACTGACCAAATGCTGTAGGAGGCTTCGTTGGCTGAACAGGACCCCGGAGCGGGCTTTGCAGGACCCCGGAGCGGGCTTTGCAGGACCCCGGAGCGGGCTTTGCAGGACCCCGGAGTGGGCTTTGCAGGACC
>NC_022011.1:34487071-34512472 GCF_000317375.1 Microtus ochrogaster | reverse complement strand
GGGCTTTGCAGGACCCCGGAGCGGGCTTTGCAGGACCCCGGAGCGGGCTTTGCAGGACCTTGGAGTGGGCTTTGCCCAGAAGCTCAGAAACCCATCCTGAAATTGGCAACTCCACCCTCAGTAGAATCTGGCCAGCTGTGTGTTTTTGACTGACATGATTTTAATTACAAAGTTCCTAGCCAGTCAAAACACAGAGCTGGGAGCTCAGTCCCAGTGGATACACCCACAACACAACTCCCGGGACCTAAGGCTCAGGAAACGCTGAGGAAGACAGGAAGAAAGGTTTTTAAGAGCCAGAGGACCAGGGAGTTTGCTGGGAAACTGTTTCTCCTAGCAATGTCAGAAGCGACACCCATAAGGTCTCACCAACATGACTGCATAAATATGATCTAAACAAGGATGATACCAACAAACACGACAAACTGGTTGGGGAAAAGTTCTTGAGGCCTCAAGCTTGCATGAGAAACTCTAGACAACGGAGGAAAGCTGGGAGTGGGAGAGATGGTCCTTCTAGGGATGAGCATACCAATCAGCTGTCCAGTGTCAGACCATCAGCCCTGAAAACACGATACAGGTAACATTATACAGACAAAACAGGTTATATTCAGACATATTTATGTAGATACACGTAATACACATATGTGCATGCAATAACAATAAAAAGGGGCCATGGATTTGAATTAGAATGGGGAAGACTTATGGGAGGGTTTGGAGGGAGGTAATTGTGTAAAATTATATTATTATTAAATTATATTTAAATTTCAAAAAAATTTAAAGAAGTTTTTGATCGTCAAAACAGATCAGGAACTTTCACACACAAATCTAGAATTTCTAGTTTCTGCCTCATCTTGTGTATTATGATCTGAACGTGAAGGGTCCCCCACAACAGGCTCATATGTACTGGTACTTGGTCCCCAGCTGGTGGTGCTGAGATATTGTGGAACATTTGGCATTGTGCTCTAGCTGGTAGAAGTGTGTTATTGGAGGTGGGCCTCGAAGGCGATGTCCGCCTCTGGTTCCAGGCAGATCTGTCTGCTTCTTGATCCTCCGAGATGTGACGAAGCTGTGCAGCAAGCTGCCACCACCGCCACTTAAGCTGCCTTGGTGACCATTGTGGACTGTGTGCCCTGAGACTGTGACCTAGAGTAAAATCACCCCTTAAGTTGCCTCTCCCAAGTGTGTTACCCCTCAAAGTAACAAACTTATAGGGTCTTCCTATGCAGGGCAGGCTGGTCTTCAACTGGAGATCCCCTTGGCCCTGTCTGCCAAGTGTTGCTTGTTGGGATTACCGGCAACAGCTGTCTGGGTTAGTTCCTGGTGTTCTTTTAAAAAAAGTGTGTGTGTGTGTATGTGTGTGTGTGTGTGTGTGTGTGCATGCCATGTGTGTGGATGTCCACAGAACCCAGAAACGGACTTTGGATTTTCTGGATCTGGAGTTACAGGTGGCTGTAAGCTTCCCAATGTGTAAGAGTCAAACTTGGGTCCTTGGAAAAGCAGCAAGCACTCTTAACCACTGAGCCTTGCTTTGGTTGTCTGACATTTGCCCTCGAGACTCGATAGCAGTACTGTCAGCAGTACTGTCACCAGAACCCTCAGGTGTTTGCGCTGGCCTGCTAGTCCAGTGGATATCACCTGGTGGCAACCCCAGCCCCTGACTCACTTCTCCTAGTTCAGCCCCAGCCGACTCCAATCTATCACCTCTTCTGATTTCACCACACACTGATCATCCCCTTCTTGTAACAATAGCAAAAATACCAAGAGTCTGCACTCAACTGTCCCCTCTGTTTCTCTCTCAGGGATGCCCCTTCCTATCTGTTCATTGGTCACCATGTGGGTTACCCTTCCTCTACAGCCAGACTTGACCCTAAGGCTAGTCCTCACGCCCGTGGCTTCCTTCTGAATGTCTCCTAGAAGCCCTGGCTCAGATGCTTGCTGGTGCACACACAGATGCTGCCACTTAGCAGAATTTCCTCATTGCTCAGATTGACAAATGGAAAATGTGACTCTCAAGGATTAAACACAGCTGAAGTTGGGTAAAACTGAGACTGGGACCCAGGCAGCAGGGAGGAGGGGGTTTCTCACCCACCCACGTGCTCTTGGTGAGGAGCCAGCCCCCAAATGCTCTAGGGTAGCATCACCATGTGCTTGAGAAGCCATCTCTCTGACTGACTGACTGATTGATTACTAAAATCCTTGGCTCTTGAGCAAAGTCTTTCTCACTCAGCTAAGAAAATTCTCTGTGCTCTTCCTAGTTCCCAGAGATCAGATGAAGGGAAGCCCTGATGTTACCAGAGAGCTTTCAATGGCCGAGGGCTTTGGGGCCGGAGGGAAGGATCTGTTTGTGCGCATAGACGAGGAGGGTGCGAAGAGCGGAGCAGGAGGGCAGATTTCTTTTTATCTGAAACAGGGATAGGTAAAATCTCGCCCACCTGCCGTATCTGACCCGAAGCCTGTTCCATACGTCAAGGTTTTCTAGAGCTTTTTTTGTGTGTTGTCAAAGACTGCTTTGTGTTGCAATGAACGTTTAGTGGGCACCACAGAAACAGTGTGGCCTGGCGAGTCTAACATCTTTACTGTTTTCTCAGAAAACGTTTTCTGGGGCCTGGAGAGATGGCTCAGAGACTGTTGCTCTTCCAGAGGACTGGAGTCTTATGCTAAGCACCCACATGACAGCTCACAGCTGTCTTTAACTCAAGTTCCTGGGGAATAGATGCTCCCTTCTGGTTTCTAAGGGCACCAGGCATACAAGTAATATATATATATATATATATATATATATATATATATGTGTGTGTGTGTGTGTGTGTGTGTGTGTGTGTGTGTGTGTGTGTGTGTGTGTGTGTGTGTGTGTAGGTAAGTGGCCCATACACATGAAACACACACACACTTTCCATCTCCCCCAAAGAACAAAAAAGCTGAGCATGGTTTATGCCTGTAATAGTAATACCTGAGACACCAAGACAGGAGGATTGCTGTGAATTCAAGGCCAGTTGGGCTACATATTGAGTTCGAGGCTATGCTGGGCTATAGGGTGGGACTCAGTCTCTCTCTGTCTCTCTCTCTCTCTCACACACACACATACCCTCTTACACACATACCAACGTATTACTTCCTTTCCATAATGGCCCACGTTGGTCACTTAGCCATATGTCACATTTGACTTTTCTACCTCATAATCACTCAGTTGGAGGAAGCAGGATAAGGACAGGTGGTCTTCGAGGGTTATTGCCTGGCCAGGTTGCTCCTGGCTCTAGCCTCTCCCATTGCTTCCTGATAGATGGAGGTGTGGCTAACTAAGTCTTTAGAGAGCTCCCACCATCATGGAGAGCAAGCAGCCCAGCTTCCACACACACCCCCTTTTGTGACAAACTGTCCCCTTAAGCTGGGACACCCAGGAAAACCCTTCCTCCCTTAAGTGGCTCTGTCAGGGGACAGTAACTAACACAGGGGCTGAGATGTGGCCCAGAGGGAGAGTGTTTACCGAACGCCTGGCAAGCCCTGGCTTCCACGCTCCATACTGCATAAAACCGGGTGCGGTGGGAGCTGCCTGTAATCTAACTCTCAGGAGGGAAAAGCAGGAGGGTCAGAAGTTCATGGTCCTCCTGAGCTACACAGCGATTTGTACGCTGGCCTGGGCTCCATGAAACCCAAGATTGGGGGTGAGACAATATAGGAGGCATAGATGGTATCATTGTTGAAGGGTCATATACAGGTAAGGTGGTGTCTGCCCTGGCCACACGAGGCCCTGTAGCAGCATGGATTCTGTGCACAGCTCTTCCTGCAGGCCTGGTTGAACGTTCTTTGTTCAGTGTGGCGTGACAGTGTCTGTCCTTTGGAGGCTGGGAACTCTAGGGTGCAGCCAGCATACCCCATTTATAAAGGCAGCCTGGCTTATGGAATAAATAGATTCAGTGGACATTTGTAAACAGCGATGCCGCCTTGGGCTTTGGCACGTGCTGCCGTCTTATGTGAATCATTGCGGTCGGTAGTGTGCTGCGTGCTGATGGTTGTGGTAAGATTCCCTCAGAGTCCCTCTTCTTGGTTACCACCAGAGCTTTACCTGGGGCTGAGCGCGGGTCACTTGTGCTGTTGACGAGCTCTTGCTTAGCTCAGTGTGCAGAATGCTCTTTGGTCATCCGGTGTGCATTTATTAGCATTGAAACAATTCTTACGGAAGCTGGGTGTGGTGATGCACACCTTTAATGGCAGAGGCAGGTGAATCTCTGAGTTTGAGGCCAGCCTGGTCTACAGAGGGAGTTCCAGGACAGCTGGGACTGCAAAGAGAAAACCCTGTTTCGAAAAAGCAAACAAACGAAACCCCCAAATCTTGTGGTTGATCCACAGTTAAGTGAGGCTTTAGAGCTGAGCCCAAATGATGCGGTGAGAGGAACATTGGCAGAGCTGGGGAGACGGCCCAGTGGGCGAGAGCGCTTGTGATGTTTGAATCTGCAGCACCCACATAAACAAGCTGGGTGTGGCCACTCGAGTCTGTAAACCCAGCTGCTGCTGGTGCACACGAGAGGAGCTCAGGGCCTGGCAGGACACCAGCACAGCTCCGGGTTCACTGAGATACCCTGTGTCATGGGACTACGGAGAACGATGGAGTGGTAGAACAAGACACCTGACATCCTCTTCTATCTCACAAGTGTGTACCTGCACATATGTGTGCATGTGAAACACACACACACCACATGCCACACACACACCGCACACACCATACAACACATACACACCATACCACACATACCACACACACACACATACTGCACACATATACACACACACACTATACAACACAGACACACCACACACACACACACACACACACACACAGTAACAACAGCAAAACAGTTCTTTCTCCATGGTCTGTCTTCCCCAAGGAAAGTCCCCATTCACAACCTAACTGATTTCCTCAGACTGCAGAAAGGGAAGTGGGGTGAATAGAATTACCCCCGCTAAACACAGTGCAGCAGAAATAGCAAGAATACGGGAGTCCCCTGATCCCCTGGAGACGGAGACCCTGTGGATGTCTCGAACTGCATAGTATGATCAACCTGCCTCTTAGACTATGTTTTCCTCTCCACATGCACCCATGAGAGTTTAGTTTATAAATTAGGCACTTCAGGGGTTAATAACAATAATTTACCACAGATCTTCACAACCTTGGGGGCTTGAGTGTTTAATTTTGTTTTTTTCATTTTTTTTTTAAGTTTTTAAGTTCCTGGCTCTCCTGGAACTTACTCTATATACCAGGCTGGCATCAAACTCACAGAGAACCTCCTGTCTCTGCCTCCCAAGATCTGGAATTAAAGTTATGTATGTGTGCACAGCTAAACATAGCTAGATTTTACCTTTTTGTTGTTTGTTTTTTAATTTTTAAAAAGCTATTTTTTTTGCACACCTTTAATCCCAGAATCCAGGAGGCAGAAGCAGGTGCATCTCTGTGAATCTGAGGCCAATCTGGTCTACATGCTGGGTGCTAGCACAACCAGGGCTGCATAGAGAGACCCTGTCTCAAGAAACCAAAATAAATAAATATTTAAAAAGTTAATTTTTATTTTATATGCTTGTTCATTTTGCCTACACATCCATGTGAGCCTGGTATCTGTGAAGGTCAGAAGAAGGCATTGAGTGATGTGGGAGTGTCATATATCAATCTGTTGATTTCATTGGTTAAGCAATAAAGAAACTGCTTGGCCCTGATAGGTTAAAACATAGGTGGGAGGAGTAAACAGAACAGAATGCTGGGAGGAAGAGGAAATGAGCTCAGAGATGCCATGCTCCCCTCTCCAGGGCGGACGTGAGAGCTCTGCT
The DNA here is from genome assembly GCF_000317375.1 of Microtus ochrogaster. Taxonomy (NCBI): domain Eukaryota; kingdom Metazoa; phylum Chordata; class Mammalia; order Rodentia; family Cricetidae; genus Microtus; species Microtus ochrogaster. The sequence continues at coordinate 34,506,658 of NC_022011.1, read as the reverse complement.
CTCTGAGGCACACGCGATGAAACTCCGACCCAGGATGGACGTAGGCTAGAATCTCCCCGGTAAGCCACCTCGTGGGCTACATAGATTATTAGAAATGGGTTGAGGCTGAAACTAATGGGCCAAGCAGTGTTTAAAAGAATACAATTTGTGTGTAATTATTTCGGGGCATAAGCTAGCCAGGCGGTCGGGGTGCTGGGGACGCAGCCCCGCCGTTCCTATTACTACAATTGAGTCCTCTGAAACTGGAGCTATAGATGGCTGTGGGCTGCCCTGTCAGTGCTGGGGACTGAACCTGGGTCCCCTATAAAATCAGCAAGTGTTCTTAGCCAGTGAGCTATCTCTTCAGCCCCCCCCCCCCCATTACTTGTTTTTGATGTCCTAGCTGGGCTTTACCTACCAGAGTCTCTCGAGAAGGCATTGGAGGGATGGGGAGAGTTCACGGTGGGTAAGTGACTAGGAGGACTTGAGTTTGGGTCCTCAGCACCCACGGGAAAACCCAGGTCTGACAGTAACCCCAGGACTTGGAGCCAGAGATGGACAGATTCCCCGGGCTCGCTGGATAGCCATTCTAGCTGACAGGGTGAGTTCCAGGTTGTTTAAGACCTTGTCTTAAAATAACAGTGTGGGAGAGTTACAGAGAAGGACACAGATGTCAGTCTCTGGCCTTTATGTACACACGCAGGGCTCTATGCACCTGCACACAATGTGCACACACACACTTGTGCACATACACACACACACACACACACACTTGCTCCAAGTTCAAAGTAGGTGAAGGGGCTCTGTTGTGGATGACACAGGGCAGGCCACGTGACAATCAGTGTTGCCACCATCCAACCCCTCTGTCCCTCCTTGTTGACCCTTCTCTGGGAGTCCAGAGGCTGGGGGTTCACCTGGCCTAAGTCAGAAGACGGGGCAGCGCTGTGCATGAGACTGCGATCAGATGAGTCTCAAGCTCCCTGGCACGCGCAGCCTAGATTCTTTCACGTCGCCTTCCAGGAGAGCAGGCAAGGATAAAATACCCAGGTCTGGCCATGACCTCTGTCTCTGAAGCCTCCCTGGTGTCCTGCCCTCCTTTTGTGACTCTGAGGTTGAATCCAGGTCTCTATGACTGGAGTCAAAGGCTCACCACCGTTCCTACCTTCTGCTTTGTCTCCACGAGCTGTTTAAGCTGACTGAGACCCCATTCTGCACACTGCCCAGCCAGGCCTTGAACTCATGACCTTCCTGCCTCAGCCTCCCAAGTGGCAAGGATGACAGATCTATGCTACCTGGTCTGCCTCCCGTTGGTTTTGATGTGGAGTGGTACTTTTTTTAAAAAAAATTCTTTTTATTTTTCTGTTCAGCATTCCTGGCCCTGGTGATAACAGGGCTTGTGAATTATGACCCAGGCAGCAAATGTTTTTAATCTCCCATGAAACAAAGCCAATGTGTTTTCTGTCCCTGGGGCCTCCGCCAGGCAGGAGCTACAGCTGTCTTGATATGGTGAACTCGGCTGACGTCAATGCAAGCCATGCCAGGCCAAGGGCTCCACTCGGGAAACTTGGAAGTGATACTAAAGACACATTTGCATTTTTTTTTTCCTTCACAGGAACTCGGCTACTCTCTGCGCCACTGAGCCGCTGAGATGTTTTCACTGGGTTCTGTGCAGCCAGCAGGCTGAACAAGCCCCAGTCACCAAACGTTTGGAAGGCCACCTCCGCTTTTGTTCTTCATTTTCCTTTAAGAGTCCGCCAGCCAAATTCGTGTTCCCTGGCCCGGGGCTGGAAACCCTGGCAGGCTCACACTTTTCTGCAACTCTTAGGGAACAGCCTGGCCAATGGTCACTTTAAATGGAAAACAGTCCCAATTTGGAATTTCAGTGTTTGGGCCAAAATGTTAGTCAAAACTCGAAATTGTAAGATCTCATTCCCTTCCCCAGTCCAGCTGAGCCGGCGTGGGGCTGGAAGCCTGCATGGGAAAGGGGCGAGGTTGGCTGCTCCCCCTTTCCCGTCTGGCTCTGTTTCCCACTTCCCTGCTTGCAAGGTTGGAGGTAGGCAGGGCGCCAAGGGGCCAGGGCAATCCTAGGGAATGGGGCATTGGAGAGAGTTTCATTCTCAGCCTGGCTGAAGTAGATACCTGCCTTTGGCCCTTCTCTGACCCCCCTCCATGTGGTCTCTTGAGACTTTATTTCCTCCGGTCTGTCTTCAGCTTCTTCCTGTCCTGGGACTAGAACCCAAGCCTTGACCATCCTAGGAACAGGCTCTTTCACTGGCCTGAATTCCCAGCCTCCTTTCACTTTTGAAACAAGGTCTCATTGAACTGGCCTGGAACTCACTCTGTAGACCCAGCAGGCTTCGAATCCATGATTCTCCTGCCTCCTCTTCCCGAGTAGCCGGGATGGTAGGCCTGAGTTCCTTGATGTGGCTTACCTATAGCTCCTCCCTGTGGGGTTTCTGGTAGCTCCATCAGTCAGGCATTCAGTAGCCCACACTAGCTGCCTCTTGACCTGGACCTGGACTGTCTCTGACCCTCTTAAATTGCTTGTCCTGACAGCTCTGAGGCAGAAAATTGGCCCAACACTTGCTCCTGGTTCTAACACTAACACAGAGAGCAGTCGACTTGTGTACAACGTCCCCATGATTGTTGGGACAGAAAGACAGACACAAGCTTGAGGTCTTCAAACTATTCTCTCACGGCTCTGGAGGACAGAAGTCTGACATCACTTTCCTTTGGCTGTGTCCACGGAACTGCGTTTCCTCCAGGGAGGGAGCCACTTTTGATCTGGTCCAGCTGGCATGGGGTCTGCCATTACTTCACTTGTGGCCTCATCACCTCCACCATGGCCGGGTGAGGACTTGGATGTAAAATGTTCTCCACAGACCCACGCGCTTGAATGCTTGGTCCCCTGCCCATGGCACTATTTAGGAAGTGTGAGAACATTGGAAGGTCAAACCTAGCTGGAGGAAGGAAGTGGGTTGACGGGAGCGGGGGATTGGGTGGACACTGCATTTTATGAACGGCCCCTCCTCTCTGTCTTTTCGGTGCCCCCTGACTGCCCCTGAGACATGGTCATGCTTGTGCTCCCACAGTGACAAGCCATTTCTGACACCCCGCTTTCTTTCCCCGCTGTGGTGGACTGCGTTCTCTCAACTGGACGCCAGAGTAAACCTTCTCTTCCTGAAGCCACTTTCATGAGGTGCTTAGTCACAGCGATGAGTGAAGTGATCGGTGCACTCGGCCTCTGTCTCCTAAGGACACAGGTCATTGTGTTTAGGGCTTTTGCCTTCTCAGCTTTGGATCCTCTGAGATAACTGCTGCACCTCACAGTCCTTAATCATATTGCAAAGATCCATTTTCCTAAAGACAAAACCAAACAAACAAACAAAAATCCACCAAACCCCTCACATTTATAGGCCTCGGGGGATGAACCTGGCATCTTTGGGGGACTCTGCCAGCAGCCTACCGCAACCCAATTTAGACTCTCTGAAGTCCTAGCTAGCACAGGCCTACTCCTCTCTGCTCTCAGCTAAAGGGCATCCCAGGGTGAGCTCTGTCACATTCTGAGGAGCAGAGCCAGTCCCCACTTCCTTTCAGGGGGCATGGATTTCTCCACAGATTTATTGCTCAGAAGATTCTCTCCTCAACTCTGACCCCCCAGCAGCCAGCACCTTCCATGTATGAGGGAGAGGGAAGGTGCACGGAGGTTTGAGGTTCTAGATCCTTTCCTACCGTGCTGCAAGCGTCATGGCCTCCAGTCTGTCACCTTTACTGTGGGGATATTAGCGACGGATGATAGGCCAAGCTTGTAACCTTTACAGCTGTGCACACTGTAGCCAACCCTAGGGAATCCAGAGAGGGGCCACTGAGGGCTGTGATCAGCCACACCTTCCCCAACAAGCCCGGCCCTTAAGTTTGCAGGCCTGCATTTTTGGGTTCCTTGAGCTACGTGTCTTGCTTTCTCACCAGTCTCGTGGCTGACCTCATTCTATTTTCTTTGCCAGTCGTTGGAGGATGCAGACAGTGCCCTGTGATCACGGGACACTAGTGGCAAGCGAGGCAGGCATCCTTCCTGGGACTTGCGGCTCATGAGGTGTGTTGAACCAGAACCCTTGCTGCTCTGTGAGTTAGCAGACGGTCGTTTGATAAGGAGGTTGTGTGTGGATGAGCGTGCCACAGAGATGGACAAGCTGGCCTGAGAACAAAATGCACTTATCTTTCAGACTTCAGTCCAGGTTTTTTTTGGGGGGGGGGTGGGGCGGATGGGTAGAGGGAGGAACAGATTTATTTGGAAGGCCCTGGAATGCTCAGATAATAAATCCTTTTATCTCCTCTTCCACCTTAGCAGTGGAAATGAGTCCCTGGACTGCTGGAGGAGGGATGAAAAAACACCGGCCTTGAGCTAAATTCCTAAACGCTTGGGTACACTGGTGGACGGGGTGCCCCTTTGTCCCCAGGGTTCTGTGGGAAATCTGCAGCATATAGAGGAGGAACTGAGAAGCGTCAGAGACGTTCCCAGTGACAGTCGTCAAAGACAGAGCTCACTCAAGGGGCTTGCAGTATGCCTGGATTATTATTTTCTTGAGCTACTTCTGTCACCCCAATAGATACCTACCAATGGCTCGAAAAGGAACTTCAAGTCTTCTCCTAGTCTCTCAACACTCGTTTTTCCTTTTGTGTGTGTGTGCGTGCACACATGCATGCACAGGCCAGAGGATGGCCCCAGGTGTTATCCCTCAGACACCCGATCGCCTTTTTGTTTTGAGACAGGGTTTCTCACTGGCCTGAGAACCACCCTGCAGGTTAGGCAGATTGGCCAGAGAGCCTCTGGGCTAGGCTGATCTCCACCACCCCAGCAGGGGGATCACAAGAATGCATCGTCATTGGACCCAGTTGGTTCGTTGTTGTTGTTGTTGTTTTGTTTTTTAATTTATTTATTTTCATCTTACGTACATTGATGTTTTGCTTGTGTGTATGTCTGTGTGAGGTTGTTAGATCTTGGAGTTATAGACAGTTGTTAATTGCCATGTGGGTGCTAGGAATTGAACCAGGGTCCTCTGGAGGAGGAGTCAGTGCTCTTAACCGCTGAGCCATTGCTCTAGCCCCTTGTTTTTTGTTTTTGTTTTTGTTTTTTGAGACAGGGTTTTTCTGTGCATTTTTGGTTGACCTGGAACTCACTCTGTAGACCAAACTGGCTCGAACTCACAGAGGTCTTCCTGCCTCTGCCTCCCAAGTGGTGGGATTAAGGACGTGTGCTACCATGCCCAACTTTTTTTTTTTAAACATGAGTACTGGGAATTGAACTCACTTCCTCATGATTGCATGACAAGAACCTTACAAGCCAAGCCATCTCCCCAGCCCTCCTCTTATTCCTGGATCTCTGAGGCGTTATACCATTGGCTTAAATGAGGGTCTGGTCTAAGTGGGCCCACACCTCTCCTATTTGGGTAATCCTGGGGGAAACTGAGGAAGGTTTGGGGAGATTTTCTTCAGTGTGGTCAGACTGGATTAGGAGTGAGGCTGCTATAGCAAGACCGAGTAGTCTAGGTGACTTCAAAAAACAGCATTGACGGCTCAGAAATTAAAGATGCATATTGCTCTCGCAGAGAACCTGATGTCAATCCCTTCACAGCGGCCTATAATCCAGCTCCATGGGACGTCTGTGAGCATCCTGGACCCTGAACTGATGTCCACAGACAGACAGACAGACAGACAGACACATCTACACATCATTAGAAATAACAACAACCATTTTAAAAAGAACAATATTATATTCTCTAATACTTGTGGGCAGAGCTGGTTTCTCTTGAGGCCTCTCCTTTTGGCTTGGCAGTAGCTGTGGTGTCCCTGTGTCCTCATCTGGTCTCTGTGTACCGTCATGTCCTAGCGCCCTTTTTCTGTGAGGACGGCGGTCGGATTTCATGAGGCCTCATTATGTTCACTATGTTGAACCCTTTGTTTTTGTTTTTGTTTTTTTCTCATTTTGAGATGGTCTTACTACGTAGCCCAGGTTGGCCTCAAACTCATGATCCTTCTGCCTTGGCCTCCTTAATGCTGGGATTATGGGCATGTGCTACCATGCCCATCCATACTGAATCCTAATTACCTCTTAGGTATTGTCCAGAACATTAATATGGGAATTTGGTGGGGACATGATTCTACTCTAACACCAGGCAAGACATTTAACATAGTGATTTCAAGTATTCCTTCCAGTGATACTGAGCTAGACCACATTGTCCACACACACACATACACACACATATCTGTATATAGATACAGATATCTATATAGGTGTATGATATCTATATATATCTGTATCTATATATATATATCTGTATCTATATAGATATATATCTGTATCTATATAGATATCATATATCTGTATCTATATAGATATCATATATCTATATCTATATAGATATAGACGGTAAAACCAAGGCTCACAGAGATTAGGCAAGCTCATTAAGGCTACACACTAGCAAACAGCAGAGAGGTGAGTCACCCCAGGGCGGGTCCCTCAGCCTGCACTTTTTCCGTTGGACCCACTGTCTGCTGAAGCCAGATGACAGCGCCTTGTGAGGTGCCGAGAGAGGGTGGGAGGCAGAGAAAGGGGTCATGTCACAAGCTAGCTAAAAATAAAGCCCCAGGGGTCATATGCCCACGCCGTGTCAACCCTAGATGTTCCTTCCCGTCCTCGGTCCAGTGCACCGTTAGGGCTCCTTTGCCCTGAGTTGTCGTCGGCACGCACCGCACCAGCACCACACGCACCAGAAAGACGCTTCCGCAGAAGGTGAAGGAGAGGCGAAACTAGAAGGTTCGGAGGAGGCTCACGGGGACGGGCAGCATTGATCCTGACTCCAGCTGGCACAGGAATCAGCCTGGGGAGTGGCAGAGGAACAAAAGTCACGGAAGAACGAGATTCCCTTGAGTCCTCCTTCCGCAGGGTGCACCAGAGCAGTTCCGCAGTGAAGCTCACGTCTGGGGCTCTCAAGGGCCATGGTCTAGATTGTCCCCAATCCCACCCTCAACACTCATGAGCTCTGCTATGACTCGAATGTGAACTGTCCCCGTAGGTTCAGACTTTTGAATACTTGGCCCCTACCTGGCGTCATTGTTCTAGAAGGTGGGCTCTACCAGCAGAAAGTGCGCCACTGGGCAGACCTAGCCCTGCCCTGCTCTAGACCTCTGAGTCCTGCTCTGACGGAATGTGGGGAGTTCCGGTCTGATGCTTCCCCTGTCATGATGGACTGTGTGCCCTCCCGTAGGGCATGAGCCAAAACGAACCCCTCTTTGCTAAAACTTGCTTTGTGATGTGCTTGGCTTCAGGACCAGAAGGGTAAGGAGTCTAAACCCAAACTTGCTGTCTCAGTGTGTGACTGGACTGAGATGGGGCCTTGAAGAAGTGATCACATTGAAATTCGGTTCCTCCTAACCCAACCTGACTGCTGTCCTTAGAAGAAATGAGTTTAGAAGTTGGGAGGTGCCCTGAGTTTGAATTCCCAGCACCCACATAGAAACCGGGTAAGGCAGCATGTGTTTCTAACTCCAGCACTGAGGGGAAGGGATGAGCAGAGACGGGTGGATCTCTGGAGCTCACTGACCAGCTGGAGCTCACGGTCTATCTGGACTGATGAGTGCCAGGTTCAGTGAGGGACCTCGTCTCAAAAACCAAAGCGGGGCTGGAGAGCTGACTCAGCACTTAGAGCCACTCCTGCTTCAGCGGATGACCTGAATTCAGTTCCCAGCTCCCAATGGCTGCTCACCATCCCCCGCGAGCTCCAGCTCTAGGTGTCCTGGACACCCCCTTTTGAATTCTGTGACCCATGCACTCATATGTGAGAGTGCATACACACACATGTGCACAGACACCACACACACACACACACACACACACACACACACACACTTGAACAACAAAAATACATCTGTATTAAAAGTGACGTGGCAAGCAACTGAGGAAGACATCGGCCACTGTCCTCTGGCCACCACATGCATGTGAACACATGTACACAGATACCTGCATGCATAGGTGCACACACCCACACCAACATGACACACCTCGCCACATACACACGAGAATAGGACAGAGACACAAACAGGGATGACTGTGTAAAGACGAGAGGGAGACAGTCGTCTGTAAGCCACAGGGAGAAGCCTCGGGAGAAAGGAGCTTGCAGAAACTTTGGCCTCAGCCTTCCAGTCTCTGGAGTTGCGGGGAAACACATCTTCGCTGATTCATCATGGGAGCCTCACAGAAGAGGATGCCTCGTATGGAAACTAATTCCCGCCTTTCCTGAGTGTAGGGGTCTCCGTCCTGTCCCAGAGTCTGCTGTGCTTTCAGACAGAGGTGATACCTGGAGAGAGGTCCACTCTGCCAGAAACCACACAATGCCAAGGCGAGAAAAAGACGCCAGCAAAAACACAGGACCCTGGAGACAAAAAGCACCTAAGAAATCACCTAGAAACGGACGCCTTCAGAGAAAATGAGGGAGGAGTCACACTCATTTCCTTGGGTTTTTTTAAAAGTTCCCTCCAGCTCCTTTACATCCCTAAAGCTAAGGCTGCAGCTCAGCCCCCCCACCCTTGTTCCGAACTCTTGTTCAAGCCACGCAGATTTATTTGGAGATAACACAAAGGTTTTGCAATAACGAGTCTTCTAATGCAGGCTCGTGACATCTCTCCTCATATTGTGGTCCTTTAGAATCTTTCAACAGGGTTCCCTTCACCCCAATGTACCGGGCATTGAGCTAAGGCCTCAAACATCTGAGACAAGTGTGGGGGCCCAGAGGTTCTTATGCTCATACATCGAATTTTAAACACACCGTGCTGCTCCTTCAAAGGAAGGAATGCATAACCTGTTTTCTGCCCAGTAGACGGGGGACAGACATGGTTAATAGCCTGGTGACCTTTGTACTATCTGTGTGGTGGGAGACCACGCCACATCCTCCCTTAGACACTTACAGTAAGCTTGTTTTCTTCTTCTTTTTCTCTCAGTCTATAGAAGCCATCTTTTTGGAAGGTGTCCATGAGGACTTTACAAAGAGCTTTGATGTAGTCGGGTCTAATCTTTATTGAACTTGCTTTGTTCCTCAGGGATATTTATGCCTGCTTTATTGTACACAGTGTAGCGAGCTGATTATCACCAGGAAAGTTTTCATCAAATTGTGCTTTTTTGTTTTTAAGATTTATTTATTATGTATACAACATTCTGCCTCCATGTATGCTGACACACCAGAAGAGGGCGCCAGATCTCATTACAGATGGTTGTGACCCACCATGTGGTTGCTGGGAATTGAACTCACGACCTGTGGAAGAACAGCCAGTCCTCTTAACCACTGAGCCATCTCTCCAGCCCCTTGTGCTTTGCTCAAATATACCTAAAATAAACCACTCACCGTCAGACTCCAGAAGCTTGAACCAGCACTGGCTACTGAGCTGTGTGGAGCTGATCTGCCTCTTCGCCTCCGTGGGAGCATCTCTCCGCTGGCAGAGGAGGTCGCAGAGACCCCTGCCGCCGAGCACTCGGCTACTGTGCTACCCAGCCCTTTTAAGATGTCTTTTCTTTCTTTCTTTATATTTTTTGAGGTAGATTCTCACTAAATTGCCCAGGCTGGCCTTGAAATCACTCGTGTAGCTTAGGCAATCTTTACTCTTTAAAGCCTCCTGCTCAGCTTCCTGGGTAGCGGACAAACCTGTTTCCCCAGGTCAGGCTTTTAAGGATTCCTGGGGTCCTAGTCCTCACCTCAGAGTGTACTGAGGGATGGCACAGCAGGCGAAGTGTCACTCTACCCTGTGGCCCTGACATCTGCCCTTCCCTGCTGTCCTTGACCAAGACTTCTGGTGCTCTTTTTATTCTTTAGCTTCTTTCAATGAGGATCTCTCTCTCTCTCTCTCTCTCTCTCTCTCTCTCTCTCTCTCTCTCTCTCTCTTTCTCTCTCTCTATACTGGGGAAGGGACAAAGCCTAAGCTACGCCCCCAGCCACCATCTCTATAGACAAGAGTCCCTACCACACTCACATAGACAGGGGACCCACCTTCATGACCTCATTTAAACTTAGTCACTGAGTTGAAGACCCCACCTCTAAATGTAGACCCTCTCTGAGGTGCTCGGCTATGACCTCAGCATTGGGAATTCTGCAGAGCCATGGTTCAGGCTGCTGAAACGCTGAATGGGACCATTAAGGCACAGGGCCAATGTCTAAAACACTTGCACACAGTTCTTATTTTGGCCCTCAGAAGCCATTACTCCGGGATCTCCGGTAGTGGCCCTGGGGACTTTTCTGTACACTGCAAAGATTCCACAGAGGTTAAGAGAACATTCCATACTCATCTTGCCAGCTGACTTTCAGCCGTGAGCAGCTGAGGGACAGGGAGCCCGTCATGAAGGACACCGGACACCCAGAGACTGACAGAGACACAGAGCCCACAGGTGGGGGCAGTGCGTACGGAGGAGGAGGTGTAAGAGGAGTTGGCAGGATGTCTAGGGGCAGAGGCTGTTGTAAAAATAACCTGCATCCAGCCCAGGGTCAGCCTTCCATATTGGACAGTGGCTTCCTGCCCTGGCCTCAGTCCCTAGAGCCATCTCATACTGTAAGGAGCCACACTGGAGGCTCGGGTGTTGGCAACACACACGAGTAGGTACGACTGAAGAGGAGCTGTGCAGAACAATAGGAACAAGGGAAGGGAGAACAAACTCCTTGGCCATTTCTGAGCTACCTTGCATGGCTAACATTCTGATTGAGGGACCCATGAAAACTTCTGATGGCTTCCAGTGACTTCCAAGGACCAGAGAAAAGACTTGATTCTCACCATGTCAAGAGGGCTGTTACATAAACCCCAGTGCCCGTGGGGCCATAGGCCAAAGGCTCCTGGAGGAAGGGGCAGCTGACTCAGGAGCCCTTAGGACTTGGGTAGCAGCCAGCCTGACCGATGAGCCTGCTGTTCTGGGGTGGTAATTACCCATCGCCCAGGGGACTCTTCTAAGCCCTCTGCTGCTCTTACTTGTTCCAAGGCCTTCCAGGACATCACCGTGTTATTCCTGATCTTGCAGCCTTGAGCACAGAGTCTGTCCTCGTGTGGAGGTTGATACAGGCTACCGTTTATTGCCCTTCACCTTATTTTTCCAGACAGGATTTCTCACTGAACCTGGGAGCTCACTGATTTAGCCAGGCTGGATGGCTAGTGAGCTCCTGGGATCCTTGTGTCTCTGTCCCAAGTACTCGGATTACAGATACAAGCTGTCACATCTGGCTTCTGTGTGGGTGCCGAGTATCTCAACTTGGGTTCTCATACATGTGTAGCAAGCGCTCTCCATTCTGAGCACCCCCTCCAGTCCAGCATCTGCTTCTGATCTTCAGCTCACCCCCCCCCCCCGCCCCGCTTCTGCCACCGAACTCACATTCTCGGACCCAGAAGAACAGTCCATCTTGTTGGGGCCTGTGCCTGCTTGCCAACATGGAGCCATTGGACTGTACCCCCCACCTCAGGTGGTATAAGCCCCCGAGACTCCCATTTGCTCCTTTAGCTCAGGAACCTTCCTGATTGCTTTCTTCTGAAGAGTCATTCCCTCATTTTCTGGGTAGGGGGACAGAGAAGCTGCTGCACTCACACTCCTAGTCAGGAAGGTTTTCTATCTGATGACAATCATTCCCCTCCAACCCTAGAAGTGCATAAGGAAACATGGGGGTCAGACCTTAACCTCTTAGCTCCAAGTCCTGTCAATCCCAAAACCATCTCCCTGAGCTAGACTAAGTATGTTTAAGCCTTGCTTTGGAGCTTTGACAACACTGCACAGTTTGGTATAGAAGACTTGCTTGGAAATCTTCCTCTGTACGAACGTAGATTTGATTACAGGATGGAGAAGGAGATGTGTGTTTCTCTATTTTTTTTATTGTCTCAATTTTGTCCTGTGATCTTTCTGTGTGTATGTGTGTATGTGCATGTGTGTGCTTGCCATGTGGAGGCCGTAGGGCAACTTTGATGTTATTCCTCAAATGCTGTCCACCTTGTTTTTAAATGTCAATCTTTTAAAAAGATTTATTTTTATTTTATGTGCATGGGTGGTTTGCCTACCTGAAAGTCTGTGCACCACATGCATGCCTGTTGCCTCTGAGGCCAGAAGAGGGCATCAGATCCCCTGGGACTGGGGTTACAGACAATTGTAAACTGCTACATGGGAGCTGGGAATAGAAACCTGTGTCCTCTGGAAGAGCAGCTAGTGCTCTTAAGAGCTGAACTGGCGCTACAGGACCTAGTTTTAGTTTTTCAGAGTTTTAAAATATATTCTTAGACAATTGTACATGTAGACAATGTATCTCTATCATATCCAACCCAAAGCCTTCCTGCTCCCCTACTCCGGGATCCCACTGATACTTACTCTCCCACATATATGGGTGTGGAGCCATCTTTTTCTAACTTTTTCTAGGTGGAGCCTCTTCTTAGATCCTGGGGCTGCTCAGATTAGCCCGGCTGGCCAGAGACCTGCAGGGAGTCACCTGTCTCCACCTCCCCAGGGCTGGTATTAGAAGCATATGCTACCACCCATGGCTTTTGTTTTATGTGGGTTCTAGGGGTGTCTAACTCAGGGCCCCATGCTTACAAGGCAAGCACTTTAGAAGCCCACTCATCTCCCCAGCCCCTTCTCTGTGCTTTGGAGCAACGTGACTGCACAGCTGTCTTGCCTGTGTCCCCACCCCCACCCCATTTTGGAGGTGCATCCAGCTGGCTCCTCTGAACCTGTCCTTTTCATTCTTCTCCTTTGCTTTTCTTTGGGCATTCTGGGCTCACTGTCTAGACTGGGGATTCACGGTGGCTTTTCTCGCTGAGCATTCCACCCCCCGCCCCCACCGCGGCTTTGCTGGATTCTCACAGCCCTTCCCCGACTAGCCCACTCCATCTCCACAGCGGCGGCTTTATCCCCTCAGTGTCCGAGGAAACTGATTCATCGCCCGAGGTCCTGTCTGAGAACTGCTTCCAGACAGCCGGAATCACATTTGAGCTGTGGGTGGGATCTGGGTTTGGGTCTGGCCTTTCTTTTGCTTTGTTTAGCTTGGTTTGGTCTCCCTCTGGGATGTGGGACTGCCTCTTTTATTTTATTTTTATTTTTTTGTATAATTCCGTGCCCAGCCTCAGGCTTGATCCAAGAGAATTTCTTGTTGCCAGTGACACACGAAGCTTCTAGAGTTTGTTTATCACGCCTCAGGAGCTTGCTATCCTCTGTGTCCAGCAAGCTCAGGCCAAAGGTATGAGTCTGTAGGGTAAAGTCATGCAGTTCCTGTCCCAAGTGGGCATTAGTCAACACCCTCAGTGGCATTTGTAGGGGCTTTGATGGTGGGAGGAGAAGAACGTCTTTCCATGTAGGAAAATAACTATTCCATTTGGTCTGGAATTCATTTTCTTTGTCCAATTATTTTCAATCAAGTAGCATTGTGAGGAAGCGACTGTGAACTTGCTTTATAGCTCCCTGCTTGCGTGTTTGCGTGTTTTTCAATGTTCAGAAATATATATTTATCCCTTTCAAGAGTCCTGACAAGAAGCAGTAGAGACTTAACAGGAACCAGATTGCAAAACAGGGGTGGACCATCCATCATGGCGGAGGGATGGCTGACAGGCTTAGAAACTGTCTCAGACACTTTTCCCATTGCGGTGACAAAATGCCCGAGGGAAGCAACTCAAGGAAAGGCGGGGTTGTCTTGAAGGAGCAGTCCTTCATGGTGGATGGGCCACGGTTCATGGTGGAAGGGCCACGGTTCATGGTGGAAGGGGCACAGTGTGAGCAGGGAGTTGTTTGCACCGCACCCATAGTCAGGACCCAGAGAGAGGTGAATGCTGCGGCTTAGCTTCTTTCCCCCTTGTTGTTTTTATGCTGCGGTCCTAGCCCATGGGAGGTGACCATCCCCTTTCCAGGTGTGTCTTCCATTCCAAGGTAAGCCTCTCTGGAAACGGCCTCATAAACATGCCCAGAGATGCGCCTCCTAGGTGACTCAAAATTCCCATCAGTTTGGCAATAAAGAGTAGCCATTAAACATATCCACCAAAGACTCCATATCTACCCCAGCAACTGAGAATCCAGAACCCTCTGGAGGGAAGCAGAAGACTGTGAGAGCCAGATATGCATGGGTCAACAGAGGGACACGAAGGAAGGGGGTGATCCCCACAACAGGCAGGGCTGGCAAGCACATCACAGCGTGGGGACATGCGTCCTTGGCCATGTGCAGGGCATCGTCTCAAGACCTCTTGCTTCTTTTCCCCCTATGAGATGAGGTCTATGCCCCCTTTCATCTACCAGAGATGAGTTTCATCAATAAATAAGGGGCCTGTGACATCATGTGGTATTCGAAGCAGGGCCTCATGAGGCCATATGGCTTCTGTTTTGTTTTTGGGATCACTTACTTCTCCGTCTCTGTAACTAGGGAAGTTTGACCACCCTGTGGTGGCTGTGCTGGGAGGAAGCTGAGGCACATGGAGAAGCCACATGAGGCCTCTGGTCAGCAGGCTTGGCCTCTGAGTCAGCGGAGTCCAGGTTCCAGATGCCTGAGAGGTTGGGTATCCAGTTGACTCCAAACCCCAGCTATGGAGTCAGCCTGGCTTTTGAGGCTACCCTACTGAGGCCCAGATATGTGGTCAGATACCAGCCCTCCCTGCTATATCCTGTCTGAATTCTTCATGTGTATGTGTATGCATGTTCATGTACACACATGTGTGGAGGCAAGAGATCAACCTCAGGTGTCAATTTTAATGCTCCACCCATCTTGTTTTTTTGAGACAGGGACTCTCACTGGCCCAGAACTCATCAAGCAGGCTAGTCTTGCTGGCCAGTTCCCTAGGAATCCACCTGTTTCTGCCTCCCCAGATCATTTCTAGTTATAAATTTCTAGCCCAGATATGTCCTCCAATCATCCCTGCATATGTAAGTGGCTTCATTATTTTCTCTGAAATCTAAAAATTTTACCAGAGAATATTCTGGTGTGTTTATTTTTACTTTCTATCCATAGTTTTATACAGTTAGGGCATTTCTTCCCCAAGGGTTCCCAGAGTGGTTTTAGCTTTGTTCTGCTCTTTGCTTGGTTGTCTGTTTGGGGGACTCCTGGCTCTTCTCTGCCCGTCGTCTATATGTGGCCTTTCTCTCAAACCCTCTTAGTTCCCTCTCTTCCTGCCATTTGCTATGTTTATACTTTCTGCTCATCTGACGTCAACGTCTTCTGGATTTACTCTCCTTTTTAAAACTTAATCCTTATTTTTGGATATTCTTATCCCTTTATTCTTAATACTTTCTTGGATTCTGTAAATTTACTTTTGAGTTTTTCTGTCATTTATGATGTCTCCCCTCCCCTCCTTGGGGCTTCACTCATGCAAGTCAAGTATGCTACCCCTGAGCAGGGAACCCTGACGTAGGCTTTTAAAGGACCGTTCTCACTAACACATTGAATACAGACTGAAGAATATTCTGGGATGATGACCTATAGCATCGTTTTTAACATCTCCAAATTTCAACCAAAACATAGTACAACTAAGGCGGGGAAGAGACAGAAATCTTTAATAAATAAATAAAATTAAAAAAAAAAAGCCTACGTCAGATCCTGTGATGCTCTTCTTGTGATTCTCGTGGCTTCATCCCTCTGGGCAGAACTGCATCTCCTCTGATGCCCTCTGCGCTTCTCTCCACCCCTGATTCTTGTTTAACTCGTTTTATATCGTGTGACCCCCTTGCTGATCAGGTCTCAGCCCACAGGCCTCCACGCTCTCCTGAAGTACTCCAGCAGAGGCTTTGCCTCGGGGAGTACATCCCCTATAGCACCTATAGCCCCCTATAGCACCTATAGCCCCACTGGTGGTGCTGCAAGTGCCTTCTTGGTTTGCCATCTCTAGAACCTTCTGGGGTTGCCCCACCTGCTTGTCTTCATTCCCCGCTCCCTACTTTTTCTGCTCTATTTTTTTCGCTCTCAGCTTTTATCACATATTCTAATCACTGATTTTTCAAATGTGAATCAGAATGTCAACTTCAGTAGGCATGTATTTTAAAATCAATCCCTCTGGGTTGACCAAGGAGAAGGAAGGACGGTGGGAAGGAAACGGAGCAGGGAAGTGAGTTAGAAGAGAAACATAACCTAGAGAGGGTACTGGAATTGTGCTAAATGGCAGGATTTGTGACCTCGACAAAGGTAGCGTGGGCAGACGACAAGTAGCAGCCCAGGCTGGGAGACGTTGCTGGTTTGGTTGAGGGACGGTGGCTTTCACCCCTATATGGCGCCTGCCCCATCCATTCTCCTTCGTGTTTGATCTTAAGTAGCTGACCTGCAGGTCTGTATGGCTGGGGTAGGGGAAACTCAGCTGTCAAGAGGGAGAGGACGTTTTTCTTCCTATTTATTATTCTTTGCAGTGCCAGGGAGGAAGTCTAGAGCCTTCCACATCCTAGTCAGGTACTCGAGAACTGCACAGCACCCCAGACTGGAGAGGGTGTTTCCTGTGGGTCTCTGGAGGAATTTGCTGCCTGCTGGATCAACCGAAGGTGCTGGATTGTTCACTGTGATTCTGTGCTTCCTCTAGGTCAGTGGTTCTCAACCTTCCTAGAGCTGTGACCCTTTAACACAGTTCCTCATGCTGTGGTGGCCCCAACCATAACATTATCTTCATTGCTACTTCATAACTGTCATTTTTTTCATGGAGGATTTCTGATATGCAACCCCTGTGGAAGGGTCGCTGCACCCCAAAGAGGTCAAGACCCACAGGTTGAGAACTGCTGTTCTGGGTACTTCCTGTTCTCTCGGCACTCACTTGGGGCTGTGGCAGGTAGAGATTTGGGGGTGGACAGACCTATCTGTGGTGGAGCTGGTGTTGGCAGGTAGGTTGAGGGTACCCACTTCTCCACAGCCAGGCCAGCTTCCTGCCTAGCTTCCTTCTGGTGGCCCAAGGCAGCATTCCAGGAGGGCGCAGGCAGAAGCTGTAAGGGCTTAGAAGTCACGTAGCCCTACCACATCGTTCCTTATTCATTCTTTTGAGACAGGGTCTTGCTATGTAGCCTTCTCCAGTATCTGGTCCTCCTCCTCAACTTCCTGAATGTTGAGATTACAGGCAGGTGCTGTCACATCAACTCCTAGCAGGGTTATTTCTATGGAATTTCTTCATCCACAGCAACTCACAGGCTGGCTCCAATTCAAAGAGGTCCACAAAAGAACCTTCAGTCTTTGCCGAGAGTGCCAGCGGCGAGCTCGCCACAAGGAGTGACTTGTGGCAGCTCCTCCAGAAGGGAGCTAACTCTTAGGTTGTCTGTGTGGCGGGTTCCACTTGACCCTCGGTGTGGTCCTAGGAGGAGATATTTGAAGCAGCAGTGGCCAGGGACAATGTTCTGCCTGTCTAAGGACTTGAAACCCGAGGGCAGAGGCTGCTTGTGTGTGTGTGTGTGTGTGTGTGTGTGTGTGTGTGCTGGCAAATCCATGCTACAGCTCATATATGGAGCTCAGAAGATGACCTTGGGTGCCAGTTCTCACCTTCTACTTTGTTTGAAACCAGGTCTCTTTGTTGTTTGCCATTGCATAGGCCAGGCTAGCTGGGCCATGAACTTCTGGGGATTACCCTGTCTCTACCTCCCACTGTGTAATAAGTGCACTGGCATTACAGATGTGTGCCACTGCCAATCCTGGCTTGATTTGTAGGCATTCACACTCAGGTCCTCATGCTTGCAGGGGAAAGCCACCGAGTCGTATCTCTAGCCTGTTCGTGTTGCGGGGTATTTAATCTCATTGTGAAACTGCCAGACCATGTTAATAAAATCAGCCTTGAATCAAGGGGGTGGAACCAGCCACCAGCTGACTGGAATTAGCCATAGAGAGGACAGAGGAGCCAGGAATATGGCAGAGAGACTCACAGGAAGGAGTAGGGGATTTAGAGATTTGAGGTCTTCTTGGTTTGGAATGAATGGAGAGACACTTCTCTTTCTGGATCTCTGGCCAAAAAAGCTAGCTCAACTGGTCGCTTCTCTTCTTCTCTGATCTAGCAGGTTTTCACCCCAGCATCTGACTCTCGAGTCTTTCTTGGTAAATAGAACTATAGAGACTTGGTTAAAGCCTACATTTGGTGGCCACGGCTGAGCCAGTGTGGGAGGGACTGGAAATCCTGCCAGGCTGCAGTTGAGCAGAGGGGTGCTGCCTGTGGGGGCTGAGGGAACCGATGGTAGTTAAAATATCAGTAGACTCAGGTATGGCCACTAAGAGGGCAGAAAAACAACATATTCGCTCTGTTTTTGCTTTTCTTTTCCTTTTGACTGCTGGGCCTGGTCACATAACTGACATACAGAAGCTGCATCTATGGGACTTTTCTAAACAGCTCTCCTTCCCTGCTGTGCTTCTAGGGATTGAACCCAGGGCCTCTCCCATGCCAAGCAAGCCCTCTGCCACTGCACTACATCCCCAGTCCCCTTTAACCTTTTGTTTTGTAACACTAACTTGCTCACACTGACTTTGGAGTTGCTATCCTCCTGCCTCAGCCTCCCAAGTAGCTGGTGGTCCTGCATCTCCAGACCTGGCAAAAAGCTCAGACTTCATGAGCTCATTGCCTTCTGTGGGAAATATTTCGCCATATGCCTTAGCTCACACTGCGGAGCCTTTCCCTGCACAGGAGATGGCTTCCTCCCAGCGGCTCTCACCCTCAAAGCCCAGAGTTTCCAGGTGGCCAGGTTGCTAGATGGGCCAACAGCTCACTGTCCTGCTAGGCTGGCCCTCCTGTCCTGTGCTGTCAGGGTATTTTTCCCCTTCTTCTGGTTCCTGATCCAGTGGATTCAGTTTCGGGCCCTTCCCAGAAGCAAGAAGACCCCCTCCTCTCACCAGATGGCCTCAGCTCCCAGTAGAGGACCCTAAGGCAGCCCACAGCAGCAGGTCAGTCCTTTGTAGCGTTGACAGACAGGTGCACTTGTGTGGATTAACCCTCTGGTCTCTGTTGCTGTTCCTATAACCCCAGTATCCCCAGGGAGGGACAAGTAATTCTGTCTCTGTCCTGTGCTTTGCCAGGTTCCTGGGCCTCAGCTCAGGTCTTCCAGCTTTCAACTGTTCTCTTCCCTGCAGCTGTCTTAGTTTGGGTCACTATTACTGATGCTGGCCTCTTTAATCACAGCTGAATTCTCCAGCCTCAGCAGACCAGATGCCACAGATTTGTTACACAGAGGGTCTGGTAGAATCTTTGCTTCCCCCTGAGACTTCACCAGCCCGACCGCCATTGTTTGCATTGCTTTCAACACTCTTTATCTTTTAAGCTCCTAAAAAACAGCCCGCTGAGCTCTCAACACTCAATGGTTTGTCTACCATAAAGTTCCAAAGTCTTTCCATAATTCTCCCCCAAACAGCGTGGTCAGGTGTGTCACAGCAATGTCCCACTCCCCTGGTACCAATTTCTGTCTTAGTTCGGGTCGTTTTGCTATGATGAAATACTATGGCCCAAAGCAAGTTGGGGAGGAAAGGGTTTATTTGACTAACATGTCCACATCCATAGCCCATCACTGATGGGAGTCAGGGCAGGGATTCACACAGCACAAGAACGGGGGGGGGGCAGGAGTTGATGCAGAGGCCGTGGGGGAATGCAACTGGCCTGCTCCCCATAGCTTGTTTTTTTTTTTTTTTT
>NC_022011.1:34479758-34486971 GCF_000317375.1 Microtus ochrogaster | reverse complement strand
TCTGTAGACCAGGCTGGTCTCGAACTCACAGAGATCCACCTGCCTCTGCCTCCCGAGTGCTGGAATTAAAGGCGTGCGCCACCATCGCCCGGCTTCCCCATAGCTTGTTTAGCCTGTGCAATCTTGCTCTCTCTCTCTTCTGAAAAAGGGTTTTGCTGTAGTTTTGGAGCCTGTCACGGAACTCGCTCCTGTAGACCAGGCTGGCCTTGAACTCACAGAGATCCGCCTGCCTCTGCCTCCCAAGTGCTGGGATTAAAGGCGTGCGCCACCACCTGGCTAGCCTGCTTTCTTGTAGATCCCAGGACCACCAGCCTGGGAAGATCTCATCCACAATGAGCTGACCCCTCCCACATCAATCACTAATTGATGCTCTTCAGGCTTGCTTACAGCCCAATCTTATGAAGGCATTTTCTCAGTGGAGTTCCCTCGTCTCAGATGACTCTAGCTTATGTCAAGTTGACATAAAATTAGTCAGTACAGTAGCCCATCCTGAGCTGCTGCTGCTGCAGTGTGAGTCTGTGTGTGTGTGTGTGTGTGTGTATGTGTTCACGTGGGTGTCCTGTAAGTGTTCGTGTCCCTGCATATGTGTGCATGCATGTTTGGAGGCCAGAGGTTAACCTTGAGTGTTGCTTTTCAGGGGATTCTCTGCTTGTTTATTGAGGCCGGGTCTCTCAAAGGCGTGGGCTTGCCTACTAGGCTAAACTGTTGAACCCCAGGGATCTGCCTACCCCCGCTTCTGCCCATCTCTGCTTCTCCGGTGCTGGGATTACAAGCACATGCCACCGTACCTGGCTTTTTTTGTGCAGGTGTCGAGGATCAAACTCAGGTTTTCATGCTTGTGTAGCAAACCTGTTACTGACTGAGCCACCTCCCTGCCCCTGGGCTGCCTCTCCAAAGACAGGAGGATGAGTCCGGGTCAGGGAGGAGCAGGTCCTTCTATCTCTTTCCAGCATCTGAGACTCACTACCTGGAAGTAGAATGATGCAATCAGAGGTATACCAGGATGATGGCGGCTTCCTTGTGTGGGTGGGACCACCGCGTCACCAGGCCGGGGAATCCCACTGGTGACAACAGAGCATCATTTGAGCTGATGTGGCACCCAGTGGCCCCATGCTGGCTTCTGTGTGACAGCGTCTGAGGGAGGCATGTGCAGAGCCGGTGACAGGGCAGTCATCTGCAGATCACCTCCAGGGGACTTTGTGGTCGATTCTCTGATGATTCATTCCTGACCTGGTTTCAACGCGGTGACTCAAAACGTACCACTTTCATTAAAAATAACATTCACTGGGGGTTAACGGCTTTCTGTTTTCTATGCTTCACGGTACAGTGTCGCTTCTGTCTGGGAAGCCGGCAGGTGCAGACAAGGGCTTCAGAGGGGCCTGAAGAGAATCGTGCATGCTGGCACTGGGCCGTGGACTCAAAGCAGGGCTGCTGCTGCTGCGTGAGGGGGCGTCCTGCAGTCTTCACTCTGAACCCCCGAGTGTGGACTCATGGGGGCTCCTCAGGAGCTCTTTCTAGACTTGAGATACAGAGATGGGGGGCCCTTCCTTCAGACTGTAAAGAGGCCTCCTGTTCACTAAGGGAGGGATGTGGAGGGGGTGAGAGAGGAAAAGCAGAGGGCAGGGGTGGGGGAACCCCAGTCACCCATGGGACTACACCAAAACCTCCTGCTTTCTGTGAGACACCCACACTCTTACTGGTTTGGGGAACAATGCATTGGACATCCTCTGTCTTTTTACTCGAGAAAAGAAAGAAAGAAAGAGCACAGGAAAATGCTGCAGTAAGCATTCTTCGGGGCAGAGGCCCTGCTGAGGCCATCTTTAAATAGTTTGTTCATTCTTATTTTTGTCTGTGTACATGTATGTGACCATTCCTGTTTCTGAGTGCACCCATGTGTGCATGCAAGTCAGGGACCAGAGGCCAATCTAGAACACCATCCCTTGGGTGCTGGCCACCTTATTTTGAGACAGGATCTTTCACTAGGCTGGACCTTACCGAGAAGGCTAGGCTGGTCGGCCAGCGAGTCCCAGGGGTCCAGCTGTTGGTTCCTTCTCAAAGCAAAGCTTCCAAGTGTGAGCCACCATGCCCAGCTTTTAAGTTTGGATTCTTGGGATCAAACTCAGGTCCTCCTTCTTGCATAGCAAACAGTTTATAGACTATCTCCGTAGCATCTTTCTTTGAAATTTAATTTAATTTGATATTTCTTTTGAGACAAAGTTTCACCATGTAGCTCAGGCTGGCCTCAAACTTGCCCCAGTCTTCCCTACCGCTCAAAGCTGAGATTACAGGTGTAAGCTACCTTGCCTGAATAAATCTTGGGTTCTTAAAAAAAGCTCTTAGGACTGAAGAGATGGCTCAGCAGTTAAGAGCACTGCCTACTCTTCCAAAGGTCCTGAGTTCAATTCCCAGCAACCACATGGTGGCTCACAACCATCTGTAATGAGGTCTAGTGCCCTCTTCAGGCCTGCAGGTATACACACAGACAGAATATTGTATACATAATAAATAAATAAGTATTTTTTTAAAAAAGCTCTTAGCTAGAAACTTCAGGGCTGGGACAGATATTGTCAATGGCATCAGCTGGAGGGAGAGACTGGTCGTTTTACGGAGACGGTGCTGCAGCAATGTGTATCGCCTACTGTCGAAGACAGTTTTCTCCACAATGGGCGAGAAGGTATATTTTCTCTTAAGTGTTTTATCTTTTCCACGTTTTGTTGCAGTAGAAACATTGGTCAAGATGGGCTGGGAAGATGCTCAGCGAAGTGTTTGCTGTGCAAGTGCGAGGGCCTGAGATCAGCTCCCCAGGGTTCGCGTAAAAAGAGCTGTGTGCACACACCTGTCTGCAATCCTCATGTTGGGGAGGCTGAGGCAGGAGAGTGCCCGGGGATTGCTAGTCAGCTAGTCTCAGTCTATCCAGCTGATGAGATCTGGGATCAGTGAGGGTCTGTCTTGAATAGCAAGGTGGACAGCAATTGGGGAAGACATCCGATGTCAACCTCTGGGCTCCACACACAAGAGGACTCATGCTCCTTCTCACATATGTTCACACATATGAACGTGCACACACACACAAACTCCACGCATTCCAAAGGATGACCCAACCAAGTTTGACATGGATAAAATTCCAGAGAACCCTAACCCGTCATCTCAGGGACAGTCAAGAAACCACCATTTATGGTCACCCTTTCTTTGTAACTTGATATCTGCTATGTGTTGTTCTAAAATTCTGTTTCACGATGGTCTTTCCCTCCACGGTGTGGTGCTGGCTGGACCCCACCCTGGGGACTCACATTCTGCAGCAGCTCCCTCCTACCTAAGCCCTGGTGGCCAGGAGTTCTTACAGACAGGGTGGGCTTGGACACGTAGTCTGCCACCAGGAAAGACCTCTGCAGTTCAGCCTTTGTGTCCCATCTTTGCTCTGTGTCTAGAGTCTTCCTGGGCTACCAGCACCCAGCGCAGCCAGCATCTCACTGTCTTTGGAACACTTTGGGGTACCTTTCGGCATGGTTCCTCTTGGTCCTCATCTCTCATGTGTCCCTGAGCCCTGGACAGGATTCTGATCTTCTCTAGGTCCGAGGCTCCAGCTTCCCCAACTTCCTCCCTTCTTCTGTGTCACTGGTTTCTAGATGGTTCTCCCCAAGCGAGCCTCCTAAGTGCTTCCCCACCAATAGTCCTCAGGTGCTGCTCCTGCTGGGTGATCTGCCCCTGTGGACCGGAATCAGACTACCGGAGTAACACCTGGGCGGCTTTGGAAACGCGTGACATTATCTGATGTGTTCTCACCAATCAGTTGCGTCTTATAATCAACTGTCACAGTTTTGGGGAGCCGCATACCTGGGGCTCTATGTCTCAGGGATTTTAACTGTGTTGCTTGGCCCCTTTCCTACCACCCAGCACTGTGGAAAACTTACCCAGCAAGTAGTTTTTAGGGCTTTTGCTGTCAGCTTTGGAGTTGGGGTTTTGTTAAAAAGAGAAGCAATATGAATATTGACCAGCAGGAGCCAGGGTGCCTGGGTTCCCAGGCTCTTCTCTGTATGGCTACATGACCTCAATAAAGTGATGTGCTGTGTCTGTGATTTGGGCTTTCTCACCTGTAAAGTGGGGATGATAACTAGATGTCTCAGCTCAGAGCTGGAGACCTGGCTTAGCCATAGATGTGCTTGCTGTGGAGCCTAACTACTGGACTGCCGGCTCAGGGATGGATGCAGCAGTTCTCAATCTGTGGGTCATGGCCCCTCTGCGGGTCCTACACTGGATATCCTGCATAGCAGATATTTACATTATGACTCATAACAGTAGCATAGTGACAGGAAGTAGCAGCAAAATCATTTTATAATTGGGGATCAACACAACATGAGGAGCTGTATTAAAGAGTCTCAGCATTAGGAAGGTTGGGAACCACTGTACTAGAGGGAGAAGAGAATTAACTCCTGCAAGTCATCCTCAACATGAGTGCCCTGGCACATATATAAACATACAAACACTCCCTATACCCTCCCCACACTACACACACAACAGGCACATATATACCACACACACACACACACACACACACACACACACACACACACACTCTAAACACAAATAAATAAAATAAGTTCCCAGCTCAGAATTTTCTGGGGATTTTTGCTGTTTGTTTTGAAACAGGATCTCACCATGTACCCCTGGCTGGCCTTGAACTCCCGAGTTCTAGGACTAAAGGCTTTTGCCACCACGCTTGATGATGTCACTGTGTTTGTAAAAATTCATGTCAGGAATAGCCAGAAATTCATGTTCAATTGGTAGATCAGCAAATTCGTAGATCAGCAAAACCGACCCACAGAGGAGGAGTGGGAGGTGGCAGGTGGCTACCCTCCCAGGACCAGCTGTCTCCAGAGCCTTCTCCCTGTGAGGGCCCCTGATGAGGGGCTCCCTGGAGCACGGCCCAGGTTCCTGCCCACTTGGATCTGAGGCCTCTGTGTGGGGTGTGGATATCAGCGCCTGCCTCTCCTTTCGCGGATATCTGCGCCGGTGTTCGTTAGGGTTTGGGGTGAAACAGGGAACAAAACAGAGCAGCAAGGCTGGAAGTAATAAACTTATGCTTGTCTAGGGAGAGTAGTGTGTGTTTCTTGCAGGGTCCTGTGCGTGTGTGTGTGTGTGTGTGTGTGTGTGTGTGTGTGTGTGTGTGTAGGGTATGGATGTTACCGTATTACATGAAGAGGTTTTCCTGGGTGTTGTCAAGTAAAGAATTAGAGGAAAAAAATGTAAAGGCCTGATTTAAATAAAATGGCTCAGCTGTTAAAGGTGCTTGTTGCATAAGCCTTGTGGACTCAACTTGATCCCCGAATCCCTGTAAAGGTGGAAAGAGAATTGACTCCACGGTTGTCCCCTGACCTCTACATGTATGCTGTGGCACATGTGCCCACACACATACACATCATACACATAATATTATAATAATAATAATAATAATAATAATAATAATAATAATAATAATAATAAATTAAGCTAGGGTAAAATATACAACATAAAACATCTTCCATTGGCTCTCATGCAGCCCAGGCTGGCCTGGAATCCCCCAGTATAGCTAAAGATGGTCCTGAACTACTGTCCCTCCTGCCTCTGCCTCTCAAATGCTGGAATTACAGGCATGGGACACCGTACTCTGGCCCACGCTGTTTTCTATAGTGATTATGTTAGCTCACGTCCCACCAACAATGCACAAGGATTTAGACCTTGCAGCAAGATGTATGAGTTGGTCTTGTCACTGTGGCAGGCAGATACTCGCAGAAACACTCAAGAGAAGAATGTCTTTTGGCTCATGGTTTTGGGGAAATCTCAGTCCACTGATTACATCAGGCTGCCTGGTCAGAAAGCCCCGGGGATCTGCCTGTGTCCACCTACTTAGTGCTGGGATTACAGATGCTTGCTGCCACCACCGCCTTTTCTAAGTGGGTTCTGGGGACCAACCTCAGGTCCTCAAACTTGCACAGCTTTCTCCCCACACACCCCGTTTCATTCCATTAAGCTTCAGCTGAAAGTCACCACGCGTTAAGTTATACGACAGACACAAAGAGTGTTCCCGAAAGCCAAGAAACACAAGTGGGCGAACAATGATTCTGCCTTTCCCACCCTTTCCCCTTCTGTTCTTTGTGATTCTCCCCTCCCCTCATCTCTTTTCTCTCTCTAAATAATACTCGGCAAGGCAGATTAATTTGTCATGACTGCTCTGGGCCCTCTTTTGGTCCTCCTAAGTAAAGAAAACCTGTGCCCTCTGGCAGCAGATACTACGTGGATTTCTGTGTGGCAGAGATGCCAGTGTTTTGAGAAGTGTGTAGGTTTCGGGGTATGAGCCACAGCAGAGACAAGGCCCCAGGGAGTGATGGGTGACAATGTACGCTGCTGATGAGGGCAGCTGCTAGCATTGATGTGGACGTCTGAGCCCCTCCCTGGAGACATCGCCTGTCACCTTCGGCCACCACTGGGGATGCCTCGGCTCTCTGACTCTGGCTCACTGTGCGTATGTCGAGCGGCTGGAGGAAGCCCCTGGCTCACACCCTTGCTACATCTTATGCTATTACAATAGCTGTGCTGCCTCTGGAGGTGGAGACAGGAGTATGAGAAGGTGCTGTCAGGTCCCCCTGCCAATACTAAACCTTGTCAGTCCAACCTGAATGAGTAGCATCCTGCAGCCATCAGATCCCTGGGCTGAAGCCAGAGGGGACAGAGGAGCATAGGTAGCACGGAGGTTCCCAGAAGCTGTGTCGTCAGCCCCTTTCTGTTGCTTGAAGTCACAGGATGGAGGAAGAATTAGTTTTGACTCCTGGTTTGAGGTTGTGCTCTATCAAGGCATATGGAAGCAGGAGCTTCAGGTTGCTTGCTCACGTCCCAAAGGCCCCACAAGCTCACAAGAAGTCACCACTAGCGGCAGACTGAGTGCTCGAATGCATGAGCCCATGGGGGACATTTGTCATTCAAGACACAGCAGCTGGCTATGCCATAATCCAGCTACCCCCATGAGCTGGCTGGATGAAGAGCAGGCTCTCCTGCCTTCCTAACTCTTGGGTGCCTCCGCCAGTCCCCTCCACACCCTCTGACTGCTGCGGGCAGCGGTGCTCACAGCCGTGTCGACCCACACAGTGGAAGTATGAGCTGCGGAACAGAGCGATGGCCTCAGACACAAGAGGCCAGGATCTGGGCCCAGGTCTGCTGTCCATTAGCTCTGTGGCTTCTG
>NC_022011.1:34464654-34479028 GCF_000317375.1 Microtus ochrogaster | reverse complement strand
TTTTCCAATTTTTGAGGCCAGGTCTATTAATACCAAATAAGTTATCTGTCTCATTTTCTTTTTTCCCTTCCTTCCTTCCTCCCTCCCTCCCCCTCTCCCTTCCTTCCTTCCTTCCTTCCTTCCTTCCTTCCTTTCTTTCTTTCTTTCTTTCTTCCCTTTTTCCTTTCTTTCCTTTTCTTTTTCTTCTTCTTTTTTTTGTTTTTTTCAAGACAGGGTTTCTTTCTCTGTAGCCCTAGAACTAGTTGTTGTAGACCAGGTTGACCTGAAACTCACAGAGACCCACCTGCCTCCTGAGTGCTGGGATTAAAGGTGTGTACCACCAACACACCTGAAAAACTGACTGAGTGCTCGAATGCATGAGCCCATGGGGGACATTTGTCATTCAAGACACAGCAACTGGCTATGCCATAATCCAGCTACCCCCATGAGCTGGCTGGATGAAGAGCAGGCTCTCCTGCCTTCCTAACTCTTGGGTGCCTCCACCAGTCCCCTCCACACCCTCTGACTGCTGCGGGCAGCGGTGCTCACAGCCGTGTAGACCCACACGGTGGAAGTATGAGCTGCGGAACAGAGCGATGGCCTCAGACACAAGAGGCCAGGATCTGGGCCCAGGTCTGCTGTCCATTAGCTCTGTGGCTTCTGGCGCTCTTCGCTATCCCCATGGGTTGACCATCCTGTGGTGTGGCCCACGTCATCAAGGTTTTCAGTTTTCAGTTTTCTTTCTTTCTTTTTTTCTTTTCTTTCTTTTTTTTTCTTTTTCTTTTCTTTGGCTTAATTAGAATTTCTATTGTTGTGAAGTGACACCATGACCACAGCACCTCTTCTAAAGGAAAACTTTTAACTCAGGTGGCTTACAGTTCAGTGACTTAGTCCATTGTCATCATGGCCAGAAGCATGGCAGTACACAGGTAGACATGGTGTTGGAGAAGGAGCCAAGAGTTCTACATCTGAACTGGCAGGCAGCAGGAAGAGACAGTGACACTGGACCTGGCTTAGGCTTCTGAAATCCCAAAGCCCACCCCAGTGACACACTTCCTTCACCAATGCCACATCTCCTAAGAGTGTCATTCCCTGTGAGCCCCTGGGAACCATTTTCATTCAATGTGTGACGCTAACCTTGAACTTGAGTCCTGAACTTGATTCTCTTGCCTTAGTCTCCTGAATACTGGGGTGATAGGTCTGTGTTACCTGGAAAGTAGGTGGGGGAGCTGTAAGACCGGACTTCCACACGAAGAACCAAGGCCCAAGGGAGCAGATCCAGAAAGGGACTCAGAGGTTTCAACTTCCCATTTGTTACCTTGTAAGCCAAGGTGAGCCTCAGAGACTCCCCCGAGTCCCGGCAGCCTGGGATCAAAGGCAAGGCTGGGAGGTACCCCTTTGGGTGGGAGGAAGCTGTGGTTTTATGGATATTGGGAGCTGCAGAGACTTCATGGCAATCCACTTCATCAGGGTGGGGGACTAAAGGTGCTGGGGAGAAGAATGTAACAGGCCAGGATATTCTATGGTGCAAACAAAAGCTGACACATGGTGACAGTATCTGGAGCATCTCCATCTCCTGACCTCATCCAGAGAGCCCTTGACTTGCAATACCCAGGAAGTGGAGGAGGCAGGACATGAGACCCCAGGACACAGCAGGGCAGCCAGGCGCCAGCCTGCAGGGTCCAGGGCCCCTTGGTTCTGAAGATCTGGATATATACCGGCTTTGAGACAGCTGATCCCTACAATGTCACTTCTGTGGGGACAACTGCAGAGGGACAGCTGGACCCTGGTCATCTTTGGAATGCCAGCAATGTTGGCCTGAGGGGGATGTTGATTTGTCAGTCACCCAGGTAACTCTGGTCCCCCAAATCTCCCTGTGAGTTTCTGCAATGTGTCTGCCCACCAGCTCGCTCAGAGTTTTACTCCGTGTGGGTGACATGTTGCCCCTTCAGCCACGTTATGAATAAGAACAGGACGTGGATCCCAGGGTCCTCGATCAGAGGTCAGTCTCCCTTCTAGTCTGCAGGGACAGTGTGGAGGACAAATGAAGGAACAGAAATGTCACAGACGTCACCACCAAGGATAGCAGGAGGGAGTGCAGTGTGGGAAGAGGAAGGACCTTTATCTCGGAAGCCGTAAGGAAAGGGACAGGTGACTGAGGATGGAATGCTTCTCTTCTTTCTAAGTTGTTTGTTTTGTTCTTCTTTTAAACGCTGCATCCTTTCAGCACACACTGAGAGCCCTTTGCTAGGCTCGTCTTTAAGGTATCTTCGCCCCAGATCCCAGGACCGCATTAGGTCAGACTTCGTCACCGCGACAGGAGGGGCTTACTGAACAACTGAAGAGAGAAGGGGTCATTTTACTTCACAGATCCAGAGATTTCCACACATCATGGTGACAAGGACATGAGGAGTAGAAGTAGAACAGCTCGTGTGGTGACCAGGAAGCAGAGAGAGAGAGAAAGAACACCGGTGAAATGACTTCCTCTTCCCTCAGTTTGTGGAATGGCGCCACCCGCCATTCGCGGTGGGTGTCCTCCACTCGGTCAGTCCTCACAGAGGGGAGCTTCACTGCTCTCCTTTGACCTGGGACTGGAGCTTCTGCAGGTGCCGTTCTCTCTGCACGGGCCAACAGAACCAAGGTCATTGTCCCTCCTCTCCGTGAGCAGCAAGGCCGTTCCTCCTGGTCCTGGGGGGGGAATCTGAGCCTCACCTCCATTAAATCCCAAGCCTTGTCAACTCAAGTGAAGTCTAAAGTCGATGTGAGCTAGACACTGGCACTGCGCCAGCCGCCACCCACAGATCTCAGCACCTCCCAGTATTCATTTCTTAAACAACAGACATTTGCAGTCTCAGGTCTGGAGACTGAAAGTCCAAGATCCAGGTATGGAAAGGGTTGGTTGCTTCTGAGACCTAGGAGATTGGAGCTGAGGTGAAGAACGTATACAAAGGCCGCGTGGTAGGAACAAACGCGGTTGCTACCCCCACCGAAGCCTGCTGACTTGCCTCAAGCCCCAGAGAGATTTAAGCTGAGACGGCCTCAGCTGAAATGAGTAGAAACACCTACATTTTAGCTCTGGTTGGCACATTCCCTTCCAGCCTGAGTGAATGGCGTCGCTGGTCGTGAAGAGGAGGAACAATGACCTTGGTTCTGTCCAAGGTCAGCACCTGCAGGACCTCCAGTCAGAGGTCAAAGAAGCAGTAAGATCCTCTCTGTGAGCGCCTGTGAGGACTGGCGGAGCCCCCAACCTAGTCCACATGCAGCGGTCAGAATGCTCCAGTCTACCAGGAGCTTTAGACAGAGAGCAGAGTCTGTGAACCCTGAATCTTTGAGCTGCTTCCTTGTCCTCCACACCTTTAGCTGTTGGGACAGTCAGACAGTGTTGAGAGCTGCTCCCCCAGCACAGAGAGTTGTCCCCCAGTCCCCATGGAAGTGGAGACAGAGGAGCCCCAGCATCACGCCGGCGAAGCGGAAAAGCTGGAGTGTGGCTTCGAGACCCCAGTTAGGCTCTGAATGCCAGCACGGCCAGTGGGTATTAGTGCTGATCCCCGTGACTGCAGAAGGGCAAGACCTAGTCCTTCATCATTCTTTATCCCAAGATGGTTCAAAAATTGTAATCTATAGTTATTCTTAATTGTGGTAAGATGCAGAAGAGACAAAATTCACCATGGTCAGCATTTCTCAGGGTACAGTTAGGAAGGGTTAAACACATTCACATTCAAACCCACCAATCATCTCTAAACCTTTTCATTTTGCAAAACCGAAAACCTTTACCCATGAAACAACCTCCCCCAGCCCCCGCCAGCCCAGGAAATCACCTCTCTTCTCTCTGTCTCTACGAATTTGACTATTTTTGGTCCCTGGTGTAAGCAGAATCGCATCACTCTTTCCCTTTGGGTCCGGCTTATTTCACTCAGGACAATGTCTCCCGTGTCCATCCACGCTGCAGCAGGTGCCAGGCGTCTTTGCGTTAGAGGGCCAGACAGGACGCCTGCAGATGTCCACCTGTCTTTGGTTTGCCCGCTCCTCCAAAGAGGACATTGATCGAGTTGCTTCCATATTTGCAGTGTGAAACCAATGAAAGAAACCAGAGCCCTGAATTTATACTGTGTGAATTTTACACTTAAATGCGTTCTTTCAAAAACATAATTTTGTTTATTCATTATTTATTAATATTTTACGTGTTTGGGTGTTTTGTCTCTGTCTGTGCACCACATGTATGCAGAGCCCATGGAGGCCAAAGCCGAGTGTCAGAGCCTCTGGGACTGGAGTTACAGATGCTTGTGAACTGCCGTGTGGAGGCTGAGACTCAAGCCCTGGTCCTCTGCAAGGGCAGCCAGTGCTCTTTCGTACTGAGCCCTCTCTCCATCCCCCTTAGATGAATTCTCTTTTCTCCCTTGTCTTTCTCGGTGCACTACTTTGATCTGGTCACCAGCACAAGAAACCTAGAAGGGCTGAGGTCATTCCTCCTGCACTTTCTGTTCCTAGCCACTCTTTCTGGCAAGCAGAGGCTGGGGAGGAGTTCGCAGAGGAAGGCCAGTATCAGATATCTCAAGGTGTGGTGCTCAGAGAGGTTTGTCCAGAGGGCTGTCTGTTTTATCTCCAGTTGACTTTTTTTTTTAAAAAAGGCTGACAATGTTTTCAACCAAAGATAATGTTTTGTTTTGGTTTGGTTTGTTTTTCTTCCTGGGGACGTTTACACAATTCAAGGTGGAAAACTAAGGCCTTTGCTCTTATTCACAGAACAAATCAGTCTCTTTCCCCTATGGGAACTTGACATTGCCTCTCTGAGAGGTGTCCGCAGGCCTGACCTGTTTCTAAAAAGGTCCACTCAACACAGGGTGTCGCCATGGTTTCTGAGGCCAGGAGCGTCCCCTGTTGGTGACTCTGCAGCTGATCCTGGCGCCTCCCAAGAGCACTGACCCTCTCTTCCCCTAGATGTTTAAGTGTGTTATTGAGGGCCACCTCAGGAGATGATGAGCAAAAACGGGAGCTTTCCATGTGAAGGGAACAACTGGACAGGCTGTCTCCAGCAGGGAAACGCTTGCAGACACCGCCAGCAGCTAAGCTCGGCCTCCCTCTGCTGCTTCCCTTGGCAGACCCTTCCCAAACTGCAGGGTTTCAGAGTTTGGTGGCCTGTCTGCTCTCTTTCCCGGTTGGTGTAAATTATGGAAACTCCCTGTATAACCCACCGAGGGCTGTTCTACATGTTCCCCCTGGGGTTTCCCAGCCAACTTAGCAAGAGTTGCTGCCTGTGTGTGTGTGTGGGGGGGGGGGCATGTCCTCTGCGGGTTCTGCTGGAGTGTTTTCTGCGGTCCTATCTGCATCTGAGCTGTGCCTGGGGCAGGTGTGGAAGAAATGAAGCAAAGAATGCAGCCTTAGCAGTCTCCAGAAGTGATCCCCGGTCAGCGCCTGTAGGTCCCAAGCATGCCAAGAATGCGGCCCCGGGCGCAGGGGACAGGTGCCATAGAAAAGAAGGAATGTACCTGCTCCTAGCTGAGCCAGTGGGGACAGCCAAGGAAGAGAGATCGCACAGCACCAAATGTGAGCCAGTCAAGAAGGGTCAGGACTCAAAAACAAACATTCACTTACGTTGGCGTCTAGTGTGTGTGTGTGTGTGGGGGGGGGGTACGCCCAAAACCAAATCTTTATATTCTTGTCTGACTTTTGAAAATTTTTTTAGAATTAGCATAGATTAATTTCCTACTTTAATTGGTTTCAGGACAACATTTTCTTGGTTTACCTTTTAAAGATTTATTTATTTTTAATCTACCCGGGGAATAGACTGTGAAGGCAATGTGAATGCCATGTGAATGCAGTCCTCCAAGAGGCCACAAGAGGGCGCCAGATTCCTTGGAATAGAGAGAGAGAGAGTTGTCAACTGTGTGGCGCTGGGAACAGAACTCGGGTCTTCTACAAGAGGAATATGCGTGACTGTGGAACCATCTCTCCAGCCCCGTATAAAATATTTTCATATATGTACATGATGTTATTTTGATCACGGTCACCCCCTACCTTCCCACTGAGCCTCTTCCTCTGCCCAAATAGGCCCCTTTCTCCTTTCCCATCTTTTTATTTGGTGGGAGGCAGAGTTTCGTTAGGGTTGCTTTCAGGAGCATGGGCTGCTAGCCAGTGACTGTGCTATTGAAGCAGCCACTAACTGCCTACAGATCCTTCTGGGTTCCTACACCCTTCCCCATAAACCCCCCTTTTTTAGGCAATGACTCAGGACTTGGGAGAAGCCATTGTCTCAACCCACAGGCATGCAGGCAGGAATGAGCAGGGCCTACTGGGTCTTTCCAGCTGCTGAGCCAGCTCCTTGGTGCTGGGACACATGCCTGTGCCTTGTTCTCAGTCCAGGACAAGGATCCTGATGCAGGACAGAAGGTCGAAGGGCACAGCAATAGGGCAGGAAAACAAAACAAAAACAGGAAGTGGCCTGCTCTGAGATTTTCCATGGGAAGGCTGAGAAAGGCATCCTGATAGAACAAGAAAAAGGAAGAGAGGAAGAAAAAGGAAAGTTCTGGTTCTTCAGAAGCTCTGTGACGGTGCCTGCTAGGAGACGTGGTGGGGAAACATAGCCTGTAGCCCACGGCCTCAGCGTCCTGCTTCATCTCCCTGCATCCTGTCTTCCTGGGAGGACACCGGGAGATTTGTGTGATGCCCGGGTGCTTCTGTGAGAATGTAGGTGTGCAATAACACAGAAAAGCAGCCATATCGGAAGTGGGGTCTCTAGGGGAAGATTCAGAATGCCAGCCACGGAAGGACTCACATCCACACTCTCAGTGTGAGGAACGGACCGTGGCCTCTCTGCCACTGACACCAGGCGGGTGCTCAAGAGAGTCCGAGCTGTCACTTTCACTCTCTTCAGTCAAGAATGGATGACTTGTCAGAAGCATAGATGGCCAAAGGTCTGTGGGAGCAGGGAACAACTTTTGGGGGTAGGGATTCCCACAAGAAGGAAGCCAAGATCAGAACAAATGCCCTATGGCTGGGTTCAAACTCCTAACCCAGAAAGGAGGGAAGAGTTGCAGTTCCTTCCGAGCTGCGTTTGGTCTCAAGATCTTATTTTAGAGCCCAGTTGTGAATGCAATCAGAGCTTTATGCCATGAGGGATGAACATAGGAGCAGCTCTCCTGCGGCCTGTGCACCCGTGAGTCGGGACAGTGCGCTCCAGACAACCGCCAGAGGCCAAAGGGCAGCCTCAGCCTTCCCCACAGTTTTGCTCAAAATACACAGTAAGCGGGTGGCAGGAAGTAAGT
This sequence comes from Microtus ochrogaster, assembly GCF_000317375.1. NCBI lineage: Eukaryota > Metazoa > Chordata > Mammalia > Rodentia > Cricetidae > Microtus > Microtus ochrogaster. The sequence continues at coordinate 34,471,787 of NC_022011.1, read as the reverse complement.
TGCAGCAACCTCAAGTGATGTGTGAAAATTTCCAATTAGAGATTCAAAGAACTTGTCATTGTTTAATGGAAAAACGAAACGAATTCTTTGTCGTGTCTCATTCTCCGTTGGTCCTGGATGAGGGCTGCACCATGGCAGGAACCTAGGGGCCATTTGTTCTCTGATACCTACAGGATCTGATGTCGTGGGAAGAAAGCCAATCATACACTTCGGTTCAGGACAAACAATTGCCTGGATTAGGTTGAGCCCACACTATGTTGTTAATAAAGTTTTATTGGCACAGACTGTGTCTGCTTGTGTATATTCAATACTGTTTTCACAGTATAAGGGCAGAACTGAGTGTCTGGCTGGCACATCCAAAATCACCCTTCTCACAGATTTGCTCCCTAGATGATGTGTGTGTGTGTATGAGAGAGAGAGAGAGAGAGAGAGAGAGAGAGAGAGAGAGAGAGAGAGAGAGATTCTCTGATTCTTTGCTTTTCATACATAAAGAATTTCTTTGAAAATATGGTTGTAGCTATATATGCAAAATTCCTATCGAAGAAATGTGTGACCTCCTGACTAAGAATGTCAGACACTGTGTAGACTCTCCCACAGGCTTGGACTGATGGGGAATATTCTAGATCGTCAGGACAATAGCTTCAGAGGGCATGAAGGACGCCTGATTTGACTCCACACCTACCCACTGCAAGGACAGTTATGATAAATACAAACAACCTTGAATCACCAGCCAGAGGATGTGAGCTCTCTTGACTCTGTTGCTTTAAGTTGTGTGACCTTCGGCAAATCATTTTACTTCCCTGGACCCTGGCTCTCCCTACTGTCTGATGGGGTATCAGGATAGTTCTTGTTTTTTATTTATTTATTTATTTATTTATTTATTTATTTATTTATTTATTTTTGTTTTAAGAATTATTTTATCTTATGTGGATGAGGTTTTATTTGGTTTTGTGTTTTGTTTTGGGTTTTGGTCTGCATGTGTGTAAGTGCACCACATGCATACCTGGTGCCCTTGGAAGCCAGAAGAAGGCATTGGATTCTCTGGAACTGGTGTTATAGATGCTTGTGGACCTCTGTGTAGGTCCTGGGAACCAGATTTGGGTCTTCTACAAGAGCAGCCAGTGCTCTTAACCACCGAGTTATTGCGCCAACCCCAGGGACAGGCTGTTTTCTGTTTTGTTTTCAGGAGATACTTCTATTATCTTTGAGGCTCTAAAATTCGTTTCCGGACTTGAAGAGCTAGAGCGTTGTGATTTATATGTTTTCAGGACATCTGGATCTGCTTGGCTACCCAGAACAGTGGTCTGTGGTGCTTAATCTAGTTATTTCTCCAATGTCTGGAATCTGGGATTTGATTACCGCGTTGGCTATTTGGCATTTGAGGAGAAAGTTCTGCCCTGCCTGTCTACACTCTTGACCCTGGCCGTCTGTCCTGATCCTTCTAGCTGCCACATGGGGGTGACTTAAGATGAGTCACATGGGTAACTTATCCATTAGAACTCAGAAAAAAAATACCAGAGCTTAGACCACAGGGACAGAGAACACTCAAAGCCTATCTACGACAGATATGATCTGTCAGAGAAACGTCAAATCCATGTTGTTGTTTTTTTTAACATGATGGGATGTGTGCATATGTGTGGGGAAGACAGGGCCCAATATTGGTGTTTCTTCCTCAATCACTTCTGTCTTATTTTGGAGACAGGGTCTCTCACTGAGCTTCAAGCTCACATCGGAGTGACTAGATGTCAGTATCTTCTAGTCTCTGCCTGCCCAGAGCTACACTTGCTTCTTGGGTGGGTTCTGGGGATTGGACTCAGGTTCTTACGCTTGTCATTCCTGTTACTAACTAAGCCATCTCCCTAGTACTAGCTGATTGATTGATTGATGGGTTTCACTTTTGGGGAACGTGGATGACAGAGGTGACTTCTGTTCATAACGGCAAGGCTTCAAGAGGAAGCCCATGCCCACTTGATGGCTCTGTTGTCTGCTGGATCCAGTCATCCTAACAGCCTGGGTTTTGAATGAACTGACCTGTTTCTCTCCCTCTGGGACTGGGAGATACCAGCTCCACCTTAGACAGCTCAGGCAGGGGAGGCTGAACTCGGAAGATGCTGCCCAGTGCCACCCAGTGTGAGGGCCGATGGTGGAGGGGCTGAGTATGCAGGAGAGTGAGCAGGCAGCAGGAGAGGCCAGAGCAGGGGCCTGCTCCGTCCAGGCCTGGTGTGCAGCGGTTTCCTGCCTTACTAAGTGGCCGTTGCTTCGTGTTGATGATTCATGATGTTTGGAAAGTGTGGCTGTGCTCTGAACAAGGAAGTGAAAAATAACCCAGCCAAGGTCAAGGCAGGACAGGACAGGGTTGTCAGAAGCTAGGCAGTGTTTAGAAAATACCGAGGGTGAGGGCCATAGGAAAACGAGGTCTGAGGGTCTGTGGCAAAGTGGGCCCTTGCTTCCCGCCTTGCTTTCCAAGTCATGGTCACCTGTCTGTCCTGGAAGCAGCTGCCAGTGTTGGCTGAGCTGGGCTGGAGGAGGAAGAGGGGGGGTGAGTCAGCATTTGTTTCCTTTCTGAGTCAGGACCAGCTCCATTTCTGAGGTTGGAGCCAGGGGGCACTGTGTGGCCTTCTGTGGATTCTCTGCCCGCTAAGGCTGCTGGCCCTCCTGTGACCTTTCAGATGAGTAAGGGGATTAAGCTGGATCCTCCAGCCCTGCCTCTAGCCAGACACCCCTCTGACTCACGGGAGCCTTTCCTGTGGTCAGCGGACAGACAGTGCAGTGCTGGGTTTCTGGGGCCGTGCTCAGTTCGGGACATCTTCGTGCTCTGGGGGGGGGGGCAGCTGGGTTTGAGGGCCTCTTCCGAATGACAGAGGATGTAGCTGAAGTCACCCGCACCCCCGGACTTCACTTAACTCTTAGGTTGATGATGCAGTACTAGGAGGATACATGCGTGGTTAAGACAATCTCAGACAAGGCGTCTCCAGTGCTGACCATAGTGGGCTGTCACTTCTGTCATCTAAAACCTGTCTCAAGAGCGTTCAGCCTGTCCAGGTGCTGACTGCCTCTGCCCAATGGCACCTGGTGTTAAGATTACCCACCCGACAGAGACCTGGAACCTTCTACGAAAGGCTTCTGTGGCTTTGGGCCTTGGTGTCCGCCCACCATCATCTTAGATGGCGTTGTGTTCTTACAGCTCATTCCGCCCACTCCGTTCTCCCTCCCATATGCACACACTGTGTGAGCAAGGCAGATGGTCAGTTGGCGCACCTCAGACTAACCCTGGTCACCCCACAGTTAGCAGGGGCATGTAGCCCGCACACAAGAGTGGTGTCAGTTGACGCAGCTGGTGTTTCTAATGGGGATTTTGTGTGACCCAGGCCACCTGCCGCTACAGACAGGTCAGGGATTCCCTTCTCTCTCATTCCAGCTTCCTCTGAACTCTGATTTCAATCACTTGTCTCTGAGAAACTTCCTCCACCTAGGTAGGTGATGCACAAGATGGCAGCTTTTGGAATCGCCCCTGGCTTTACTGCCAGGGAGTGACTAAGAGTTCAAAGTCCCAGACATGGCCTTGATGGCCTCTGCTTGGGCCAGGCAAGTGTCAGTGACCCCTCCATGATGGTGGCATGGGGTCTGACTATCTAATAATCACCTGTGTTCTGGCTGTGTGATGAGCAGACAGATCCTTGCGTCAGGCAAGCAGTTGCTAGGGCCACTAATCCAGACAGCCAGGCTCTCCCTGAGTCCCAGCAGGAAGTTGCAGCTTTTCTGCCTCTGTTCGGCTTACCCAAGCCCAGCAACGAGGATGGACTTATTCTGTCATTTGAGCCATTATTTCCCAGGAGGATGTGGTGGTGGTAGCGGTGGTGGGTGCAGCTCTCTTCCTGGAGGTCTATGCTTCAGGTAACAGCTGTGTGATTTTTCTGAGCAGAATTCCTTGGAGAGAGGACGTCACGACCAAACGGAAGAACAAAAGAAGAATTCTCAGAAGCGTAGCAAAAGCGAAACCAAATAAAAGCCCCATAAAAATCCCTCCGGGGCAGAGGAAATACCAGCCTGATGCCTTTGGTGCCTGGGCTGGGTCATAAAGGGCAGCTTCGGCAAGAGGTGGTGGTGATGTGGCAATGTTTGGGCCTGAGAGAGGATGTTCTGGAAAACGATAAGCGGCAGCACCCATGTGTGTTTGTGCTTGCGTGGTGACTGGTGGCCATCGGGAGGCCGTCTCGTGGCCAGGGCATGTGAGGAGCCTGAGAGAGAGGCGCTAGGCTCAAAGTCTGCGTCTGCACATGGTCACCGAGAACTGGCAACTGTCACCGGGCCTGCCCCTGTGGGTATGCCTGATGTCAGAGGAACTCTGACCTCCACTCAGCTACCAGATACCAGTCTGGAACTCTCTTTGAAGATTAAGTAAGCGCTCACAGTGTAGATAAGGGCGGAGTGATGTCACTTGGTTATCTGAAGCAAGGAGAGTGAGCACCTAGGTAGCGGACTGCCAGGCCTCAGACTTTCTGTTCCCCTCAGGGGCTTCCTCACTGGGGCCTGGTTCAGAGACTGCTCTAGGGGATGGAGTGGAGGATGTGGTGACTTTCACTGTTGTTTCTGGAGGCAGCAACATCCCAAGGATAGAACTCTGCTGTCCCCTGCAGCAGCTGTGTGCGGCCTGTGGCTGGCAGCTCTGCCTGCAGAGTTACCTGGGATGGAGTTTGTGGGAGCTTTCGGTTCTGCTCTGTGGCTTTGAGCAGCTAGGGATCCATGGTGTGTGCGTACGTGTGTGTGTGTGTGTGTGTGTGTGTGTGTGTGCGCGCGCGCACGCGCGTATGTGTATGTGGGCGTGTGTGTGTGCATGTGTGTGTTTAAACAAGGTCCCAGGTAGCTTGGGCTGGCCTTGAACACATTAAGTAGCCAAAGACAATTTTTCAACTCCTATCCCCTGCCTCCACCTCTTAGTGCTGGGATTGCCAGTGGGCACTGCCGCACTCAGCTCCTCTAGTTCAAGTCTGGTGAACTATCTCAAGCCTGGAGGCAGCATCAAGCCTTTCAGGATAACCCTTCAGCTTGTCACGCACTGCCTCTGGAGCTGTGTTTCCTCAGCCACAGCGAGAGCTGACGGCTTGTTTGGTCTCTATTGCCCAGCATAGTGCTGACCTGGGAGCAGGTGCTCTGCAGTGAATAGGAACCTATCTTCCTACTTTTCTCTTGTTGGGGGTGCAAACCCTGACCCCAGAACCTCGGAGTGTGGCCTTCCTAGGTCTTGAGAGAGGTGATCAAGGTAACAGGGTCCTCGGAGGGAGCCCTCATGCAGTCCAGCTGGTATCTTTGTAAGAAGAGCTAGGTCAGGCTGTGCTAGAGATCTGGCTCAGCAGCCAGGAGCGAGGACTGCTCTCGCGGAGAACCCCAGTTCAGTTTTCAGCACCGATGACAAGCTGCTAGCAAAAGCCTGCAACGTCACCTTCGGAGGATCTGATGCCTCTTTGGGCACCTGCACTCATGTGTGAGCGCGCATGCACACACTTAAAAACAAAATCGATACTTAAAAAGAGGGAAGAGTCATCTCTCAACAGGTCACCAACACGTGACCAGTGTCAGGTGTTCTAAAACATCTGGAGACAAAAGAAGAGAAGTAAAGGAAAGAGGAACAGGAATCGGTCCATCGTCCTCTTTCCCATCTCTCTTTCCAAGCCCCTCCTTTGTTAGCTTCTCTTCACCCCATTCCCAGTGAAAAGCAGAAACCAGGGGGTGGGTTGGGGATAAAACCCAAGGCCCCCCATTGGGAACACCCCACAGAAGCTCTGGAATAAGATGGAAACTCTTAAAAACAGAGTTGGGGGGCCTTCCTTTCTTTTCCCTGCAGGTTCCCCAGCTCACATGTACAGGGCCGGAAGATATGCATGGCCCCTAGGAGTGACCAAGGGTGTGTGTTGCCTGGAAATCTAGGAAAGGGGCCTCAGCTGCACCATGCTGCAGCTGGCAGGGCCACGTCAGAACAGCTCCTTCTGTCGCGAATTTGTCCTTTGGTTTCTGTTGATGGGAACCATGAGCTCATTTCATCGCAGGGCCATCTCTGTGAACATTTCTCCACTTGGGGCCTGTCCTGTCTGTGAAGAAGCTGGCCCATCTGGAAGCATACTCACTATGGACGTCCTCATAAGCTTTGTCCTGCATTATCTCCAACCTTGGACTGCAGACATTTTCATCACACTGCTTGGGTTTGAAGGTGTCTTCTCAGGGGCCTCTTCCGCAACGCTCACTTAGCTCATTGATTTTAAAGGGAGCTGAGATCCCAGGTGCTCAGTTGACTAAGCAGTCCTGGGTTGTATAGTTCTGGGGTCCCAAAGCGACAGGCCTGCCCATGGGGCTGCCGGCAGCCTCGGTGTGCACGCTAGGGGTGGGGTTTGCACAGCGCAATCCCTTTTCCCTCCCACTAAACATGGTCTTCTCGAGGTGTAGTGAGTGGCGCTTCTTCATCTAATGTGGGTGTCACACACGCTTCCCCTGTCTGATGAGGACTCAGGGAAGTAACTCTTAGCCGAAAGGCTTTGTTTGGCATGAGTCAGCCTTAAAGACAACCCATCCATTTGCCTGGGTTGCTAGGTGCCTGCTTCCAATAAAAATGATACTTAGAAACCATTCTGAGAGAGGCTCCAGCAACTGTCTGGAAGGAGCTGCCTGGGAACATGACCAGTGATCAGGAAATGCTCCATATTTTCTGGGATTACGCCATTGATAAACACCACCCCATGGTCTCGCTTCCTTCCAGGGCCTTGGTTACTTGTGTGTGACTCACGGCTGACTATCTGATGGGAAGTCAGGCCTACAGTAACGATGGTATCTGGGTTCAAAGATACTGACTTTCACAGGGATGGCTTTGCCAAGAAGGGAAAGCAACATGGGGGTCTCCATTCAGAGGGTGGAGAGTTCTCGATGGATATAACTGAGGTAGCATTCATGAGCACGCCGAGTCTACATAGCAGAAGGACACTTCCCGACAGCCATTTTGACGGCAGTTCAACTATAGTTGCTTGAGGTCCTCCTGGGCTGACTTTTGGGCTTTCCAGCTGGGCTCAGAGAAAGGAATGAAAGGGTTCCCACTCCATGGAAGCATGCATCTTCCTGGTTTCCTGTCTTCCCTCCCTCCCTCCCTC
>NC_022011.1:34458971-34464554 GCF_000317375.1 Microtus ochrogaster | reverse complement strand
TCCTTCCTTCCTTCCTTCCTTCCTTCCTTCCTTCCTTCCTTCCCTCCTTCCTTCCTTCCTTCCTCTTTTCCATCTTTCTTCCCTCACTTCTTTCCTTTCCTCTCCATGTGTGCATCCGTGTGTTGGACCAGCAACGATTTTGACTGACTCCCTCTTGCTTGCTTGTTTTTTTTTTTTTTTTTTGAGACAGCATTCTTCACTAGTTTGGAACTCACCAAACAGGCAAGACTGGCTAACCAGAGTGAGCTCCAGGGGTTTGCTATTGCCTGCCTCCCCGGTGCTGGGATGACAAGCTCAGGTCCTCAAATGTGCAAGACAATTACTACCCAATCGAGCTACCTCGGCAGCACCTTGCCTTGATCTCCATTTGTAATGACTCAGAATGAATTTGTCCTCACCCAGATCTCTCTGCTGGTGCTTTCCAACGGCCTTGGTTGTCTGTTGAACTCTTTCTTTGAAGTAACTTACCAGGTGAATCATGCTCCTCACGACTGCGCTGGCCCTGGTTTATGTCCTCTGCTGGCCTGGAACTCTCTGTGGTAGACCAAGTTGGTCTCCAACTCATAAAGATCTAGGTGCTTCTTTCTTCTGAGTGCTGGGGCAAATGACAATGCCTTCAGCCCCTCAGGAGAACAGTTTAGTAGATGGGGATTGATTGTGGGTCTTGGGTAGATAAATATGCTAGCCAAACGCACAGTTCCAGGCTGAAGGAGAGCGCACATGCATGCACACACACACACAGGTACACACACAGGCACACACACATACACAGCACATACATACATACAGGCACACATACAGGCACACACACGCACACACACAGGCGTACACACATAGGCACACATACACACACAGTCACATACCACACACATACACACACCACACACATACATACATACACACCACACACACACACATGCACACACACAGGTACACACACAGGCACACATACACACACAGGCACATACCACACACATACACACACCACACACATACATACATACACACCACACACACACACATGCACACACACAGGTACACACAAGCACACACACAGACACACACACGCAGCCAGCCCATGGCATATCCACTCTGTATCCCCCTACAGTTGATACCTTCCTCTGCTTATGCTGGCCTGTCTTTTTAGAAAGAAGACTTGTGTTAACTTTACCATAAGCTGTCCCTTTGTCACCAGTTACCTGTGTGACTCTGGCCTACTACTTACTTTGAGTTTCAGACTTTGCCTTTGTGAGGTGGAGACCATAGCGCCCACCGTGCAAGTCGGTGTGGGTAGAGAACACGTACCTAGTATCCTTGGTTCATAAAATCTGTTCATTGAATTTAGTTAGTTATTCAGGGCCAAACCACAGGGAACACTGTGGTTGTTAGCAATAAAAATGGACTCCAGTTATTAAGGGTTTAGTTATTAAGCTGTGAGCTCTCCATGTGTTGCGCTAGCCTGTCAGAGAGCTATGATCACCCTCACTGGACAGAGGACAAGCCCAGCAACCCCACTCCTTCCATCCAGGATCAGAGCCACACAGCTCTGCACGTGTGGCTGTCATTGGTGCTGCTTTGCAGAGACACTCTAAGTCATGTCTCTGTGAGAGTAAGGTTGGCAATGAACCGGGCCAGGTGACCATGGAAACATCTGCTTTCATATTTACCCATATCACAAAGACACAGACTGGTCCACGTGCTGTTGGCGGACAGCTTTGTGGACCCCTCACTCTAACGCCGGCCAGCAGCTGAGTGTCTGGTCCCCATTCAGGGAATGGCATACCTGTGAAGTTCATGGCGGGTGTCGCGACTGCTAAGAGTTACTGGGACGGGGGTGGGGGTGGGTGGGCAGAGTCAGTATGTTGAGCTGCATGGGATGTGGGAGGCATCGAGACTTCTGTCCCTGTGGTTTGTGGGATAGGCTGTCCATTCGGGATCTCTGTGTGGGTCCCTCACAGTGTCGTCCTTCCACAGGCAAATGTCTACATGAGTTGGGAACACATGCCCTGGCAGGAACATGCTGCCTAGTGCATATCTGTGGGTCAGGACATTAGTATGTTGTGCTGACTTTTCCTAGCATGATGTAGACAAATTCACCCTGGGTAGGGTACCAATGACAGACCAAAGTAACAATTTCCTGAAGTCCAACTTGGTGAAGCAATGAGCAGGTGTGGAAGGGTTACTTATAGGATCACGGCTGCCTCGGAGGCAGCTGCAGCCCTGGAAATGCCATCCCAGTGTGGGTGATGGTTCCCAAAAGCCCTTCTCTGGAGCTTCTCACACCACTTGCGGACAGCTTGGCTGGGGGAGAGTCTCTTCTCCCCAGTAAATATTCCTGCTCATACCACCTGTGTATCCTGTAAGTTTTAGGAGCTTTGTGAGACTTGCGATTTCCTTTTTTTTTTCTGGAGCCCTGAAGTCTTCATTTGCTTTCTGAGTCTTAAGTTCCCTCCAAGATGAAATGGTTGAATTTAGAGGAAATTGCCACAGTACGGATGTATTTGGAAGGAAGCAGAAGAGCCCCACAGAGCAACGAGGCAGAGTGTGAAGCACCTCTGGAGTGGTCCCAAAACAGGTAGCTGTGTCCCTGTGAGGAAGAAGCTCTCGTGAGGATATAGGGAAGAAATCAGAGCCTCTGGTGGGTTGCCTCCGTCCAGGACATCTACTTCCCGGCTGTCAGCTGAGCTATTCGTGTGCGCTGCAGGGATGCAGGGCTCTCAGGCTGTATGGGAGGGGTAAACACAGGTGGTGGACAGACCCTGCAAGCATGTGGTCACCCTTTCTTCCATCCTAGCTCCCTTTGTGTCCCCCTTTTTCCAATTAAGGAAGGGAGGATCAGAGGGAGGAGGTTGGCTTTAACTTCCTGCCTCAGAGCTCTGCCTCTCACAGTCCTCTGTTCTCTCTGAGTCTTTGTATTGTGGGTGAGCAGTGGGGTAGCCATGCTCTCCCAACAGCCAATGGGGTGTCATAACAGCAGGGGCGAGGCTCCGGCACAGGACCATAAGAGCCCACTGTACCTGTGTAGAAGGCATACAGATTTGCCTTTGGTTAGACACACCCACTTCCATCCACCTCAAGATAGAGGGTCTAGAATGTTCTTCATTGCTTATTCACACTTTGTTGTCCAGCCCCTCCAGGAGGATTAGATCCATGCTTACTTTCTTTGTTTTCTAGGACAATCCTTTCCTCTTTGTTCAGCTGCCTGTCCATCCATTCATCCCCTACATTAAATATTTCTTCACTGAGTTTGGCCTGAGCTCTTACTGAATGGATTTATCTGCTTGTGACAGTCTCATGCAGGCCCTGCTCCCTGAGACGAGGACACACACATTTCAGCATGTTCCCCATGCATGACAGTTCCATGCAGTCCCTGCTCCCTGAGACTGAGGACACATACACACGCATCTCATCATGTTCCCCATACATGATAATTCCATGCAGTCCCTGCTCCCTGGGACTGAGGATGCATATGTACACGCATCTCATCCCGTTCCCCATCTAATTTTGGAACAGATCCTCTCTCTTCTTTCTGTGCATGTGTTTTTTCCCACGACCTCATGCCTGTAGAGGGAAGCTGGGGTGCTGGCTTTCAAAGTCTCCCTGTTTGGAGGCCTTTCCAGCTCAGAGGATGGAGCACACGCAGGCCTGTTCTCTGCCTTTGCCCCCCTCCCCACTTGGGACCTCATTTGTTACTAGCAGGACAAACCCATGGGGTCGAGATCTTGTCCCATACATCTGTCCGTCTTTTTAAAACTATTTATTTTAAAATCAATCACATTATTTTTTAGTATACAAAACAATAGATTTCACGATGGCGTTTTCTTACGTGTATTTTGTATTTGTTCCCCTTCCTGTGTCTTGATCCCTCCTTTCAGTGGCTTCCTGCTTTCATGCCATGTATAGGGAATATACCTAAATCTCATTCCATATATGAGAGAAGACGTGTGATGTTCTATCTTCCCCCACTCCCTCCCCACCTATTCCAACTTCAGAGAAGCCGCTGGCAGGAAAATGCCACACAGTCATTTTACCCCAGAGACCAAGTAGCCTCGCGAAGATTTGCCAACCAGGAAGTGGCCCATTCCAATATCCACAGAATGTCTAGGTCGAGGCAATCATGCATGTGTGCATGGGTGTGGGTGTACAATCATGTAACTATATATGTGTGGGTGTGCACGCATATGTACATGTGTGCTCACGTGCATATATGCATGTAAGAGCACACACAAGTGCGGTTTAAGGGAAACATAACAGCATTTCCAGGCTGGGCCTCAAGCACTTGCCTGGCCTCAGGGTCCTGTTCTTTGTGCTGACAAGAGGGCAGCTGTGACGTCTTTGGTGAGTGGAGAACGTATCCTGGTGGAAGAAACAGGAGGAGCAGCCAGGAAACCAGGCAGGGTGCCAGGCTGAGTGACCACAGAACAGGGCACATGCTCTCCAAGATACTATTTCAGGACAGCCTGGGGCCAGAGTGTGTTCTTGACACAGAGGAATGCTCTCTCGGAGGGGACGGCTAACCTGACCGAGCAAGGCAGGAATGCGCAGCCTGTGGTGGTGCCCGCCTCCTCCCGGCGCATGTCCTGCTCCCTGCTCTGAGTCACTGAACTTTTCTGTTTGTCTTCTGACTTGCCCACCTCCCGCCACAGCCTGTGCTTGTTCCGCACCGCTCTGGTGTCAATGTAGGGACTCTTCTGTACCGTGTTGCAAAACTCCTGAGCTGTTTTTGGCCTGCCTCCATAATGTAGAAAGGGAGGAAGGAGAGAGGGACGCCAGAAGAGAAAGGAGAGAGAAAGGAGGGCAAGAGGAGAAAGGGAGGGAAACATCTTGCTGACGTCAAAGAAGACCGCATGCTACAGGGTAACATTATGGGTCCCTCCACCACCCACTCCTAATTTACTAGAAACCAAACAGCCTGTTTGGAAACCAATAGCGTTGCCGGCTGTCCCTCCCCGCCCCCTACTCTCCTTTGACCAAAGGGGCCATTAATTGTTGGGAGTTTGAAAGCTACCTGGTTCCTGGACACAGAGGGGATTTCCACGACTCATAATTCAGTCCCTGCTTGTGCAGGGCGCTGAAGCTAACGTAAATTGATCCAGCTGATGGAAGAGGGCCCCTGGGGACAGAGAGCTAGGCTCTGCAGATGGGGCAGCTGCTGAGGTTGTCACATGACTGGCTGTGCTTGCTTAGGCTTGCCCCCAGTGCCCTCATGATCTCGCTGCATCCTCTCCCACAGCCTCCACGATACATTCCATGCAGGCCACCTTGTAGCCGGGTTCTTTTCATGAAGCGAAGGTGATTTTCCAGGAAGTTGGCAGCCCCTCTCTTGACTTGAAATGTAGAATGAGTATTGGGGAGATGGCTGAGCTGGCAAAGTGTGCCACTCTCATAAGCATAAGACTAGGTGCATGGCCTGTGTTTATAATCCCAGAGCTGGGGAGGTGGAGACAGGCTGATCTTTGGAGCTTGTTGGCCAGTGAGAGAGGCCCAAAAGAAGGCAGGATGATTGTCTCCTGAGGGATGACAGCCAAGGTTGACCTCCATCCTCCCCATACACACACACACACACACACACACACACACACA
>NC_022011.1:34417208-34457208 GCF_000317375.1 Microtus ochrogaster | reverse complement strand
GTCTTCCAGCTTGGCAGCAAGCTTTTTACCCACTGAGCCATCTCAGTGACCCCTGAATGTCTACATTTTTGAAGATGTAAGTGACATAGTCAAATTTCTTATTATCAAGTGTATTTTGCACGCATGTATGAATATGCTTATTTTTTTTTAATATGCCTTAGTTTACACTTGCTATTCAGACCCTCGATTACTCTAGCGGCTTGCATGTGTGGTGTTAGGGCCCAAATACAGGGTCTCTTGAGGGCCAGGCAAATACTCTGCCACTAAGTGAATCCCCAGTCTTTCCGGCTTCCTTTTAAGTGACCCAGTGCAGCCTTCTAGACTGCATCCTCGTCCTTCTGCCCACTGTCTTTGAGACGAAGTACTCTTCGGGTCTGTGCACTGTGGCCACTAGAAGGGTTGTCTCAGCCCTGCCCCCACAGTCATGCTGTATTTGGGGTTTCCACAGTGGGCATCTTCTTGCATTGCTTTGGAAAGGGACCTTTGTGAGGTGTGGCTGCACCAGGAAATGCTCACTCATGCTAAGGTTGTATGGGAAAGTGTGAAGGAGAAAGATGGCATGGGGCTTGGTGAGTTATTTTCCTATTGCTAAAAGAAAGAAAGAAAGAAAGAAAGAAAGAAAGAAAGAAAGAAAGAAAAGAAGGAAAAAAGTTACTTTTCTTGTTTCCTGATAAGAGAAACTTCAAGAAGGTAGGGTTTATTTTGGCTCAGGATGTTGGGGTACAGTCCATCATGATGGGAAAGGTGGGGTGATAGCGGTGGCTCCAGCTTCAGTGGTGGAAGCATGAGGTGGATACTCAGATGGAGTCTGCAGCCAAGAAGCAGAGAGCGATGAAGGCTGGGGCTCAGCTCCCTCTCTCCTTTTTATCCATTCTGAGGACTCCAACCCACATTTCGGGTGGGTTCCCTTTTGTCCTATCGAAAACATTCTCTGCGATGAGTCTCCACTGGTCGGGCTCACGGCCTCCGGCACATCATCACCATGAGACTCTAGCTTAGACTCTTCTCTGATACCTCATGGCTGCCCAGAGGCAAGGAGATCCTGCTGGCATAGCTCTGCTCCGTAGAACCAGTCCCTTTGCACACTCCAGCGGGTTAAAGATAGGGAGACATTAGGGTGGGCCAACCTATGTGGGGCTGGGTGGCAGCTGAGCTGGTTATTCCTGGCCACTGGGACCACCCATCTCAGTGGAGGGGCAGAGCGAGCTCTTCTAGGCCAGGACATCAGGGCCAGTTCTTCCACACCTGTGGTGAGGGGTGGAGCCGCCTCTCCTGAGTGCTGGGTGGGGGGCGGGGCAGAGGCGGCCAGCTGGCCAGCTCTCCTGCTGCAGTGAGCATCTAGGGGTAGGGTCAGCTATCCCAGGGCCATGAGAAGGTAGGGCTAGCTCAGCATGGCCTTCTGATTTCATCACACATGCATGCTATGTTCCTCTCCCCCCATGCTAACACAGGCCACAGACATCAACACAGACCCCTGCTGCAGCAGGACCACCGACCCAGGCATGACTGTCAGCAGTAGCTGGGCATGGACGACACCACGGCTCTCAGGACAGTGCAAGTCTCTCAGATCTGCATGGTCTGGACTGCAGTATGGCCCTCAGACATCAACATAGTCTCAGGTGACTGACCAGACTCCAGGCCACCACACAGCCCTCGACTGCAGAAGGAGCCATGGCTGTGGACTCAGACCTGGGCTGCGATAGGGCAATGGAGCATACTTCTATTTCAGATGAGCCAGGCTCAGTTCCCAGCACCCACACAATGGCTCACAACTGCCTGTAGCTCCAGTGTTAGGAGATCTAATGCCTCTTCTGGCCTCCCTACACACTGGGCATACACATGGCACATATACACATGGTGCATATACATACAGACACATAAAACACAATCTTGAAAAGATTAAATTGCATTTATATGTTTGTATGTGTGGTGTATGTGCTTTGGCTAGTGTGAGGAGGGTGGGGGAACAGCTTGTGGGAATCCCTGCGCTCTCTTGGCCGTGTGGTTCCTGCGGCTCACACACTCAAGCTGGCGAGTTTGGTGGCGAGCATCTTTACCCACTGAGTTGTCTTGCTGTCTCCTTAAGAATTTGTTTTTCCATGTGGGGTTTTTAAAAAATAATTTAAAACAGAAAAAAAAATGTGAGAAACAAAACAGAAAGCAAATTGGGAGACGTTCTGGTGCTGCTCATTGGAGCCACGGGCCGAAGAACTGTTCTAGCATTCCAGCCCTGGCAGATATATCGGGATGAAGAAAAATAAATAAATAAAAGAAAATAAACAGAACAGCCAATGTGCTCAAACTGAGAGCAGATTCTCTTTTGGAAGATGTGTGTGTGTATGTGTGTGTGTGTGTGTGTGTGTGTGTGTGTTTCTGATGAGCTAAGTGTTGATTCTAACCCAAAAAGGCTGACAGTGTGAGGTTAGGTAACTGTCGGGTGGATTCAAGCCTCAGCGTGGAGACAGACAGGAGGGGGCGGAAAGATGGAGCCACCCATTGCTGCAGAATAAAGTTCGCCCTCAGTTATCCTCAGTGCCATTGGCTCCAGAAGTGGACGAGTTACCTTCCGGAAGCCCTGTGTTAGCTGCAGGCCTGACTCAACAAGGACCGATGCTTCAGGCCAGGCGAGGGTTCACGGATGCTGTTTACAGGCAATGCTTGAGCAGTGTCAAGTGGCCCCTGTCCAGGCCAGAAGTTAAGGTGGGAGACGGCTATCAAGCGCAGTTGTTAGGTCTGGCACAATCACTCTTTGCTGAGCTGAGCAGGAAAGAGAGAGATTTCTCCGTGGATTTGGCTCATGGCTCCACAATGCAGTCTTTCATTTGTGTCTTCCTATTGGCTCGAGGGAAAAACAAATCTTGCGTGCACAAAGGCCCTGTCCTGAAGAGCTGACATTGCTCACCCATGGCCCCTGCACCTACGCTTTCCTACTTGGCTTTTCCCAGCAACTCAGGCAAGCAGCCTCGTAAAGTGGTCGGGGCTGCCTTTAGGTTGTAGTTCAAACTTTCCAGCAGATTGATTGCACATCCTATGATAAACAACAGCCTCCTGTGATAGCTTACGTTTGTAAGCCAGCGTGTGCGTGTGTGTAGAAAAACAGCCTGGCTGCTCTGAGTACCGCGGCCGTGACCACAGGGCCGTTTCTGCAGAATCCTCTTTTCCTGTGGCTGTCCCCCTTCAGGTCAGTGAGTAAACGCATAGGAACAGCCTCTGGCAAGGCTGCTTTGCTGCAGAACTTAATATGCAAGGAGTGTTTTCCTCCTGTGTCAGCAGTTAGCCACACGGTTTGGGACAGGAGGGTTCCAGGGAGTCCAGGGCTTCTGCCGGCCAGGGGAGGGGGAAGAGAAAGTTCTGAAATCCACTGTGTGGCAGCTGTAAGGGGTAGGATAATTTAAGTAACCTGGAAGAGCTGTGGGTTCACAGGTTTCGACAACAGGAAAGTCTCTTGTTTTAAAACCCTCCTAAAGCAACATGTGGGCTTAGGCAAAAAAAAAAAAAAAAAAAAAAAAAAAAAGCAGGGCTGTGGTTTGCTGATTGTATTTCCTTATTGATATAATGGCTGCTGACGCAAGGCCTCCTGGGATTGCTGTGTGACCGCAGGCCCGACAGTTACCCTACTGGGTTCTGAAACCCAGCCGGGGCTTTCTGGACAGATGAGAAGTCTAAAAATTTCCCTTTTCATTTCCTCTCTGGTGTGACTTTGTCATTTTTTGAAAAGCTAAAAGGGAATTTTGCTTACGGTTTTAAGTTTATCTGGCCCGTGTAGCTTCCTTTCGCTCCCCCCACCCCCCGAATCCTGCCCTCTGAAAACCCAAACTTAAAGACAAAAACACAAATTCCTGTAGACACCCTACTCCCACATGGGTCTGTGTTTGGTTAATCTGCTCTCCAGGCTAGACGTATAAAGAAGTAAATCTTTTTAAATGATGCAATATTTTAAAGACGCCCTCCGACACCTCCACGCCATCACTGGGGTCTGAGGCTGAGGGCACAAGGGAAGCCCATCATGCCTTTCTGGAAGCTCCATCTTCTCCTGCTGAGGGCAAATGCTCCAGGACCTCTGGAGTTTCAGGATAACTGGAAACAGGCCCTATTCCTGGGCTGGAACCTCCTCACCGCAGCAAGGAAGGCTCTGGTAGAGGTGTGGGGCTGCCTGAGCGCCCCGGACATTTTGCAGCTCAGTTAATCCCCAGAGAGAGGCTGCTTCTCCCGTGACCCATAGACAGCCCGTGAACCTGCCTCTGGGTGACTGTCCCTCTTCTCTGCATGAAGGAGATAGTGGAAAGACAGAGAGCTTCCACACCCCAGCCCTCTGCATTCATGGTGTCTGCATGCTTTGTTCCACATGGTGAACACGCTTGCTTCCATGCACATATGTATTCTTTATGCTGCTGGGCATAGCTCCAGAACTCCTTTTAAAGGCAACATTTGGAAGCGGTGTGTATTTCAAGACTCTAGAAAAGTACCAAGAGCATGCCTAGCTCTCACCAAAGCACGCCATACTGCCAGCTCCTCCATGCTGGTTCTGAGGACCCGGAACCTGAAACCCAGAGCTTGGGTGATTGCATGCCCCTCCCAGATGTGCCTGATCAGTCTGACCCTTCCTGTCACCAAGGCCACCAGGAAGTGCAATCCTGCCAAGAGCGAAAGTTAACAACTGCCAGAGTCTTAAGGTTACAGAAAGGGTGGGAGGGATGCAGGCCTACTGTGTTTGCAGATAGGGTCCATGATGCACACTGAGCATGCTCAGGAGTATAGGGGCTTCTGGGACCCACAGGAGAACAGTTCTACAGATTCTTGTCTCTGATATAAAATGGTATATTTGCATATGATAGTCATATCCTTTTGCAAACCAATCACCTCTAGTTTTACTGCGCCCAAAAGTGTAAATGCCAAGTAATGGCTATTATACTATATTGTTTTAGGAATTGCAGCAAGAGAAAAAAGCCTGTAGTAAAGACATAAATATATCCCCATTTGAAGTTGGTTAATTCCATGGCCGAAGAACTTACAGAGTCCTAACTGTATTGGATATGTGTACATGGGCTTAATGTGTTTACATGGCATGAATGCACACTTACCAAGTGTGCGAAGAGATACTGTGCCCAATACTGCAACTGCGTGTGTCCACTGGGTGCCCCTGTATGCATACATGAGCATGTATTCAGAACATGTAGGAAGGTGTGCTATATGCATGTGCTTTGCTTGTGTGTGTTATGTGAGCTTCATATGTATATACGCATTCTTGCAAGCTTCCCGTGTGTGTAGCACACTAGATGCGACGGACCTGAGAAGCAATGACAGGAGGCGCTGGTCGTCTGTAAATGTGTACATGCATGAATACAGGTACTTCATGGTCTTGGTGTGAATAGTGCCCTGAAGAGATCCAAATTCAGCCTTCTGGGACCCAAGTAGACCACTCAGGATGGGTGACTTTCTTCTGCTTTCTGTCAGAAGACAGGGAAGGGGGAAGCAGCAGCGGGGGGCGAGAACCCAAAGATAGCACAAGTTTGTATTCACAAAACACAACTTCTGTCCCTCCACGCGGGACTTGAAGTCTGTCCCAGTTTCCTGCCTGCGACCTTCCTGTAAATGCTGACCCACTTCTGGCTATTTTTATTTGTTTCTTTGAACATGCTCACTGTGTGATTACAGTTGACTCTTGTCAGCATTGCTCTGATTCTGTTGCCCTGCCATCTGAGGCCCAAAGTGCAGCTCTTCTCTCCTCAGTCCTGCTAATTATGGGTGAGCTCAGAGCCAAAGGATGGTCGGGTTCTATTGGTGATGTGACCCACTTCTCCACAGTCACAGGCACAAGGACAAGCGGCTGTATGTGGAGCTCTGCACCTGCCTGGCTTTTGTCTGAGGTTTTCCTCTCCGAGGCAAACCACGAGAGCCGGCATCTTGCCAGGTGTGTGTGTGTGTGTGTGTGTGTGTGTGTGTGTGTGTGTGTGTGAGTAAGGGGTGGGGGCAGGCTCCTTCCTGGCCTCTCTCCCCAGGCCCAGGGCAGTGAATATATTCACTAATCTAGGATTACAGCCCAAGTCAACAGTGGAACCAGGAAGTGGGCTCAGGACCAGGCTGGCATGCGGAGTGTGGGTATTTACTCTTCCCTTCCAGCAAACTTTGATTTACTCTTTAACAAGTCACTGCCGAGGATGTGGCTCTGGAGAGGGTTGGCTTGGCACTCAAATCTAAGTCACATGTTGATAAAGAGGGGAGGGCAGGCCAGTCCTTACGTTAGTCGGCTTTATCATTAACCCCGAGTTTGGATGCGGGCTTGCGTTCAAAGGGCCGGTCTCCCCGTGTCCGAGCAGGTGGCAGTTCTTCGCCGACTAGGTGTGGTGACATCCTAAGTAGGAAGGCATCATGACTGGCATAAGGCCCAGTGGGCACCTCTGGGGTGGAGGATGGGAGATCAGTGGCTCTGACCTCAGATGTCTCTGGCCTCAGTTTCCTCGGCTGTGAAATAAGAGTAGATAAAAAAATCCAAACAAACCAAGCTCGTAGGTTGCTTTGATATCCAACCAAGGGAGCAGATGAGAGGGGTTGGTGTGGATAGGTGTGCAATGGAGCCTGGAGCAGCCTGCCGTCAGGATTGGTGTCACAAGCCATTAATGCGGTGTGCAATATAGCCTCTGCCTCTTCTTTCTAGAAATCTACAGTCTCCCTTCAAGAGCCAGAGTTGAAGAGCACCCCCAACTGTGTGTGTGTGTGTGTGTGTGTGTGTGTGTGTGTGTGTGTGTGTGTGTGTGTATTACTGGGGACTGATGAAAAACAGGGCCTTCAAGGACTTTTAAGGACTAGAACCAAAGAAGTGTGTGTCTGTGTGTCTCTGTGTGTGTGTGTCTGTGAGTGTATGTGTGTGTGTGTGTCTGTAGCTATTATTATTATTATTGTTTTTAGTTCTGAGACAAGGCTTTATCTTGTCTTTGAACTCAGTATCCTCCTACTTCAGCTCTTCTGGAAGAGCTAAGGTGACCAGTCTGCACTCCCTGGCCTCACACCTCCCAGGGAAAGGACTTGGGACTGGTTGCCTGGATGGGGTGTTGGCTAAGGCTTTCTTTTCTCTTCTGCTGACAGCACTTCCTCATTAAATCCAGTCCTCTGCAAAAACAGAAGAAACCGTGAGAGGAAAGCAGGCCCTAGGACCCTCGCCACACACTAAGGATGACTCACGGAGACATGAGCAGGAGAGCCAATCACCTCCTGTGCCTAGGGCATTAGAAGAGAGGGGAGGGGTCACCTAGGAGAACCACAGAGGTGGACATGGTGGGGAGATGAGACCCATGTTGTCCCCCAGAGTCCAGAAGATGACGACAACTCAGGCTCAAGGCCACGCTGCACTTTAGACTTCAGACTGCCAAGCACTAGACATTCCAAACAATGTTAGTGATAAATCTCCTCTGGGCAGCTGGCCCTTTTGCCCCTCTCAGGGCACAGGGGTGAGTGGGGGCAAAGGCCCAGAGGCAGAGGAATCTAAGTTGTTTCCTGTCTCCAGCAGCGGAGACTGGAGGAGACAGGTGCTCAGGGGTTCCCGGGGTCAAAGAGTCCCATGAGAAAGAGGAAGAGGGAGGGGGAGGGATTTGGAGTCTGCCTTGGGGCTGAGACCAGGTCCCCTTGGAGGGAAGCTGGCTAGCAGACCTGTGGCAGACAGCCCTGTCCCTGCCTAGAAGGACATCATTCCCCCACCCAGGCCCACGCTCATCTCTTCCGCCCACCCCACTCCCACTCCAGTGTTTTTGGGCCCCTTCCAGAGCTATTCTCCTGCAGACTGGTGCTGACCCATGAGGCAGGTTTGTCTCATCCTCCCAATCAGCTGGTGAGGTGGTTAGAGCTGTGCCCATTCCACAGATGGGGAAACAGAGGCTCAAACAAGAGCCAACGACCTTTTCTGTTCTGGAAGCAGAAGAGAAGAATCGTGGACTCGTTTAGTCCCTGAGTCTGTGGTCTCTGAGGTTCGAAAGCCCTGGAGTTTCTGGGTGACACCTGCTGAGCGAGGTAGCAGGAGTTGTTTCCTCTGTCATTTAGGGGGAGCACAGGGTCCCACTCCCATACTCACTGGACCAGCTGAGTGTATTCAGCATAACCCTGACTGAGTCTATGAGACACCCCAAAGTGTGCCCCTCCAGACGGGCAGACTCTTTAGAGATGACGCTCTCCTCAGAGGGCAGGGCTTCACTGGCTGTGTGCTTGGCAGACACAGACTCCTAGGACAATGTCTGTCTAAGGTGACCCTCTGCTTCCCAGATCCTGCTGGAAGCTGGCCTCCACTCTTCCTAGTGCCTCCTTGTTCCCAGGGAGCTACTGAGGTGTAGACCCACTCTCTCTGGGGGTTTAGTCCAAGCCTTGAGGAAACTCCAGGAAAATGGGGGGAAGGTCCTTCATGGGCCAGGCTGCTGCAGAAGAGCATACGGTGACCTAGGAGCCTTGTTCTGACTCACAGTCAGTCCCTGTGTCCTCCAGCCTGGAGCCTGAGCTGCAGGGCTGTCCTGAAGGAATGGCTAGCCCCAGGCCTCCTACAGAATAGCAAGTAGGGAGGGAATGCTTTGGGCCTCTGATGACCAAGAAGCCAGACAGTGTTTGGCTTCCCCCCTGTCCCCCTTAGAGTTTGGTTCCTTGCTGACTCTGGGTTCCACAGATATCTCCCTTAGAGAAGGAAGCGGTGACCTGACTGGGTTATTTGTGCATGTGGCCTCGTACAGTATCTACCTTTGTTCCAAAGAGTGGCAGCATAAAAACCTGCTGGGACGGGGCACTATGCGTTCAGTGGCTTGCACAGGAAATTGGAAATCGGAGACCTGGGATCGACCCCCCCCCCTCTGACTCATGCTTAAACAAACCAAACACACCCCCGACCTTTGCTCCCTGCGTCTGCATCAGGCCTTACCCACCAGCAGCTCCCTCTCTCACCTTTGCTGGCACAGGGCTCACCGGCTCACCAAAGGTCAGCATACAGCCAACTTCCTGGGGGGGAAAAATTCTTAGATGTGAGCTAATATTGCTAATATTGTGCTGTAAGCTGTGATTTTTTTTTTCTGAACAAAGTGAAGTCTTAAATTTTTTTTTCCTCTTCAAAATTCCTCCTCCATTATATTCATCAATGCAGAGACGGAACATTTGGCAAAATTATTTTAAGTAGCTCTCCAACCTGTGATCATAATTTCAAATCAAGGAATTTGCTGAGCAGCTGTGGGGGAGGAACAAAGGGTCCAGGCGTGTGATTTAGGGGCTGGGGGAGGGGATGCCATGGGGTTTAAGGCCTGGGCGAGTAACAGAGGCAGCTGTGGAGGTGGGCTGTGCACACCCAGCGGGGAATAGGCCATGCTGTCCTGTCTCGTGGAGTTTTCATCTACTGAACCTACTACACACAACCCTTGAAAATAGACAGCCCTGGGGGCTGGAGCCATGGCTGCTGGCTCAGTGGGTAAAGTGCTGGCTGCTTCCTGTGCAAACCTGAGGACCTGCCTTTGGGGCTCCAGAATTCACACAGGAAGGAGGTGTGGAAGAAGGCAACCTGTAATCCCAGCATGGGAGAGGAAAGCAGAGGAACCCCAGAACTGCTGGGACTGGGGGAGGGAGTGCAAGTCAGGCTGTGGGCGTCAGCTGTCTCCCACCCCGTGGGTCCCGGGAATCAGGCTCAGTGTGTGGCGTCAAGCATCTTTGCTCAGTCATTTTCAGGATCTCCACCTTGGCTTTTGAAACAGGGTGTCTTGCTGTATCTGAAGCTCCCTGGATCCTCTACACTGGTTGGCCCTTGAGTTCTCAGGGTTGGCCTACTCTCTCCCTGCTTAGGGCTGTTGACTGATGCTCACCACCATGCTGATTGTTTAAGTGGGGATCAGAACTCAGGCCATTACAATTGGATAGCAATCCACCGAGCCATTCCCCAGCTGGTTGATCTTGTTTTGGTTGCTTGTCCTTCTTCCCATTCACCCAGAGCCGTTGCCAGCAACAGCCCTGGTCACTGTTGGGTGGCCAAGCCTGTCATGCCGGGGAAGCGTGGAAGCCAATATTCAGCTCGGTTGCTCTTTTCCCTGTTCTTTAGGGTGGCTCAGCCCAGCTCTGCTTTCTGAGAAAACAAGGCTGAACTTTGCTCAGCCAAAGCCTAATTTCCCTGAGGTCTGCTGTTTGCTCCCCAGCCCGCCTCCCTCCAGCTGCTCGACTGTTGACCAGTCTCCCCACACCTCTCTCTGCTTCCTCAGCTCTAGCACCTACTTCTTGGAAGGTAGCCATATGGGGCCAGGCAGATGGAATATGAGTCCTATGCTGGCCGTGACCTGCTGGGCTTGACCTCACCACCAACGTATCCAGAAAGACTCATGGATGAGCTTGGTACTTTTGGAGTCACTGGGGCGAGCATGAACGAGCAGCGTGGCTCCAGGACTCTGGGTAGCTCTGCTTGACTCACACTTGAAGTTCCTTGCAGAATGTTAGAGAGAGACAGAGACAGAGAGAGATACAGAGAGACACACAGAGAGAGACACACACACAGATACAGAGAGAGTTGACAGTAATGAAAGTGAAGACCAATAGTAACAAAGAATGGTTTATTTATGGAGTCTTTTGTTCTGAAACTCTTTCTTCAGATATTCCTCTTCTTCTTCTTCCTCCTCCTCCTCCTTTTTCTCTTGTTCTTCCTTCTCTTCTTTCTCATCCTCTCCTCCTCGTCATCCTCCTTCTCCTCTTCCTCCTTCTCTTCTTCTTTCTCTTCTTCCTCTTTCTCCTTTTCCTTCTTCTCTTTCTTTTAACTTTTATTACATTTATTCATTGTGTATATGCCATGTATGTTGTGTGTGTGTGTGTAGTGTGTGTGTGTAAGGGCAACCATGGGGATCAGTTCCCCCCACTGAGTCCCAGTGATTGAACTGGTTTGTTAGCAAGTCCCTTTACTAGCTGAGTCACCTTACCAGCTCCCAGCTTTCTTTGTTATCCTTCCTGTCTTTCTTGGCTTTTTTTTTTTTTGTTTCCATAGAAACTACATTTGGGGACCCTGGGTCCTTATGCCGTTCTAGACATTGGAGTGATCCTTCCTATAGTTTTGGATCCTCTTTTCCCCTTTCATGCCGCAAATTTGATACTGAGTGCTGGTGTGGCTACTGAAAAGGTCCAGCCTAAGGGGACACACTCCACACCAGTCCTCCTGTCTCACCTAGCATCCTCACAGAACTCGCCTGGGCCATAAAATGGGCTTCAGTTTTCCTGAATTCATTTTTAGCTTGCCTTGCAGCACCACTGGGTAACTGTTTGCTTTGGGGGTGTCCGTTGGCTGGCACAAAGAGGTAGCACCCCTGCACAGCATGCTGTCCACGCTGCACCATGACTACGTCCAAGAACGTCTGGCTAGACGTTGTGACTGGGGATTAGACACTACCAGCGAGTGGGCTTATCCCTCCTCACCCTCTAACCTACCTTACAGGCTGAGTGTCTGACCCTTCCCGCGAAGCATTTTAGTTTCTGCCGTGGATAAGGTAGAGACCTCCTGGCAATCATTTCCCACCTCTAGTGGACTGGTAGCCGGCCATGGTTCCCATGGGTCATTCTATATCTAGCCCAGGGCTCTCAAGTTCTTTATCTCACAGGAGGCCTTGCCTCATGCACGATGGAAAGGTGTTGAGGCCAGGTGTCCTCGGTACTTCCTCCAAGATCTCTCCAGAGATAATGACCTCTTGTGTCCTCATCAACT
The DNA here is from genome assembly GCF_000317375.1 of Microtus ochrogaster. NCBI lineage: Eukaryota > Metazoa > Chordata > Mammalia > Rodentia > Cricetidae > Microtus > Microtus ochrogaster. Next base: position 34,445,522 of record NC_022011.1, on the reverse strand, counting down.
GGGTCAAGAATTAGGACTGTCTTCCCTGAGTGTCCCACCTTTCATCCCAGCAGATATCACCATCCCAACTCCAGAGGGAAATGCCCTTGATTTCCTATAGTGTTAAGCCATTAAAATAGGAACATAAATACATAAGTAGATTCCCATTGCAGCTTTATTCCTAACCGATGCTTGGGAGCCTCTATGCGCCGCTAGCTTCTGGCTGCTGGCCATGTTGGAATCCTTCGGGTCACGCTGACTTGATTGTGCGTCATGGTCGATATCGAAAGAGATTAGCTGGTGTCTCCTACGGTGACTGTGGGGTTATCTATGGGTAGATTCATCGCTATTTGTTTTCTACATTTTCAAGGTAAATCTCTTCGATTTTATGATGCTACATTGAATTTTTATGACTAAGAAATGTTCTTTGTCCCTAGTTAATGCCTTGGCTTTGTATTCACTGAGTTGTTATTTTGCTTTACTTTAAAAAGAGTTATTTTCCATGTCCACACGCATCTCTGTGTGAGTATGCACACGGAAGGGTGGTGCTGATGGAGGCCAGCAGAGAGTGTCGGGTCCCCTGGGGCCGGAGTTACAGATGCTGTGGGGCCCCTCGTGTGGGTGCTGGGAATCTGAGCTCAGGTCGCTTGGAAGAGCAGCAACTGCTGCTAACCTTTGACCTACCTCTCCAGCTCCAATCAGCTCCCTCGCTGCTCTCTCTCCCCTCTGTCTTTTCCATCCCTTTCATTCATTTGCTCTTCACCATGGATTTGCTGTACCCCGAGTTCCTCTCTTTTGGAAGCCATCTGTGACGTTATATTTATTTGTTAGTTTTTGGTTTGAAGAATCTCCACTTGGTTCCTGTTCCTGCTTTCCAAATACCTTCCTTTTCAAAATATTTATTTGCTTTGTTGTGCATGCGTGTGTGTACATGTGTGTGTATGTGTGTGTGCCTAAGTAGGTGCACCACGTGCAAGCTGAGGCCCACAGAGGTCAGAAGAGGCATTAGATCCCTTGAAACTAGTTATGAGCCACCATGAGGGTCCTGAGACCTAAACCTGGGTCCTCTGAAAGAGTAGCCAGTGCTAAGACTTCTCTCCAGACCTCCAAATACCTTCTGAATTTCTCCTCCTTGGCCACCAAATCTTCTTGCATTAAAGATTGCATGTCTTTAAAGTCTGCCTCTGATAGCTTTCTGTTTGGAGTTTATAGAGTCTATTCTTGTTCTGTTGGCCATTGCTCTGACAAGTCTTGCAAGCCTTTCTTCCTGGTTTGGAGAAGCTCACAAAGCTAATAGTGGGAAGAGTTGGAGGCCTCAGAAGATTCCATTCTCCTTTAGAAAGATTTGCTTTTCTTTTTTTCCCCAAGAGGCAGGGCACACTAGCAACCTGAGATGAATTTAAACCAGTTTCATGGGTTGAGGTGATTTGAAGGTCATTGGCTTCAGAAGCCCGCCTTCTTCTCATCTAAATTCACAACCTGGTTTTCTCGGGGCGTTCATTTTGGTGGGTCCTCGACTCCAGTACCCGTCCCTCTTGTCATAGACACTTCAGGAAGTGCTGTCCAGTCTCAGTGTGCTGCGGGTCTTATGTGAACTTAACACACAAGCTAGAGTCATCTAAAAGGAGAGCACCTTGTTGGAGAAGGGCGGCTTGGTTCCCAGCTGCCTGGCTAGCTTAGATCCAAAATAATCACACAGAAACTGTTTTAATTAAATCACTGCTTGGTTCATTAGTTTTAGCTTCTTATTGGCTAACTCTTATATTTAATCCATTTCTATTAATCTGTGTATTGCCACGTGGCTGTGGCTTACCAGGTAAAGTTCCCATCATCTGTCTCCGGCAGCTCCATGGCTTCTCTCTGACTCTGCCTTCTTCCTCCCAGCATTCTGTTTAGTTTCCCCCACCTAGCTCTGTTCTCTGCGCAGGCCCAAGACAGTTTCTTTATTATATTAACCAATGGTAATTACAGCATATAGAGGGAAATCCCACATCAGAACCTCAGTTGAGAAGATGCGTCCATAAGATCCAGCTGTAAGGTGGTTTCTTAATCAATGGTCAGTTGGGGAGGACCCAGTTCATTGTGGGTAGGGCCATCCCTGGGCTGGTGGTCCTGGGCAAGCCAAGGCAAGCAAGTCAGTAAGCCGCACCCTTCACGACCTCTGCATCAGCCTCTGTTTCCGGGTGTCCACCCTCTTTGAGTCCTGTCCTGGCTTCTTCCAATGACAGACAATGCTGTGGTACCATAAGCTGAATAAACACTTTGCCTTTTGGTCATGGTGTTTCATCACAGCTATGGAAACCTGAACGTAGATAACTTGATTGCCACCTGGAAAGACTCATGACTTCATATTTTGACCTCCTGGTTCTCCCTTCCCCAGATTCTAACTGGTTAAATCTTCACTTTTATGTTAATCATCTAAGGCATTCAGGGAGATGAGATGGGGGTGATGGTGGTGGTGTCAGCACGTGTGGGTTTGCACACCCACGTGGGTGAGTGTAGAGGCCCAGAGTATGTCACTCTCTAGCTTATGAACCTGAGACAGGCTTTCTCACTGAAAGTGAAGCAAGCAAGACTGGCAGCTGGTAAGCTTCAGTGGTCTTCCTCTCTCTTCCCTCTACCGTATGGGAATTATAGGTGAGTAAATCATGCTAGGCTTCTTACAGGGGTGCTGGGTATTCTAACTCAGATCCTCAAGCTTGTGCAGCAAACTCTCTTACCCACGGAACCAATTTTACAACCTCAGAGGATGCTGTTTATATTTTGTGCTACTTGTATGATTGGTGCAAGATGCCCAGTCTGCTGTTTTCTGTCTCAAGTTTCTCTTGGACAGACTTATCGCCTTCGTTTTCTTTAGCCTTCAGGGGAGAGAAGGTCTGCTTCTCTCTCAAACAGGCCCTTCCTGTCATGGCCTGGTTATCTTTGCCTTCATTCTTGTCTAGAATTATAAATAATCTTCAGTTTATCCCTGGACGCTAGAACCTTTCCTACAAACATGTTCAGCTGTCTTCTATACAAACACAGCCAACTTTTCCCCCTATGGCCTTCCACCTTCTGTAATCACTAATCTAGATGGTGCTATTTTTGGTAACAGTTCTTGCTGGAACACTTTATCAGCTTTGTTTCCCCACTCCAGATCCACACTGGCAGGCTCGCTTAGACCAGTGCTCCTAAGTGTTCCTGTCTTGACAGATTAGCTTGGCCAGGACAAGTTTACACATCACTGGAGAAGCGTGAAGAGGGAGCGAGGATGGAAAAAATAGAGACACAGGAAGAGGTTTATAATGTTTGAAATTATGCAGCCCAGCCCGGAACTTTCCATAAAAACTTTCTCCTGGCTCCTCCTCTTTCCTCCCTTTTATTGCCAGAGTATCTGACTGGGCAACCCAGCCCTGCTGTCTCCATTACTCAAGCACACACTTGGATTTAAAGGGTGTGAGAACCACCCGACTTGCCCACACAGGGCTTTAAAAAAACAAACCAAAACAGAACAGGGTCTCAAGTAGCTCAGGGTGGCCTTCAAGTTCCTTACGTAGCTGAGGGTGATCTTGAACTTCTGATCCTGCTACCTCTACCTTCCAAGTATCGGAATTACAGGCATTCTCCTCCACGCCTGGTTTATGAGGTGCTGGGGATTGAACCTGGGGCTCTTTGTAAGCCAGTTTCAGTCCTACAACAGGCTTCTCTTGGTTCGTATCTGGTCCAGTCCTTTGAAGACTTTGCAATGGCTTTACATCTCTCTCTCTCTCTCTCTCTCTCTCTCTCTCTCTCTCCTTCCCTGGGTGCTGGGAAGTGTGAGACTCTAGGATCTTCCAAATACTTGTTCCACTACACTTTCTGCTTCTTTTCTAAGGGTAGGGAGAGCTTCCTAAAGTTCCTTGGCCTCTCTTCCCATTTCTGTTTGTGGACTCCTTGCCTTTGTTAATGGTGACTCCATCATTCCTTTTGACGCCCAGAGCTGGCTTTCTGGCCAAGGCCACTCAGTAGGCTTCCACTTTTACATGTCTCAGTGACCGCTGTTTGCTTCTTCCGTGTGTCCTAGAAGCCCTTCAAAATTATTCTTAAGGTTGAGTTCATAGTTTCCACCCACAAACTTCCTCTTTCTTGTAATCCGCCCCCTCCATGTGAATATCACGATACATTCCTGCACTCATTTTGCCCCCCCCATATCAGGTACTTTTCCTTTAATATCTGTTTCTTCGTTCCCATAGACTTTGCATTCAAATGTCTCTTTCTAAAAAACAAAACCTTAAAAAAGGGATATAGGAAAAAAAAGTCTATTTCAGCAGTGAGAGACATGGGTCAAATCTAGGTTCTGTCGAGGCCCATCAGACACTACACACAACCCTCACATATCTTGAATGTGGTTTTTCTCAGCCGTAAAATGGGTGCAACTCTTGCTAACTCACCAGTTTTTGATGGGATTAAATGATTTACAAATATACACACTACATATTGGAGATAGTGTCTTCTGTATAGTACAGGCTAGCCTCAAGTTCACAGTAATCATTATTTTTTTTCCCTCAGTCTCCTGAGAGCTGGGATATCGGGCATAGTCTACCATGCCCAGCTCATGAATGAAAATGTTGTTTCAGAATGTAATTTCCTTAAGAGCAAGACTCAATTCTAGTTAACCAATATAGCCCAAGTACCACTGACTAGTGATCAAATGAATGAATGAATACAGCATAATTTTTCTAATTTCATATCCAATGCCATCATTGTGTCCACTAAGGGAAAGGTTAAGCCCAGCCAGTTTTGTCCTATTTAATGCCTCCTGATTACAAGTGGCCGCTAATTCGATGCTCTTGCTTTATTTTTACCTGGTTGAATGGCTTGACTTCATAGCCAATGGCTGCTAAGAAGGGAGAAGTAATCATGGGCTTCTAAACCCACTCAGCCTTAGCTTGCTGTTGCTTTCCCATAAGCCGGGCCGTCTGGTTCACTGTCTGGTGGTTTAATGGTGTAGACAACTAACTGTCCTGGGTCACCAGCTCCCATCACCTCCTTTTATTTTTGCTTAATCGATCTAGGCCACTGCTTCAACTCTTCTCTCCTCCTGATCTCTACTGAACAGTCTCTTGGGTTCCAGGCAGCCATCTGGTCTACCTCTACTGTCACTTTTGTTTAGACCTACTTCCTCCTCTTCGGTCTTACAGGTAGGGAATGCCGGCTATTGTTGTCTGGAAAAACTAGCCCTCAGCTGGAAAGCAGCCCTCCTCCCAGCATGCATCAGGCCCAATGTGCCTGTGTGCTCTTGGGGACACGCCAAGCCCTTGCCTCCCTCGTGGCCCATTGGACACAGCTGAAGACATTCAGCTGGTTCTCTGGCAATTGGGTAATTCTCTCAGCTGAGTGTAGACCACCTGGCCATACCTTGGCCCACCCACTTCCTCTTTCTCTTGTAATATGGTGTCTGGCATCTACGGTGTGTTTCCTCTTTCCCTCCTTCTCCACGATCCTCCATTAGGAAAGTCCTTTCGGGGAAGAATAAACGGAGGAGAGGAACGAGTACACGAGGTGGCATCCCATAGAAGAGCTGAGAAGATCACAGAATAATGTTTTGTGGGGGGTAGATAGAGACATGCCGTCTCTCTGAGTCCATTTTCTGATTCATTTAAGACTTTGAAACATCTTCTACCTTTTTGTCCTTAAAATGATAGACTAAAAACAAAGGGTTCTCTCTGAAATGACCACCCGCGTCATCTAGGCTAACGATCACTACAAACACAGTCTCTCCACTCTTCATTCACACCCTCTTAAAGATGGTGCCCCACTCTGCCAAGGCAATAGGAAAGTAAAGAATGATGTGGCCATGGTGGTGTAGTTCACTACTGCATCCAAGTCTAAGGCATTCTGTCATTCTTTCTTTTAGTATCATCGGCAATAATCATGATATAATTAATTCAAGATGAAACAGCAAAACTGTCCCTAGGTATAGGAAAAATAAGAACTCCAAACCCTTAACAGTAACTTGGGTATGTAAAAGGGTCTAATGGATGCATGTAGTGCTAATAACGTCGAGTGAGTTCTACTGTAGTAAAAATAAGTAACAAAATCTTTTTTTTTTGTTTGTTTTTGTTTTTCGAGACAGGGTTTCTCTGTGGCTTTGGAGCCTGTCCTGGAACTAGCTCTGTAGACCAGGATGGCCTCGAACTCACAGAGATCCGCCTGCCTCTGCCTCCTGAGTGCTGGGATTAAAGGCGTGCGCTTTTTTTCCATCTTTGGAAAAATTTGAAGGAAGAATGGAAGTTAAGTAATATCCGTCCTTAAAAATAGAACTATTTATCTGGGTGTGCTAGGGCACGCCTTTAATCCTGGCACGTGGAAGGCAGAGGCAGGAGGATCTCTATGAGTTAGAGACCAGCCTGGTCTATAGAGCGAGTTCCAGGACAGCCAGAACTGTTCCACAGAGAAACCCTGTTTCAAAAAAGCCTCCCACCCCACCCCCAAAAATAACACTGTTTGAGAATAAATCACAAGGCAGGACTGGGCAGACAGCTCAACTGTAGAGTACTTGTGCAAGCACAAGGAGCTAAGTTCAAGCCCAGAACCCCTGTATAAAAGAGTGGAAACCTAGAGATCATTGAAATCAGTGGCCATTCTAGCTTATAGGTAGAACAGTGAGAGACCCTGCCTCAAAACAGTATGGAGGTGGAACCTGAGGAATGACACCCAAGGATGTCTTCTGGCGTCTCACGCACATGCATACATACATGCATACATAAATACATACAAAAATCACAAATTGGATTAGAGAAGATAAGACCGGGACTGGGATCTGGAGAGTCTTCCTGAGGTCAATTTTCTCCTGCTTTTAGGGAAAGCCTCTACATAATCTCTCAAAGCCAAGGCATGACGTCCACTAGACAGTCCTCTGTCATTGTACCACAGCCCCAGACTTACTCAAAGTCTCTTAAAACTTCCCATGAACCAGAATCATGCTTTCTTTTTCAGGAATGATTTTGAGCTGGGTGTAGCAACAATTGCAGCCCTTCAGTGGGTTAAGAGTTCAAGGTCACCCCAGTTACTAAGAGAGTTTGAAGCCAGCCTGAACTACGTGAAACCCTGTCTCAAAAAAAAGTAACTTTTGAGTGAAACAGGTCCTAGATTATTCTTTTCCTGAGAGTTTCTTTCTGTGCTATGTCTAGACTAGTCACGACCTTTGCCTTTTGCCTCTCTTGAATGACACATTCCACTAACCTGAAGCGCGGCTAATTTGTAGGGGCCAGAGAATGGTCTACAATAGCTATGCTTCCAGATTTGAGCCAGTGAGCTTATTACGTCTATGGAAAAACAAAGAAAAAGAATAAATAGCTACCAATAGTTTTTATTTTTTCATTGTTATTGTTTTGCTTTGTGTTTTTTTTTTGGGGGGGGTCTTTGTTTTGTTTTGAGACAGACTTCTCTATTCTGTAGCACTGGCTGATCTGGAACTTGATGTGTACACCAGGCTGGCCTTGAACTCACTCACAGAGATCCTCTTGCCTCCCCCTCCCAAGTGCTGCTGTGTCCTCAATGAATAGTTAAAGAGACAAATAGACAGGAAAACATCATCTGATTTAAGGCTCAAAATATCCAGCAGAAACCAACTAGGGAAGCTGAGGATCCCTGGATACACTTCCTCTTCACGGGTGAGCGTCCAACTTCTCCTTCCCATTGTGGGCGTCTTTATCATGTGGGATAAACACTAGTTCCCTCTCCTGGAAATAGCTTCCTTCTGGCTGTTCTCAAGGATGCGGTGTTTTTACTTTGGGGGCTGTTTTCTTGATCTCACAGAGTTAGGGGACCAGTTCTACCCAAACATGGGCCTCAGAGGACACTTTGAGACAAAGACTCTTGGGTCTGAAATGGGGAGGTGTCTACCCTGCTTCCAGAGCCAGCTCCTCAGTGAGCAGAAATAGCATGTCAGAGTTTACCAGTCTGAGACACAATACAGTTACATAGAATGACTTTCAGTGAATACGGTACTTCGTAATTTTATAATAAAAAAAAGAGGTATATCTCATTTTATTTTCCTGGCATTAAGAATCTTAAAATCTTACACTCAAACTGGCCTATTATAAAAAAAGATTTTTTTTTTTTTTGAAACAGGTCTTCCCTGAACTTTTACTGGCAAACCTCCTGCCACTGTCTCTTGGAGTATTGGATGACAGGTATGAGAGCTACCATGTCTTCATAACAATTTTCGATATTTTGTTCCTGGTAGCCAAGAAAAGCCAAGAGATTTTGTTTTTCTTGAAACCTGTGTTGTGATAATTGCATTTTAAAATTTTCACTAGTAAGAAAAAAAGAGTCAAATCCGTTTATAACTAGCAATATACACTGATTTCTTTCCATTTTGCTTTTTGGCTGCTGTTTTGAGACAGGATGACAGTATGTAGCCCTGGCTAGCCTCAAACTTGTGCTCCTCTTGCCCCGCTTCTCCAGTACTAGGATCACAGGCCTGCCTGCTCTACCGAGCCTCATTCCTTCTGTGAAGTCCTAGAAATGTAGGCCCTAGCGGAAGCAGCCTGGAGAGGAGTTTGCAGAAGCCCCTCCCCTCCATGCACAGCTGGGCACTTGTATTTCACCGTCCACGCTGTTACTCCTCTGTCTCCAGCTAGCATGCAGGCTATGCACTGTAGAGTGAAGATCAAAATACTGAAGCCAGCCTCGGGCCACTGTGGGTGACAGCATGACTCACAAGGATGCCTGCGTGTTCCTCACACTCTGGTAACCTCTTACACTGTCCTGCTATCAAGGGGGAGACTTTAAAATCATCATTTGGTTTCATGAGTTAAAAATAGAAGTGGCTTTGACGTAATGTTAGCTTTGAGAGACCTGGGGATGATCACTGGTTAAAGGTGATGGATCCGGCTTGGTGAGTAGGAGCCCAGGTTTCAGAGGCTGGCTCCTGCTCTCTAGGTGTGTGGAAGTTGCTGGACTCACTCATCCTTCCTCTTTGGGATGCCCTGTGGATGCCATGCACACAGGAAACTTCTGTTTTCTATCATCCACAGCAGAGTTTAGTCGCCAAGACTGTAACTCAACTAACATGAGTTCCATTTAGCTCAGGGTTAATGTTAGTAAACACAAGCTTCTCTGAGAGGTGAAGGTTCTGTGTGTGCGCGTGTGTGTGCACACGCACGTGGACAAACACATATGTGTAGGCGCACAAGTGGAACATGAAGGCCAGAGGTCAGTATCAGGGCCCTCCTCGATCATTATTCATTTTTAATTGTGTTTTATTTATTTTTCATGTATGTGTGTGGAGCAGGGGAGACATGCATGCAGATCAGGGGACAGTCTGTAGGAGTTAGTTCTATCCTTTAATATGAGTACCAAGGAACAAACTCAGGTCATCCACGCTTGGAGGCCAGCACCCTACCCGATGAACCATCTGGCTGGTTCCATCTTGCTTTTTGAGACAGGGTCTTTCCCCGGAGCTGACTTACTCAGCAAGGTCAGCTGGCCATGAAGGTTATGTGGGGGCTGGACTTCCTCATGCTAGTCTCTCTCCACCCACAAGGCTAAAGTTCTAATTCTTTCTCACCCCCACCCCAGGCTGGGAGATGACTTTCGTGCCTGTCTTCACTTTCTGGAAGTTGGAATCTCCACATGACTCATAGACTTCTGGGTTCAAATGCTCCAGATTGCAGGATGAGAGACAGAGGGGGGGAGGAGGCACATGGGAGCCTCTAACACAGCTCTTTTTCCCCTAAGAGCTCCCTGAACGGGCCAGCACAGCTCCATGGCCTCCCTGGGGCTCGCCTGTGTCTCTGGAGACACATCCTCAGCTCTGTTCCTTTGGAAACACGACATTTGCATCAGTGAGGGGTTAGGTGACAGTGGTGACAAAGGCTGACATCCTCCCCTGTATGAAGCTGTATGCAGAAGCACAGAAAGATTCAGGCTCCTGTTGTAGCAATTACAGCCACCACTCTTGTCTCTTCTCTTTCGCTGCACACCTTCTCTTTGATGGATGGGAGCCGTCGCTTAGCAACTTTAGAAAGGGGGAGCTGCTCTGCGGAGGCCTCCAGTCTCTGCAGGCAGGTTCCTCCTCGCTTGTCTTGGGTGGAAATATTCTAGCTGAGTGACTGAGGAAGGGGCTGTCCCCCCTCTTTCTTTCTCTCTTTCTTTCTTTCTTTCTTTCTTCCTTCCTTCCTTCCTTCCTTCCTTCCTTTCTTTCTTTCTTTCTTTTTTAAATATTCGTGGGCATGGTACATGTGGGTGGGCTCCATGCCAAGGTCTTCTTGTGTAGGTCATAGGACACCCTTGGGTGTCAGTGTTTAAAGCAGGGTCCCTTTGGCACTGCATATCCTAAGCTAACTGACTTGTAAGTGTGTAGGGCTCTCCTGTTTCTCCCTCCTGTCTGTCTACCCACGATGACGTGAAAGCCACCTCAAAGGTGTGTAGGCTGCTGTCACCCTGGCTTTGCTGTCACAAACACAGGAGCAGAGGACCACGGAGGAGGAAGTCCTGCCCAGAGGAGAGCAACGGCTAGAGAAACAGGGTGGACCGGGGCAGTCATGCTTTGAAATCACATCTCAAGCCCTGGGACCTGATATGAGTCGGACACTTCCTTCCTCCCAGCGGGGGCTGGAATAGCTCTGAGTCAGCATCCTGACTCCAGGCTCTTCTTACATGAAAGCGTATGTGGAGGACCCAGATAGGCACAGCCGGCAGACTTGCTTTGGAGTTACTGTACTCACGCACGGCGGGGCTGGGCTAGAGAGTCATGCTCTGTGAGAACATGTGCCGTCAGACAGCTGGCAAGGCACTGGGGAGGAACCAAAGGGCTCTGGGAACCCCCAAGCCAGCACCTGAGAATGTAGTGTATTGAAGATAGAACCTTACCAGTCTCCCAGACTTTCAATTTCCCCCGTCCCTGCTCAAGCGGGCAGACAGTCTCAGCCCAATTGTAATGAAGTCCTGCAAACCTGAAAGTGGGGGAAAAAAAGACATTATTTCCCACAGTTTTGGAAGCTGGATGTCTAAGAACCAGTGTGCCAGCATAGATCAGCTCTATGCGGGCAGCTTCGACATGCTAGCCCCCACATGGTGGGAACAGAGTGGGGTCCCTCTCTCTAGCTCCTTTCACAGGTCACTCACTCTCGTTCATTAGGGCCTCACCCTCATGACCTAACCATGCCCAAAGGCCTCCTCCCCCCCCCCTCACCTTGGGGGTTTGGGTCTCAATACGGGAATTTGGAAGACGTTCTTACATTTCATCCCCAGCGGAATGGACACCGATGTCCACATCTGCGAGGCACATCTCTGCCACGTCACTTGTTCCTCAGAAACTGGCCACTGAGGCAGCGCCCCTCTTCCCCTTTCATTAATGAAGGAAGTGGCTCAGAGAGGTAAAGGGATGCACAGAGAAGCAGCTGGCTTGCGCAGAGTCAGGTGACAGCCTAGAGGACAAATGCCAGGCCCATGGTCTCCCAGAGAGCTGGTGTAGGAAACCATGCTGTCACTTAAATCATGGGGGCGGGATGCATACAGGTCTGCACTCCCCGTGTTGGAGGTCACGTTCATCCTGAGCATCACAAATGTGCGTGTCTACTGGGGCACTAATCGGAGAGGCGGTGCTTTGAAGGAAGAGAAACGTGTTCTGAGTTAGCATATGAGCAGGTGGGGAGGCCTTGGTGATGGGTACTGCCACATCTTCGCGCCTGAAGATGTCATCACAGAGCGATGGGCTGACGGAATGCCGAGCAGAGGGGGGAGGACAGTCCTGCTGGTGAGTCTGGAAGGCTGACAGCAGGAACTGACCTGGGCTTGGCTGAGAGGAGGTGCTGCCTGGGCAGAGGAGAGGGACAAGCAAGGGGAGCGCAGCTGGCATGAAGGTGGGAGGGGCACATGGTCACAGGGGTGGGGGCAGTCTATGGGCATCCAGACTTCCTGCTGGAGTGCAACAGGAAGGAAGGTTAGGAGGGGGTTGGGTAGGTGAGAGTCCTGGAAGGCCTGGCAGGGGTCCAGAGGGGGTGATGGGCTCCCTAAGGTGGGATCTGCCTTCCAGAAGGAAGAGGGGACAGTGAGGCTCAGGAGGACAGGGACAGATGCCAGAACAGAGCCTGGCATGCAGTTGGCCCTGGGCATGGGAAAGAAGCAGTCTGAGAGAGAAGACGTTTTCTCTTTGTTTATTACAATGTTTATTTATTTTGTTTGTATGAGTGTTTGGCCTACATGTGTGTCTGTACACCATATGCATGCAATGTCTGTGAAGGCCAGAAGAGGGCATCAGATTCCCTGGAACTAGAGTTACAGATGGCTGTGAGCCACGAAGTGTGTGCTGGAAACTGAATCTGGTTCCTCTGCAAGGGCAGCCAGTGCTCTTAACCACTGAGCCATTTCTCCAGCCTCCTAGTTATTCTAAATTTTCTTACAGGTATGTGTGACATGTTGGGTCTATTCTGCCCTGCCCTGTCCCCTCATTCTCCCTTCACTATCTCCTTACAATTTCATATCTGCTTTCATTTAACACATACACACATGGTTAGATGCGGTCATATAAGATGGAGAGATCACATACGAGAGAAAAACATAGCTTCTGTGTTTCTGAGACTGACTTATCCTATTGTCTCCAGGGTCTTCCCTTTTCCCATGAATGATAGGGCTTTGCTCTTCTTCATGGATAAAAAAGCTCTCTTGTGTATATATGACATTTTTCCTTTTTTCCTTTTTGAATTCCCAGGTGTTTATTGTTGATTCAAGGTCACACTTGAAACAACTTTAGTAGACACAACCCTCCGCGGTAATGAACTTTCTGCACGTATGCCCTGTCATTCAAGGGTCAACTGCCTGCCTGTTTATGGTTTAAGTACTGAATTTTAATGTATGGCATTTTTCTTATTCATTCCTCCGTTGTTGGCTAAGTTAGCTGCTGTGAAGCCATACCACAGCAAACATGGATGTGCAGGTGTCTCTGTGATGTGTTAACTTAGAACATTCTGGGTGACTCCTCCCGAGTGATGTAGCTGGTCACATGGTAGGCCTGTTTTTTGGTTTTCGAGAACCCTCCATACCTACTTCCATAGTGGCTGGACCATTCCACATCCCCACCAGAGAGGCTTGTGGGAGGAGACCTTCTGAAGGCGAACAAATGGGCCCTCAGACATCTCAGGAACATCAAGGCCTTGAGTCAGTCAGACGAAAGCTGACCAGATAGCAACAGATCCAGGAGGCCGGGGGGACCTTGTTGAGCTGCGTGGCTGAGACTTTGTGGGGGTGAGGAGTGACAGCCTCCACACAGCTGGCCTTAGGACAGACTGGGGTGTGTGGAAAGGGGCTGTTTGTGCAGAGTGACCCTGGCCAGGGACGGCTGCCAGTGGGTGGCTTCTCTGGGGTGGAGAGGGGTTTGGAGAGGGGATCAGAGCAGGGGCTCAGGAGAAGAGTACCAGGGCAGCAGAGAAGTATCATTCAGAGGTGGAGCAGACACAGGTACAGCTGTGTTCCTGTGTCATGGGTGGTGTGGGGTGTGGTGGGGTGTGGTGGGGGTTCTCAGTGCAGGCTTTGGTTTTCAAGGGGCTTTCATGCACACAAGAAGTACAGTGGAAACAAAACCTTTCCAAGTAGCAGACAGGAACTGAGCCTGAGGACCCCCTTTCCCTTCTCTGCATCCGCCATCTCTGCCAAGAGACCAGTCACATCCCTTGCGTGAACAAAGAAAACCATGGAGGAGTTTGGGCTCAGTATGCTGTGTAGTCTTTCAGGGTTTGGGCTCAGTATGCTGTGTAGTCCTTCTGGGAGCAACTGTCTTCGTTTTAGAGTGGGGTAGGCAGGACACGGCAGGGGTGAAGGGGAGTGAGGCAGTCGCCAGGCAGAGTTCCGGAAGGTATGCGTGCATCCTGCACAGTTGTGTGACTGTCTAGGGCTACCCTGTCCAGGCCCTTTTCTTCATGTTTCAGTTTCTACGGTGACCTCTCAATGCCTGGAGCAGGAGAACAAAAGGTCTTTGAGGTCATCTCGAGACAATTGCTGACTCCTGTCAACACAGGAGGCTTTCACTGTCCTGGGGATGGCGATGTGGTTTCGGAAAGAAGTTTTGATTTAAGGTAATTTAGCAATAGAGCCCAGTGTTGACAGGATTGTGCAGATGCTATGCAACCTGCCTCATTTCAATTTTGTTGTTGTTGTTCTTTTGAAACATAGTCTCGGGTAGCCCAGGCTGGCTTCACTATATAGCCAAGGATGGCCTTGAACTTCTGATGTTCCTGCCTTCACTGCCCAAGTGCTGGGATTAGAAGCATGAACCGCCATATCTGGCTTATGCAATGCTAGGGATGGAACCCAGGGCTTCAAGTGTGCTAAGCAAACCTTCTACAGACTGAGTTTCAGCCCAGCTCTCCTCTCCTTTTTAGTGCCTTGGGTTTACCATTCAGAGAACCTGTCTCCAGGCCTTGAGAGTTTGTCTGCTGGGGATGTATGGGTGGCAGTCCCTGGGACACCAACAGGACAAAGGGCCCATCTTCTGGGGCTCCCTAAATGGGGCAGAGCAGACAGACAGGTTGTTATGGGGTATTTGTACACTGTGTGAAGATATATTTCTGTGATTGGTTTAATAAAGAGCTGAGTGGCCAATAGCGAGACAGGAGGTGTAGGTGGGACTTCCTGGCAGAGAGAGGAAGGAGGAGGAGGAATTGAGGCATAGGAGAGAGACACCAGGAGATGCAGAGCAAGCGAGATATGCAGGAGGAGAGGTAACAGCCACGCGCTATGTGGTAGAACATAGATTAATAGAAGTGGGTTAATCTAAATTACAAGAACTAGTTAGGAACAAACCTAACTTTCATAATTAATAATAACTCCATGTCATATGTGAGCTAACTAGTGGTACAGAGAAAGACTCATTACAGGTGTTTTTTCGTGTAGGACCACGTAGTAAGTGTTTTCTGACTTGCAGATCATATTTCTGGTCCCAACTGTCCAGTATGTTCTCTGTGTGGTGACACAGCCTGGGTGAGTGGTGTGGCTGTGTCCCAGTAAAACTGTGTGTACAAAAACAGACGATGGCCCCATTTGGCCCATATTTTCAACTGCCTAAATTTTTTCCTCCGAGCTTCTACAGGGTGGGAATGCATTCTTGCTCCTTCGTCCTGCCGAGGCCTGGCGTGACTCACAGACAGCCCCAGCAATAGGTGCCGAGTGATCGTCTAGCTGTAGACAGATCTCAACCTAAGTTGCTGTGGACCAGGCAGGCGTCCATGAGAGGAGACAAGCGCCCCTCCCAACCCTGATACACAGAGCCAGGTGGACCCAAGGGAGAGGAGGGAGGAGGAGGATGAAGGTGAAGCTGGCATGGGGGGGGTCATTGAAGAGTGCAGGCTGGGGGACAAAATGAACCAATATAAAAGAGTCAAGATGATGATGATGGCCGGAATGTGTCCCCATGAGCTCAGTGCAGACTACTTGTCCTCCTGCAACTTCAGTTCTTACAGGCTTCTCTTCCTCACCCCAGACTCACCCACTGTCCAAGCCTGCAGACCTGACCTAACACACACAAGGTGAGCTGTCTGTAGTGTGCTTGCTGGGGGAGGGGTTAGAGGCTTTCTCCTGAGAGCCTGCTTGGTTCATGAGAGATGGTTTTTGATAAAGGAGAAAGACTGGTCCCCCCCCCCCCCACTTCTTCCTGACTTACTGTCTCCCATGTGATCGTCACACAATGCAATCTGCCATGATCTGGCAGGCTCAGGGAGCCTTTTCCGGAGCTGACACCATGTTCTTGAACTCGCAATACCTTGAAATAAACTTTTTTTATTATTATTATTATAAAGTACCCTGGCTCTGGTATTTTGTAAGAACAGTGAAAAATGGACGAGGTGGACTAGAGAATTAACTGAGGCCAGGGAAGCCATCTTAGGTTGTGGTGGGGAAGCAGCAAAGACACTGAGGAGCCCTGCCATGGAGGTGGCCTGCACCAGAGTGTCAGGTCAGTCCCCTGACGGAGGAAGGTCTCATCTCGGTGGGAAGGGCTTTGTGGATAGGGCCTAGAGGCAGATCTCAGCAGCCATCCTCCCCAGTTTCTTTTCTCTCCAGCAGTAACACACGAGGATGTTGTGTTTCTGGTGTCCAACGACCACATGTTTTTGGGGGGCATTGATCCCGAAGGCAAAAGGAGCATCGGGGATGGCACGACTCCCAGCACACAGCGTTCTGGCCTTTGTGTATCTCCTGAGGCAAGACAGAGATGTAATAACAGCTCTCGATGGCGATCTCAGCTTTGGGGACACAGGTCAAATTTGGAAACCATTCTGCAAACACACACAGGCCCCAGTGATGCCTGCTTCTAGGATAGAGGTTGTAACACATGCACGTTGTTTTGATGAAGTTTGTCGTCAGGGGCTTGGCCAGTGGGCGTAGGCACAGCAGAGCTTCAAAACAAAGCAAAATAAAAAAAATCTGGACAGTTTCTCATTGAGGGGCCGAAAGCTAACAAAGATTGTGAGCCAAAGGGGAGTAGCCAGAGGGGACGAAAAGGGGCCACTTTGAGAAAGTGCAGCTCCGTTCTCTCAAACAGATTTTACTGAGGAAGCCACAGGCCACAACAGTGCTGAGTGGCCTTCATTACAGAGCTGTTTCCTAGAACTTCTCTCCTGTGCCCACCCCTGTGTGCCACATGCTGCCTTCGGGCTGTTACCAGCGCCCCATCGTGATCCTGTGACCCCTACATCTAGTGCAGGCTAGTGTACATATCCAGCCTACTTTGCCCTGGATCTACAGAGAAGCGTATTCCTAGCCATTCAACAGCATCTCCCGAAGGTACTGGAAGGATGGTCCCCATTCCCTCCCAGCCTTGGGATACCAGTTCATTTGTCCCTGAGGAATCGTTCAGACAGTGTGTTTTCTGGCCCGAGTCTTAGTCGCTAGGCTTCTGGCTTCTGCAGTTCTGACAGAGAATGGTCATGTATATGGTTTTAAAAGGAAAGAGCCCCCAAGTTGTATGTGTGCGGGCTCTAGGGACACGTGAGTACTAGCTGGGGTTCTGGCCAGGTCCCCTGGGCACTGTGGGTGTCACATAGTTTGATTGAAGGACAGAGAACAGAAAGGAGTGGGGTGGGGGAGGGGGAAGGACAGAACGTTCATCGCTTTTAGCTTCCAGGAACTTGAGGGTCAATGTGCAAAAGACGCAAGTCACCCCTGCCAGTGAACTTCATGGATTACACAACGCCGTACAATCTGACCGTGGAGCTGGCTCTTGAAGAGAATGTCCCAACCTAGTGGCAGTGAATTCAGGAACTCAGTGAGATGACGACATTCGTTCAGAGGTTGAGGTCCTCTGAGCCAGGACACTTTTCCTGGCTTTGCATCTGGTCACGGCCTAATAATAGCAATGGGGCACTTTGGACTCTGCAGTGGCTGTGTTCACAGTACATCTGTGTGCGCCGTCACGCCAGTCAACACGTCTCTTGACTTATCCGCACTGCAGCCAGAGAGACAATATTTTTGTTAGACATTGGTCCTGAGCGGAAGGCTGACGTGTGTGTGTATGTGTATGTGTGTGTGTGCTGGTGAAGGTTCATGGTGCGGTAGAGTATGCTGTAACCCCTGATGCATGTCGTCATAGGTGACTCCAGCATCCGCAGGCCTGGGAAGAACCATCCTGACCTCTGTGGTTACATAGGTGACATATGTGACCATGTACGTGCCCCTAATAGCAGCAGAAGGGACTCACTGATCCACCACAAATAAATCTTCTCCCCAACTTCATGTGACCCTTGGGACTCCTGCCTGTTTCTTTACTTTTTCAGGGACACTCCATCTTAGGGAGATGGTGTCAACCAGCCAGGCCCCCATATGTAAAGGGGCTCACACAGATTTGTGGGGAGGAATATCTCCTAAATGAGCTGCTCAGGGGACTGATTCTGAATAAATCATGGAATCAGGGAGGGGCTCAGAGATATCTCCTGGGACCCTGGTCACTCTGGCCACACTGGGGAGGATCCTGTCTCTTTGTGAGTTGTGGATGGGTGGCCGGTGGCAGAAATGAGTGGAGGAAGAGGGCTGAGCACTAAAGGGAGTACCAAAGAGGGTCCCCAAGTAGTACAGAGGGGACCTGGATCTGTCCCTACTGTAAGGAGCCAAAAGAAAGGGCTCCCCCAAGCAGAAGCAGCTGCAAGCAAGTTGGTGGCTCAGAGAGCACTGAGTCAGAAAGGCCTGGAGCTCACTTGGCTATGGAGTCACCGGAGAGAGCCCTCAGGCCGCAGGCAGGCGAGGCATCTCTGATCTGTGAACAGGATGATGCCTGCCTGGAAGGATGAAGGTGTGGGTGACTGGATTCGCCCTGTGTTTTTTTCCCATGAGGTCCCAGGTAAATACGTCCTGGAGCAGGTAGAGCGTGAAGATGAGGAAAGAGGGCCCAGAGCTGCCAAGTTCAGTCACAGGTTAGAACTGTGGGACCTAGAAAAGCAGAGTCTGATGTCCCGCAGGCCTGCAGGCAGCGGAGGGTGGGAACCAGGGTGGCCAGGCAGGAAATGCCCTAGTCTCTCAGGTTGCAGGAGAAGGAAAGTCTGGCTGTTCTGAAGGGGAACTTAGAGACTAGGGGCCGGATGTGAGCAGGGACCAGGGGAGGGAGGAACAATGGCCATTCTTCTGCCACAGGCTGACCTTCCCCGAAACAGGAAGGGCCTGCCAGGAGGGGAGGGTCAGGCTGAAGGACAGGAAGGAAGGGGCCTGAGGAAAGCCAAAGGGCTGTGGACTGTGTTTGGAATTTTCAGGCCTCTGTCTGCAGGTCCCAAACAGTCAGCAAGCTCAGCTCACACTAGGGGGTGTGACTTTCCCAGGCCCTGCAGTCTTCACCTCTCCCTTTCTGGGCCTCCTCAGGAACCTTAGTATGAGTCTTCCTAGGCTGCCCAGGGCCAGGGTCTTGCACGCTGAGTGAGTGTTTGTTACAGGTCCGTGAAACCTACCATCTTCGTACGCAGAGAGGAGTTTCCAGAAAAAATAAAGGAAGGCCGCCAAAGTAATCAAGGCGCACAGACCTCCTCCTCCCCCGAAAAGGCGCCTATCTCCAAAACAATCGAGGCCGCCCGTTTAAACAACACTTGTTCAGTACAGAGGAAGGGTAGCGTGCCGGATCGCTGGGCTTTCCAAAGAAAACACTTCCAGTTGTCCGGCAGGCAACAATGAACAACAACAAAAACACCTGAATGGCATTCACGTGGGAGGGTGGGGAGCCTGGGCCAGGCCCTCAGGATCCTCAGTTGACAGTGAAGAGCTCCCAGGACCGACATCCCGTCCAGCACATCCAGGTCCTCAGCCAAGGAACAGTTGTTCTTTTGGTCGACACGCAACGACACCACAACCAGGTGCTTCTGCAAGCCAGGGGCCAGGCCTTTGCTGGGAATAGCATCAGCCGGCTCTGCGGTCTTGGGCTCGTTGTCTAGGACCATGAAGGATAAGCTCCTCATGTTGTTTAAGCTACTGGGCTCCAGGGATAGTTGTTATAGCCTTCCTAGCAGACTGGCAAATTATACGTCAGGTCCAAAAGATGAGAGTCAGGACTACCACATCTTCTCAAGGACATGGAGCGTAGGAAGATCATTGTGGTCAGCTGGGGAAATGGGGGTGGAGTCAGGGTGGGAGAGGGTGGTTAACCAGGTTAGGGTGCAGCTGGTAGCAGAAATCACTTCTAATGTTTTGTAGCATGGTAAGGGGACCATGGTTGAAAACAATGTGTTGAACATTTAAAAATAGCTTTAAAAAGAGGGTTTTGGAAGAGTCCTGTTGCATAGAAATAAAAAATACTTTGTGTGATAAGTGGGCCCGTGGCCTGGTGTGTCATTACACCATGTATACAGGTACAGCCACATGCTGTGTCTCATAAATACATACAGAAAGTATGCCAATTCAATAAATATTAAAGGGGGGGGGGTGAAGTCTCTGGGGCCCAAAAGCCCTAACGGTGTCAGAAGTGTGCCTGCCCAGTGACAGTGACCACTCGGTGAAGGTCACACTCAACATCCTGATAGCCTGAAGATCCTATGTGTTTCTTCTACCAACTTCCAGGGCTTCTGGCAGAAGTGGGGAGCCTTGGTCCTCCCCTCCTCCATGTCTTCACCTGGGATCCCTCCACTACAGGCTAAAACCAGTGTTACCCCTTCCAGAGCCGTCACTTTGCCCACTGTGGGTCATCAGCATTCACAGCAGGGGGAGGTCAGCTCCTCAGAAACAGGGTCGCACGTGCCTGCAAAGACCTGTGGATGAAGTCAGATAGGCAGAGCTGCAGAATGCCTGTGGCAAAGGGAAGTGGGAAGAGGCAGTTCCTGGAAGGTATTGGGGCTTTTCTTGGGGAAGTGGCTGCTCTGTAGACCAAATCAACAAGCTTGTCACCACGGTCTGAGGAGCCCATGGGGCTCTCTCTGCCCCCTGCCTTGGGGATAACTAACCCTGGCCACTTCCCTACAGTGATTCACCTTCTCAGGGGTCCTCAGGAGTCCACACTGTCCTCACAGCTGCTCCCCCTGTTCCCTTATCTGTGCTGGGTGCCTTCTTAGGCTTCCAAAGCTTTGTGCATATTCTTTTTCTTCCCTCTACCTTTCTTGAAACAGTGTCTAATGTAGCCTAGGGTGGCCTTGAACTCCTGATCCTCTTGACTTTACTCCCCGGGGCTAGGACAGTCTTGCTTCAGATTCGCAAGGTGAGGGGATCGAACCCAGAGCTCCTTGCCTGTTAAGTCACCCATCTACCAGCTGAGATACACTTGCTCTTTCCTTTCCTTTCCTTTTATTATTTTATTTATTTATTTATTTTGGTGGAAAGAATAAATTAAGATGCACATCTCAGAAAAGTTGCAAGAATAGCAAAAGGGACAGCATGTCCAGTCCACTGTGATGTGTAAGGGGCCTTCTCCTTCCTGCCTCTGGTGTGGCTTTTGGCTGCTAGGTTATGGTTAGGTGGGACCATCAGTGCTGCAGCCTAAGAAGCTTTAGCAATGGTCGCATAGGAGACTCATCTTCACATCTAGTCAGGTGTGCAAGGCCACCTGTTTTGCTTACTGTGGCAGTTTCTGTAGCCTTTTAAGATCTAGAGAGATCTATAGCTGGTCTTGAAATTTCACAGCATGGATGCTGGGATGAGTCAGGACCTTCAAGGAGAGGAAGAACAGTCTTAGACCCAAAGCAGGAAGGGATGGATGTGAGGGGCTCATGGAAGATCTTCAGGCAAGTTCAGAGGAACATTGCTGGGGATCAGAGCCAAGTGTTGGTCCTCGTGAAGATGGCTAGGCAGGGTTAGGGCCTTGTTCAGCTGTTAGTCTGTAGCATCTACAGGTCAGCAGATAGCAGTTGGGTGAGCATTTAAAGGCAAAGTGGTACCCACGGAGGCACAGTGGCTGTGACGGTCCCTCTCTCATGGGTAG
This sequence comes from Microtus ochrogaster, assembly GCF_000317375.1. Taxonomy (NCBI): domain Eukaryota; kingdom Metazoa; phylum Chordata; class Mammalia; order Rodentia; family Cricetidae; genus Microtus; species Microtus ochrogaster. Next base: position 34,424,203 of record NC_022011.1, on the reverse strand, counting down.
GAGACAATGGTGGCCTTCACCACACAGGTGCCATGAGTTTGGAGAGGAGGCTCTGAGAGCAGCCTCTGCTCTCAACAAGGAGGTGATAAAGCATACAGTGACAGCAGGTGAGTCATGGAGAGGCCTTCCCGCAAGCTGCTCCATGTCTGCCCTCCTGGTCTCACGCACGAGTCCTCCAGCTGGCCTTATTGACTTGTATAGTCTATAAACATTCTGCCTTCCCATGAGAGCAAGGCCGGTAGGCAGTGTGCTGGTAGGCTTCCCTTTGGGAAGGGGCTGGCACAGACATGGAAGCCCAACCAGCTTGTATCTCCACACTGTGCTTCTACAGGTCTCCATGAGCCCTGCCCCCACTTCATTGCCTCTGCCTGTCTTGTGTTTACTCCTGGGGGGGGTCTCAGCTTCCCCCTGAAAGATGAACCCTTGTAAGGAGGCTCAAGATAGTGAGGACCCACGAAGGACCTGTGTCTACATTTCAGGTTTCCTGTTTGCCCTTCCTACTTCCTCTGTCTGAGTTGTGGGTACCACCATCTCGGACGGTGAGGATGAGGGTGCTCCCAGGGAGGGCAGTGCAATTCATAGGAAGTCCACCGTGGATTCATCGCTAGGGTCCTTTTCAGTGTCTGTCACTCAGGACAGTGTGGACTGATGGGTAAATGGTACTTTGGCTTTCCAGAGAAGCCCCCGGCAGCCATGATGGCATGAGCTTCCAGGCTTTGGCATTGATGATGTCTGTGTAGCTGGATCTTGGCGACTTAGAGCTGCTTGAATCCAGCCATCTTCAAGGTAACTCTGTTTGGGGACAGAGCTGTTGTAATGAAGGTGACAGGTCAGGTCTAACATATAGCCAACCCAACACAGAAGATATAAAAAAATAACTAACTAAATAAAGCACCGTGGATGCTTACATCTCTCGCAGAGACGGAAAGGAAGCGGCTCAGTCCTCTAGAGCTTCAGTCTCCTCCAACATACTGTTCCACCCCGCGTAGGAGAGATCTCATCCTAGTGTCCCAAGATGGTCGCACCCTTGCTTTAAACAGAGGAAGGGATGTGGAGTCACGGATTGCCTCAATGGATCTCCACTAACTAGAACCTTCTACGTAGCTGCAAAGGAGGCTGAGGATGCCTCTCCATTCTGCATGGCTGTGTGCCCAGGTGAACACGCCGCTACCATGGAGACCAGTGTGCAGGCTGCATCTGACCACCTGAAGTCTTCGCCATAGCCATGCCTTGGGGTAACAGGAAGGAGAAGCCTTGGATTCTCTTTGCTCCTCTGTATTTCTTGCTTTCCTTGCCCCTGTTACTAATATATCGGACAGGGAGACTTAAGGAAGGACAGATTTATTTTGCTCATGGCTTCGGTACCTGGTCTCTTGATGCCTCAATGGACTTGAACACCGTGGTGGTGGGAATGTGTGGCGAGGAGAACGGTTTGTGGTTGAGCAGGAAGTGGGGTGGGAGAGGAGAGAGAGGGAGATGGAGAAGGAAAGAGAGAACTCTTGACTACCCACACCTAGAGACTTACTTCCCCATCCTCTAAGTTTCCAAAACTTCCCCCAAATGGCAGTCCAAGCTGTGGGGCAGGCTTTCCAACCAGGTCCCCTGATGGCTAGACATCACTCCTCGGCCTCCTGTCTGGTCCTGACTCTTTCATAGCACCAAGTCTCCATCTGTTCACGGTTTGCTCCATGACCAGCCTCCTCTGGTCTGTCTGGGCTCTTTGGGGCCTCGTTTCTTTTCTTTCTTGGACTCTCTCTCTCCCCCCTCCTCTCTTTCTTTTTTTTTCTTTTTTTAAGACAGGGTTTCTTTTGTAGCCCTGGCTGTCCTGGAACTCACTCTGTAGATCAGGCTGGCCACAAACGCACAGAGATCCATCTGTCTCTGCCGCCTGAGTTCTGGGATTAAAGGCGTGCTCCATCACACCCAACTCTTCTTTTTCTAATCCTGCCTCCTCTGTGTGTGTGTGTGTGTGTGTGTGTGTGTGTGTGTGTGTGTGTGTGTGTAAAAAGAGGGGAAGAGAGAGCTTGGGTGTGTGAGTATAAGATAGAGAGAGAGGTGGTGGTTTGTGTGTGTACATGGAGCACACACAAGCATAAGTGTGCCCTGACTTTTGTGATGAGGTCGTAGAACAACCTGTGTGTTGGTCCTGACTGTCTGCCTTCTGTGAGGCAGAATTCCTTTGTTATTGGTCACTGTGGACACCAGGCTAGTTGACCATGAACTTCTTGGAATTCCACCTCCATCTTCCGTCTCCCAGCAGAAGTACTCTGAATCCAAATACACACCGCCGACCCCAGTTTTACCTGACACCTGGAGATCCAGGAAATGGGGTGTATGAAGCTATCAGTTCATGTCCACTTATCTGAGGGACAGTCAGGGGCAGTCATGGCCATAGCATGGATCATGAGAAGGTATCTCAGGATGACCTACAACCTGATCTTATGGAGGCATTTTCTGAATGGAGGCTCCCTCCTTTCAGATGACTTTAGCGTGTGTCAAGCTGAAATAAAACTACCCTGACTGAGCAAGAGGGGAAGTACAAAGTCCCCAAACTGCTTTATAGTCTCCATTTTCCAGTACCTCAGACCCAAGTGGGTGTTTGGCCTGTACTTACCCAGGTGACCAGTTGCCATGGTTTGCCACATAACTTTCCATGCAATGATCTGCTCGTAAAAGATGTGGGCCATTCCTGCCAAGGACACTGTGGTGAGAGGAGAAGCCAGAGACCAGTTAGGAAGGGGAGCAGGTCCGGGCTGCAGAGCTCAAAGTGGCGATGCGATGACTGGGATCAAGGGGGTTCAGGGAGCAATGAAAGCAGCAGCCATGCAGTTTGAGAACCTGGTCCACAGCAATTAGAGACCTGCCGTGGTCTGCTTGGGGGAGCTTCCAGGTTTTCTGGAAGAGGCTAGGCTTTGGGGTGAGAACTGCTCAGGAAAGAAGAGTGTTAGGTCAGGGCCACACCTTGCTGAATAACAACCACCAGGCTAACACTGAACCAAACGAGCCAACACCAGGGCCAAGTACATCCTTGGTGGAAAATGAATTCTCGGGGAGGAATCATGTCATAGGAGCAAGTTCCTTACGTTCCCTCAGCTGGTGGAGTAGCCAGATGTTTTTCCATGTAGACTCCTAGTCCTTAAAGGCCCAGGGTTTGTCAGCCATGTCCCAGGCTTCCCGTGGGGACGTTTTCCTTGGCAGTGCCGTCCAGAGCGGAAACAAGAAGTTCCCTAAAGGGTCGTTTGGTGTAAAGATGATGTTCAACAGCGTCTAGTAAAGACACATGTCATATTTACCCCGGGGTGAGGAAGCCACGTTGGCTCTTGTGATTTCCTGGCTCCTCTGTCTGATTCACTCTTTGTGTGTTTGTGTGTGTATATGTGTGTATGTGTATATATGTGTGTATGTATGTATGTATGTGTGTGTATATGTGTGTGTATGTATGTTGGTATGTATGTGTGTATATGCGTGTACGTGTGTATGTATGTGTGTGTGTGCGCAAGCATGTGTGTGTGGAGGTCAAGGGTTGTTCCTCAGACACCATCAACTTTTTCTAAGCACGAGGTGTCTCCCTAACGGGAGTTCACCATATAAAAAAGGCCACTGCTCCCTAGAGACCCCCAGGGATCTGTCTGGCTCTCCTTCCCCAGTGCTGGGATTGTAATCGTGAGTCATAAAGTCTGTTTTTAGATGGTTTGGGGGATCACACTGGAGACCTCTTGCCTACCCGCAAGCTCTTTACTAACTAAGCTAGCTCCCGAACCTGTGACTCATTCCTAGTGGAGCTGGCAGGAGGAGAAGGAAGAAAAATCCCCTTTCCTGATAGGTCTTTGCTGTTGGCCCCTTACATCTCCCAAGGAAGAAAGGAACTCCAACAGTGTCAATGAACAAATGTATTCTAGGATGTTGAGATTTCATGATTCATCCTGGCTCTGAGATGCCTGGGCTGGAGGATCTGAATCAGGGGCAATTTATTCTGTCTCTTGGAGTCTCAACTTTTTTGCTGGGAAATGGGAATGTTGTCAACTTCTTGTCTATGCCCAGGACCTTGTCACCACACCTTTCCCGCCATGACTACGTTTCCTGAAACGGTGAGCCAGAGCCTTCTTGAAGTTGCTTTAGTCAAGTCTCTGGTTGCATCCATGAGACTAATAAAACATTTTTTTTTTTTTGGCTTCTAGAACATACACTGAGGGGCTGGAGTAGAGGAAGCAGAGTGAAGATGTGGACTGGTTTCAGATCAAATTATCCACAATCAATTCGGCCCACACCATTGCAGAGGTGGAGCCTGCACCATGAATTCTGAGAAGAGTGGTGATGACTGAGACGGGATGAGGCCAGGGAACGATAGGTACAGAGGCTTTAAAAACAAGAATAAAACCAACCTAACACCGAATCTATGAATTATCATCACAGGACACAGGGGATGTCTGTGGTAAAATGGTCCTCCCCTGGCAAACAAACTGCTGGAGTTTGTGGAGTTTTAAACGGCTCTCTGGAAGGTCGTAGCCCAGCTAGCCTGCCTTTCTCAGGGACGAAGAGTGGGAAGTCTGATGATGAGGAGTGACACCTGAGATTGCCACATGTGTGCTGTGGTGAGTGTGCTCCCTCCCTCACACACAAATGATGCATGCATACATCGTACGCACATGCCAAAGCTGAAAATGTGTGACAACTGAACGGGACATTATACAACCATGAGTAGGAGTGAGGAGGATCAACATGCATTAATGTGAATTACAATATAACCCACAGCATACAATCTAATAATGCCAAACAAAGCAATGAGCAAAACATTTATTATTATTTTGAGACAGGGTCTCTCTGTGTAGCTATTGCCGTCCTAGAACTCACTATGTAGACCAGGCTAACCTGGAATTCACAGAGCTCTGCCTGCCTCTGCCTCCTGAGTGCTGGGATTAGAGGTGTGTGCTACCACACCGAAATCACTTAAAATATTTTAGTAAGTGACCCACATGTGCTTGTGTGTGTGTGTGTGTACATAGACATGCTTCATACATGAACAGAGTTCTCTAAAAGGAACAGAAAGCAATTCTGTAATATCAGCCGAGGACAAACTGGAAAAGCAGGACAAATTCCTTCCATTCTGTCTTTCTTGGAAATTCTGTGAGGTGGTAAGAATTTCAAGACCCAATGCCACTGTTCATAATTTTTTATTTCTTGCATGACATATTTTTGCTACATTCAAGCAATATTTTTTAAACACTGCCATTTTATTTTTCTCTAAATTGCCAATTGGTCATTTCAAAGTATAAACACAAACAAACAAAAACAACAAAAAACCACATCCAAAGAGTAGCTTGTGTAACTGACGACAGCGTGACTCCCGCGTGGTTGGCACTACCTGCTCAGGGTGTCTAATATGATGCTAAGGGTCTGTGTTCTCTTCCTGTGCCAGACAGAAGTCCTACAAGGGCAGTGTGTGTGGGTGAGGGTTACGGGCTGTGCTTGGCACAAACTGGAGTTTTCTTTTTAAAGTGAAGTCTATCAAAAATGCTGACTCGGTTGCTTCTGTTTCGGGGTGCTGGGCACAGGACTTGAAAGTCAAGAAGGGTTTCCACCAAGTCCAGGAGAAACTTCTATAAGCAAGAACCGAGGGTGACTGGAAATTATTAAGGTACAGTGTGATAGTGCCCTGCCTATAAAGATGAAGCTTCAGTTTGTGTTCTGTGTCTGTGATCAAATATCTGACCGGAACACCATAAGGGAGCACAAAATTATTCTGGCTCAGTTTTTGGGAGTTCCACTCCGTCATAGCCAGGAAGGCATGAGGGAACAGATTTTTTCCGTGACAGTGGGAGGAAGACAATGGCAGCAGACAGGAAGCTGAGCAGGGCTCTCAGGAGGGGAAGGCTGGTATCACCCCGAAGGTCCATCCTTAGGGACCCACTTCTGAACCAGGAGTAGCCTTAAGGTTCTGCAGGATTCAAGCAGCACAAGCTGAGGACAGAGGGGACTTTTCCGATTCACACCACGACAGACGAAAGGCGGGGACATTTCCGATTCACACCGTGCGGGCGAGCGTCTGCCCCTCACATCTGATGGCCTGGGTGGGAGGACAAGCTAACCCTCTTCATCTATCTGGAAATTTGTTTAAGCATGCAGACAGTTAAACAAAGTCTACCCTGTTCCCATACTTTAAAAAAATACATACTCATATTTTTATATATTCATATATTTTAAAAGCAAGATTGAAAAACATAGACTAAAAATTGGCAGATGACAAAGATGACTGAATTAATCATTATAGAATATGTTTAAATGGATTATTTTGGATCTGCTTGAATGACTAACAAAGCAAAGACACATTGAATTTATAATTATTTTATATTTCACTAAGTTGATTTTTTCCTTTATTACTTCATGATCAAAAATTCTGTCATGACAATGAACATTTCCACATGATTTTATTGCATTTATAGAAATGATCTAAAGAATTTTTAAAAATGTAAATGGTTTTGAATTATGCAAATTTTGAATATATTTTCATAAAAAATGATGTAAAAAGTCATAAAAAGCATCCAAAAGCCCTGGGCTCTGGTGTGCAGATAACCTCAGTAATAGAGCACTTGCCTTGTGTGTACGTGTGAAGCACTGGTATTCAGTTTCTAGCACTATTAAAAATATATACCCTGGGGCTGGCAGGTGGCTCAGTGGGTAAAGGTGCTTGCTGTACGAGCCCGGATACCTGATCTTAATCCCTGGAACCCATGAAGAGGTGAAAGAAGAGACAATTCCACAAACTGTCTTCTAGCACACACACACACACACACACATATTCACACTCACACACACTCACACACTCACACACACACTCACACACATACACACACTCACACACACACTCATACTCTCTCACACACACGCGCACACACACACATTCACACTCACACACACTCACACACACTCACACACTCATACTCTCTCTCACACTCACACTCACACACACTCACACACACTCTCTCACACACTCACAC
>NC_022011.1:34408960-34417108 GCF_000317375.1 Microtus ochrogaster | reverse complement strand
ACACACACTCACACACTCATACTCTCTCTCACACTCACACTCACACACACTCACACACACTCTCTCACACACTCACACACACTCACACACACTCATTCTCTCTCACACACTCACACACACACTCACACACACATACACACACTCACACACTCACACACATTCACACTCACACACACTCATACTCTCACACACACACACACTCACATCTTGTCACACAAGACCTCTCCCCCCACATACCATGCACATGCACATAAATAAAAAATTTAAGCTATATGTATATATCAAAGCCATTTTTTCAAAGCAAATCTTTATAAAATATGAACTGAAGCAGGAGGCAACACTACAAATTAGAACTCGTAGATGCCAAGTGGTAAATGAGAACTCTTTAGGTGCACCTGAGTTTTAAATTTAGTTTTGTGAGAATTAAATAAATCTGGCTAAATATCCTGCAATCAGCTCACGCTTCCAGCGTTCCTCTCCCACCTGGCTGCCAAGGCAGGACCCGGATCTACAACCTGTGAGTCACGTTTAGATCACGGAGACCAGTTCAAGGACAACGGGGTTCCTTGAGTACAGCACACTGTTCCCCGCTGCTGGGTAGAGTGGCTGCAGGAGCCCCCTTGCTCCTTGGGCAGCGCCATGAGCAGAAGTCTGAAGAGGAAGGGCAGCACGCAGGCCGAGGGGCGGGCCCGCTGGCATGGGCCACACAAGACTCATCTGTTCATCTACGGCGTGGAGCAAAAGCTGCATTGTGCTGCGTCCAGCCTTCCCTCGTCCCGGAATGCCAGCTCCTCTGACGGTAAACGTAGGACAATACTCAGACTTTCCATGGCTTTGGAATCACCCTTCCCAGCCACCCCCTCCCCGATAAAAGAAAAACATTGAGGAGAATACAGAGAAATGTTCCCCTGGGCCTGGGAGGTGGTGCTTAGTGAAGTGGGTGTTCATGCTTTGCCTGCACCAGAGCTTGGATCGCATGTGACGACAGGGTTCTGTGGACACTGATGAAGTTTCATGTGTGTGTGCGTGTGTGTCTGTGTGTGTGTATGTTTGAGTGTGGAGTTGTCTGACCCACAAGGTACATGGTGATAGTCCCTTCAGCTCAGGTCTTCTGATACGCTGACAGTGTCAGGGATAATGTCCCAGTGAAGTCTTCCCACTAGGTGACCCTTTTTGGCTTCTGGTAGCTGATTTGTCCTGGCTCAGCCAGGGCTTGGGTCTGAAACAGTACCCTGCTTGGTTCAGAAAGATCTGTTCCAGAGGCGTGGCCTGTTCCAGAGGCGTGGCCTGTTCCACGGCTTATTCTGTCGTGTCTGGTTCTTGGGCCATGAGGCAGTGTGTCCTTCGATAGCCCGCTAAATCCTTGGATGCAGGCCCCCGGCACGCTCACTCACCCCCCAGGGAGGCTGCTGCCTTTGTCTGGAGGCCAGTCTTGGTCCTGATGAAGTCTGAGCCATGCTGAACTTGCCTTCCTGCCTGCGTCCCTGTCCTTCCTCTTCTTTCTTTTCTCTACATCCGGTGTCATCCATCCATCAGTCAGCTCACCTGATAACCTCCCTGGACTCTTGATTCTTTCTCGTGATTGTGGCTGGCACAGGTGCTTCTTGTCTTTGCCCAATGGAGAGATCGGGCAAGAGAAACAGACCTGAGGCCCTGGAATCTGGTTCCTAAGAATCCGATGCGAAGAGATAGTCACATATACAATGAGTGCACACTCAAAATGTAAAATATTATTTTAAAAAGGGTCAACGGGCTGCCAAGACGAAACAGTTCAGTTTCCAGTACCCACGCTGGGCAGCTCACAACCGCTTGTAACTCCAGCTCCCAGGGATCCGATGCCGTCTTCTGGCCTCTGGACCGGCGCTCACATGCCTGTGTGTGGTGCCTGCATGTACACATAATTTAGGGAAGTCAGGCTGAGGGGATGGTTAGCTGGGTAAAGGGCTTGATGTGCAAGCCCAAGTGTCCAAGTTCAGATCCCTGGCACCAGGGTGAAAAACCAAGCAGGGTGGTGCACACCCTTAACCCCTGCCTCGGAGGAGAGGAGAAAGATGGATCCCTGGAGCTTGCTGACTAATCCGGCCTAGCTGATCAGAGAGTAGCAAGTTCTGCGAGAGACTATGCTATATGTATGTATGTATGTATGTATGTATGTATGTATGTATGTATGTGGGGGGGATATGCCCAGCATTGCCCTCTGACTTCCACAAGCACATGCACAGGCATACACAACCACTCAAATGTGTATACACATATACCATACAGGTGAGCACACACACAATTGTGGTTGATGGTGAGGCACATCAGGTGGCTGTCCATTGTCACCGAGATGCCGCCAGAGAACATTATACGCTACCTGCAGGGAGGAAGGCTGTCCCAAGGTCTCTGTGTATGAATGTGGCCACGACACGGTTCACTGATCTCCATAAATAGAGCCTGCTACCCAGGAGAACTAGGTGAGTCTAAAATCACCTCCAGAATGTATTTAAATTGCTCTGGGGTAGGATCGTTCCCAAGGACATCCGCACCTCTGGTTTTGCAGATGTTTTGATTGGATTTGACTTTTAAAAGGCCTTAGCCAAAAACATCTCCGAGAGACAGCAGGTTTATTTCCATCCCACGTTTCACGGGGGATGATTGCTCAAGTCTGTGCAGCACTGCATGCTGGGAAGCGCAATCCGCTTCCATTAGCGACGGCTGAGGCAGACAGATTGAGGGTGAGGGGAAGGTGGACCCCCGCGACTGCACCCTGGTGGAGCGAGAGGCTGATGCCCATTAGCAGTCGGAGACGGTGCGTCAAAGCCATATGCTGCCCGAGCTCGCCTTTACGTGGAGACACACAGCATCTTGTTATCAGAAGAGGCCAGACACAACACTGGGCTGCGGGAGATGGCAGCCTCAGGGAGGGCGATGTCTTCCCCAGCCGTGCGCTGTTGTCCGTTATTTAGTCTCGCAGATATTCCTACCAGAAGGTCATGGTGGGGAATAAGACCACGTCTCGCCCTGAACCAATGAGCTGCAGCAGGACTTAGGAGGAGGCTCTCACTCTGCCACAGCAGCAAAATATTTGGCTTTCTGGTATTTGGTGAGGTTATTTCTCAGGTAGGGCTTGAAGTTCTCACCGATGAACCCTCAAGAGCTTCTCTGGGCTTGAAAGCCAGAATTGGTAGCACGTGCTTGTAATCCCAGCATTTCACAGGTGAAAACAAGCAGCCAGCCAGCCTAGCCAATTTGGTGCGTGCCAACCAGGTCCTAATGAGAAACTCTGTCACAAAAAACATGCGGATGTTATCTGATGAGTGATGCATACATACACACACACAGAGGCATACACACACACAGACACACACCACACAGGCACACATACACACACATACACACACAGACACACACAGAGACACACACAGATAGACACACACACTGCTTTGATGACAAGTGTGCTACAAAGATGAAGTGCTGGGGACAGTTTTCAAGCCCCACCTGTGAAAAGATTTGCCTGAGACAGGGTGGCAGAGAGGGATCCAGAAGCCAGGGCTGTCTGCACAGGCTGGCACAATGCACTTTTGTACCAGGGAAGGTTGTCTCTCCCAGGGACTTGAGACCTGCAGATGAAGGTGTGTCCAGGGTTGGGGCTCAAGCAGAGCTGTTTACATATACTACACCTGGATCAGTCTTTGTGACACTGAGCTCCTCAGCCTTACAAGTTACGTGAAGCTGAGTTCCATCTCTGGTTACCTGGCAGGTGCTTCTGGGAGCTGGCTTTTCAGCTGCAAAGCACCTGCTGGGGTCCAGGAAGGCGAGTAGGTGGGGGAGGGTGGGAGTCTTTTATCTGTCTCTGGTCACAGCCTACCTCAAGCCATATGTAATAGGTCTTGTCCTTTATAAACTTCTCATCAGTGGGGTGATTAAGGATCTTGTGTACAAGAGAGAGCCCTTTAGGAGGTGGTGGAGTTTCTACCCACCAGGTCAATCTCCTATTGACCCCTAAAGGATGGAGTCTTGTGTTTGGGCTGACCATCATTCATTGATTCATTGGGCAGGCACACTGTGGATTCTGATGGGAGAGCTCGATCAGAGGTTTCTTTCTTTCTTTTTTTTTTTTTTTTTTGTGGCTTTGGAGCCTGTCCTGGAACTCGGTCTGTAGACCAGGCTGGCCTCGAACTCACAGAGATCCGCCTGCCTCTGCCTACCAAGTGCTGGGATTAAAGGCGTGCGCCACCATCGCCCGGCCAGAGGTTTCTTTTTAAAATAGGAACTTATGTAATGTGTATGGGTGTTTTGCCTGCATGTATGTCAGTGTACCACGCGTGTGCAGAGTCCTCGGAGACCATCAGATCCCCTGGAACTGATGGAAGGGCAGCAAGTCCTCTTAACCGCTGAGCCAGGAGGTTCAGTTCCTGGACCAGAAGTTTTTGTAATCCGTTCTGAACCCGAGACTCAGAGCAGTTAGAGAGAGGGTGGCTGCAAACTGTGTCTTCACCGACAACATGAGGCGTCTCTATTTCCCACCTCTGTGGAGAAAGTGAGATTTTGGGGTAGGAGGGCATAGTCTGGTTCTGATGCTCACTGTGGTCTGGGCAAGATTGCTTAGCACTGATGCCTTCAGTTCCTCTCACGAGGGGACCAAGGAAAGTTTGCAGGGCTCTTGGGATGCGAGATGGGATAGCTGGGTGCCTGGCATGTGACAAGCATCCATTAGCTCGTTACTGTTTTGGGGTTTGCCTCTGAGTAAGACAACACATCGTAAAGATCCCATGAGAGTATCTGGAGGGGTGATTCACACTTGTTAATGGAAGCTTCCAGAAATAGAAAGCAGAGGCTCTTCCAGCAACTGCGGGGACTTTGGTTTCATACTCCACCCTGAGTTATATATACACCAATGAGTCTCAGAGGGTGAGTGAGGAATAGAGGGCCCAGCTATGGTGTCCTGGAGAAATTGCTCAGCCTTTTACCCAGCCCATAGGACTGCTCAGAATTTTGGAGGACTGTGCCAAACGTTTTTTGCTGAAGAACCATTTGTCTGGAACCAGCTAACTGACATCCCTGAGAGCTTTGGATCATGAGTCAAAACCCAGAACCGGTCTTGGCTTTTCCATATGATCTCATAAGTGGGTCACTAGAATACTCTGCGCAGGCTCTACAGTAGCAAGAGGGCAGGGCATGGAGCAGAGATGGTACCACAGAGTGTTGTGCACAGTCCAAGAAGAGCGGAGAGGGAGCAGAGAGAGGATGATTCAGACCTTTATAAGACCTGCCCCAGCAGGCACGTGAGCCACAGCAATCCTCATGATGTTTCTGAGAGTCGGGGGCAAACCAGGCCCTCTGAATACAGAGCTCACACTCAGGTAGAATCAGATAGGCTATTTCTCAGTATTAAACAGAAAAAAAAATAGGATAAATTTACAAAATCTTTTAGGTTCTCAACATGCTGATGAGATTAAAAAAAAAATAAAACTATTGAAGCTTTTTTGCCTCTCTGTGATCATGGTAAAGTACATACATTGTGAAACCTTCCCCTTAACTGCTGTAGTTGCGGTGTGCAGCTCTGTGATGGGAGCACACTCTACAGCTCTGTATGCTCACCACTGAACGAAACTCTTCATCTGTCTGTGCTGAAACTCAGAAACTGTGCCCTGATGTTGCTAGTGGCTGCGGCAGCACACCTGGCTAACACGACAGAAGGGAGGAAGTCCTGGCTGTGGCTCACAGTTCAGGGGACACAGTCCATCGCAGTGGGGAGGCAGAGATGGTGGGGGAGTAAATCTTGCTCCATGCTGTCAACCTGGAAAGAGAGAGCTCAGATCAGGAAGTGGGGCCACAGTTCACGCCCTCAAGTCCTGCCCTCCCCAACAGTGGCCCACTTTCCTCCAGAGGCATATCTCAGAAAGTTTCTACAACCCTCCCCCCAAACAGCACTGTCTACTGGAGACCCAGTGTTCAAACACATTGACCTTGGGGGCACATTATCAGCCCCCATGGGAGACTACTTCCTGAAGCCTGTGGTAACGGAAGTCTTTCCTTACGTCCCTACTCTAGCAATATATTAGTGTTTGAAGATGCTATTTCCTTGATATAAGACCTCTGTTTGGCCTTTCAGACTTCAGTATAGCACAGAGGCACATGTGGAAATATCTTTGGAATATTCCTTCATGCCTTAATTTTTTGACCTTGGTGAAATGAGCAATAGACTGTTTATAAAAGCTCACTTGTGAAGAAGAAAGCCTTGGATGGGACTTGGGAGCCCTCCTGAGTCGTTGACAGTTGTTCTTCACTGGAAACCTCCATGCAAACAAAGAAACATGGCAGCATTGTTCATCTTAGATGTGAGAAGTGGCTCCCTTCCAAGGCGGCTGAGGGAGGCTCAGCTCTGCGGGTCCCCTCGCCCAGGCTCTTGCTTCTTCCTAGGCTGCTGTTGACACAGCTGTGTGGAGGTCTGGGAAGTGTCACAAGGCAGCCAGGGCTGGTCACCCGTCCTTTATGTCCCTGTGTGATGTCTTCAGGGACACTGACTTCATTCTCAGGCTAGTGCTGTGTGTAGAAGCCCCTCACATCAGATCAGCTTTCTCAAAATCCAGACTGTGACCCCCAGCCTGCAGATTTCCACAGAGACTCAGTGTGGTGGGACAGTAGGAAGACAGAGACCACTTCAGAGAAACAGAAAGTGGTCACCCCAGAAGGGTGGGCACAACAGAATTTGGCCACCACCCCAGAAGGGTGGGCACGACAGAATTTGGCCACCACCCCAGAAGGGCGGGCACGACAGAATGTGGCCACCCCAGGGTGGGCATGCTTTCATAACATCTGTCTTTTCCCTTAGGACGGGTGGCAAGGCCCTTACTTTAAGCTTTACATGCTCTTCCCCTGAGGTGACCAAGGCTGCCAGCTAGCCCTGCTGTGTCACTGCCTGTCTTCATTTTATTCACCAATAAGACAGGGTTAATCACTTCTGGCCTGGCTGCCAAGCTCCAGCGAGAAAATGGATGTAAAGTAACTTGTAAGTCAGAGGTGCTTTCCATGTGGCACGCGACTGGTCTTGTGGTGTCCTTCGGGGTGGGCCCCTGAACGGGTTGAGACCCAGTCTCTGGTGGGATGCCGTGGCAGTAGGAACGTGAAGGGTCGGGACCACCTAAGCCTCTGGTGGTGAGGTAACACTTCCTATAGATGCTTCTATTTCCTGGGGGCTATCACTGTTTACACCAGGTATTCCATGAGGCGCGAAGACCACCAGGCACCATGTCCCGGAAGGGCCCCTGGCAGTAAGCAGGCCCAATGACCATCAGCTATGTGGCCTGTGTGCTCTCCCAAGGTCTCAGTTTCTTCAGGTTTCAAATGGCTGATGGTCATGGGGTTGCCTCAAGCCCCAAATAGATATATATCCAACAACAGAGATACTCTGACCACACTTTGGGGGTGCCTAGAAAGGTGCTAGAATGGTAGCCCTCTGGAAATCAGTCCCTCAGGGTGTGTCATGCTTCTGGCTGCATTCTATAACCCATGTTGATGGCACACATGTTTTTTTTTTTCTTTGGCTTCTGTCGTCTGCACTCACTGGTCTGTGAGGTCTTGGTTTTCTTGCTGCTACATGGGGAATCTGAGCATCCCTCCATCTGAGCATCCCTCCGTCTGAACATCCCTCCATCTGAGCATCCCTCCTCTGCAGCCCCGTGAAAGCAGGCCTTAGAGACAGCCTCTTGGAAAAACGCTGGTGTCTGAAGTTGCTCCTGTTTCTTGATTTATTGCTGTGGCCACGTTTGTTCTTTGTGAGTCCTTCCGCCTCAGCATCCTGGAGGATGGGTCCTTGGCAGGATGATTCCCAACCTGGCAACCTTGGCGCTGACTGCTTTGAATCCATGTTTACTGATGTCACCAAGTTGATCAATGGGACTGACGGCTCTCCCTTCAGAACAAGGACATTTGACCAACTGCTTCTGATGCAGTTTGAGAATGGTGCAGGCCATGTGAGCTGTATTTAAATAAGCAGGTCTTCACAGAGGGAGGACCCATCTATAAAGCATCTCGTTCCCAGAGAAACCAGGGAAAGAGCAACCTGGGCAGATGGGCAAATACTGTATGTACCTTTTGGTTCTCGTTCTCTCTCTCTCTCTCTCTCTCTCTCTCTCTCTCTCTCTCTCTCTCTCTCTCTCTCTC